>NC_090258.1:7045008-7112508 GCF_037325665.1 Littorina saxatilis | reverse complement strand
CACGTGTGGAAAGTTCTCTTGTTTCAAAGCAATTTTTGTCAATTTAGCGGGTAATACAGCGTAACGATAATTCGTTGCGGGAACGAAGGTATTTATGCTCTTTATGCACTCGAGGTTAATTACGATCAAACGTTATAAATTACAGGGTAGGAGTGGTTTTGGCGTACCTCTGGCTGATTTTCGTCTTTGTCGGGGCTCCCTAAAATGTGCGTCCCTGCGTCATGGACGCACTAGAAGTCAAAAATACCGCACTACACTACTCGTCATAAAAAAACTATACAGATGCGTTTGAGGGCAGATCTTTCTGATGAGGCCGTTTATCGTAAAACCAATTATATGACTGGAAAGGCCGTTGATTTCCGTAACTTATTTAGAAAACAGATTGAGTTTACATGACGTAGTGTCAATACAGTGGAATCTGCAACACAGACAACCCCCAAAATCAAATTCGCAAAATCAAGGTTCCCGCGTTAAAATTGACAAAAAATCAGAACTGCTAAAACATAACATGTTTAGCATATCCTTAGACAGAATATTCAAATCTGCATCACATTCAGTCAGCTTTGTTCACATATCTTGTCTAACAAGGACGCTATGGCATGCTGAGCGGTGTAGGTGTCAATCCTCTCAGCATGCAGGCATAAAAGGCAGTTTTTGAAGCCGTTTTAGCGGGCAATGAGACAAACAATGGTAATGATATAATACCCTGTCTAATTAAAGGAGTAATGTACTATAGACACAGTCACCTTTGACATTTAAAACACAATCAGACCCTTGTTATAAGTTATCTGGCTGTTTTGCTTTACTTGATCTGACTCCTCCGAAAGCGGCGTATGGCTGCCTGAATGGCGGGGTAAAAACGGTCATACACGTAAAAGCCGTGGGAGTTTCAGCCCATGAACGAACAAACAAACAAACAAACAAACTTGACCTGACAAAAGTGTTACTAAAAATTTCACCAACACAAGGCTACCAGCCGAAATTGCAGTAGTATAGACTATGCAGTGACAGTCCGCAATAGTCGATGCAGTCCATCAAAATTATGGTTATTAACTATAGGTCACGGCCAACACATCTCTATAAATAAAAAACAATTATATACACTGCCTTCAGGTACTTAACAAACGAGTGAAATTTTACGTGTATGACAGTTTTTACCCCACCATTTTAGGCAGCCATACGTCGCTTTCGGAGGAAGCATGCTGGGTATTTTCGTGTTTCTATAACCCACCGAACTCTAACATGGATTACAGGATCTTTTCCGTGCGCACTTGGTGTTGTGCTTGCGTGTACACACGAAGGGGGTTAAGTCACTAGCAGGTCTGTACATATGTTGACCTGGGAGATCGGAAAAATCTCCACACTTAACCCACCAGGCTTCCGCGGCCGGGATTCGAACCCACGACCTTCCAATCAAGAGGCCGACGTCTTACCACCCCGCCACAGCGCCCGTCAACATCAAACCAATGTCCACACTCTTCACATACAGCATCCAGGATGTTTATAGTTTGGTGTTTGTCCAAGTCTAGAGATATGCTCTCATCCCATGTGTCACATCATAGACAGATTTATAATATTTTGATACGTTTAACAAAATGCCCTGGTACGAACCTGACTACCTGTGATAAAGCGAACGCGTATGCATCACTGACTACAGATTTAAATTCAATGCGCCACCTCAAAGGGTCAAAGTTGACCCAGGCACAGATCCATCAGAAACGAAACCATTTCTGTAAAAAACTCACATACTTTTTTGCAACAATGTCGGTTCGAATTGATAGAACGTAAACGCTTAAGACTGTTTTTGAATCAAAAAGAATTGCTTGTTCTTGGTTGTTTTCATGGTTTTGTGTTTAGGTTGTTTATATCTTAAAAGAATTGAATGGAATTATTTTTTTAAAATTGATATACTACAGAAATCACAAAATGACACAGCAAAGAGCTAAAAAAAAATTAACAAAATTGACTGACAAGTTAGTTGACTGACTCTCAACTAACTATCCAACGGACTAAATATCCAACAAAGTTACATTTAAGTGACTGACAACTAACTAACTAACTGATTGACTTACGATTACACTGACTAACCCATGTTTCCTTCACTCACTGACTGGCAATTAAATATTGACCAAAATCGTCAAAAGAATAAAACAAAGAGCAAAGACGAAAAAACAAAGGAAGGAACGCGCGTGCGTGTAATCAAGCATCCGGCTTCACTAGAAACCCAGAAAAAGTGTTCCACAAAATTAATAACCGCGGATATTCTCCGAGTTCTGCAAGATGATCGTCCACACTTTCTGACCTTTCAGCACGTGCGTGGTGACAGAAGTAGAGCCTTGCTCGTAAGGGAGCCAGGTGGGTGGCTAGAATAGCATACAGCGATGCCACTTTTGCCGTCTTGTTTGATGTACATTTCTTCCCCCATTGAATCGACGGCCATGCAGTTGGTGAAGAAGACGTACGTTCCAGAAACGGGCGCGGTAAAGTAGCCGCTGTTACGGTTGTAGGCGTTGCCGATGTTGGTGGTGACGACGTTGTAGACTATGGTGCCCTGAGATGCCACGTTGAACGGGTCTGAGGAGTGGTGGGCGTGGAAGGCTACGTTGATGTTCGCGGCGTCTGAAAGCGATGTGAACATTTAACTTTGGAGTGTAAATTGATGAGAGGAATGAATAAGGTTGTGTGGGGGCACAGAGGGCCGGGTGATGGTGTATTATTAGGGTGTGTTTTGGTGTGTGTGTGTGTGTGTGTGTGTGTGTGCGTTTGTGTTTGTGTGTGTGTGTGCGTATGTGTGTGTGTGTGTGTGTGTGTGTGTGTGTTTGTGTGTGTGTGTTTGTGTGTTTGTGTGTGTGTTTGTGTGTGTGTGTTTGTGTGTGTATGTTTGTGTGTTTGTGTGTGTTTGTGTGTGTGTGTTTGTGTGTGTGTGTATGTGTGTATGTTTGTGTGTGTGTGTGTTTGTGTGTGTGTGTTTGTGTGTGTGTGTTTGTGGAGATGAGGGGGGATGATATTGTGTGAGTACAAGAGAGAAAGAAACAGACACAGAGAAAATGTCGAGGAAGATGAAGAGGAAAAAGGGACGGAACAGGAATCAGGAAATGAAAAAAAGGAAAACCGCACACACATGATTAGATAGACAGAGATAACTAAAGCACACTCGCATACATACACATACACACGCACACGCACGCACGCACGTACACACACATACGCACGCACAAACACAGCACACACGCACACACACACACACACACACACACACAGCACACACACACACACACACAGCACACACACACACACACACAGAGCTAAACCATACACACTCACCAAGTTTAGCCTGCATAGCGGTCAGTTTTGCATTGAACGCCGTCATCTGTTGTGACAGTCCAGCTACCACCGTTTGTAAAGCGGATACATCGTCAGATCTTTTCTCTCGCCGTATCTCCATTGCGGTTGCCTCACAACCAGAAAAAAAAGTACTAGCGCCAATAAAACGACTCCCTCAACTGTGCTCATTTTGCAGAATTGGTGGACACAAAAGTCCTACGTATTTTAATCAAGAAGGGCAGGCGAAATTTCCTTGAACTGATCACAAGTTGACTTTCTGTATCTGGACCTTTGTTCCACACACAACCAACTTTGCGTTGCCTTGCCTTGCCTTGCCTTGGCTTGCATTGCCTTGCCTAGCCTTGCCTTGCTTTGCGTTGCCTTGCCAAATAAGCATTGCCTTAAAGACAGTTCGTTTTATGTTTTAAAGCTAATGGTTTATGGTCGTTGTAACGGTAACTAGACTGCAAACGTAAGACTGCTGGCTCGCGATTCGAGTCAGTGGTCAAACAGTCACGCTTACACTGAAGGCTACTAGTGTTAAAGGCGCAACCCTTACCGTGTGAGCAGGTCAGCTCACCATCTCAGATCTGTTTACGTTGGATAACAAAGATCCCTCCAGTGGGACACATACGAAAACTCAACATCCCAACTGCTTTTTTGTGTTACGAATTAAATTCAGAAGAAGAAAAAAAAAACAATAGAGAAGGATGATTCCCGCCTGTTCGACAAAAACATAAAATAAAATAAAATAAAATAAAAAGGAACAACAAACAAATGTAGACTAAGAAGGGTTGATACGGCCTGTGCGCAATAGAGGTCAAATGGAGAAAAAGAAGAAAAAGCTATCATGAATACATCGTGCGCAGAGCCAGAATTTTTAGATGAATTAATTTGGCAGATTGACATCATAGTCAGTTGAGAATTTAATTCATCCCAAAAGTCCCACTCTTCACAAACAGCACCAGTTTGATTGTTGTGTAGGTATCCAAGTGGAGGGATGATCTCATCCGACGTAAAAGTCTGCCAGATCTGAGATGGTGTACAAAAGTGTGTGTGTGTGTGTGTGTGTGTGTTTCTGTGTGTGTGTGTGTGTGTGTGTGTGTGTTTCTGTGTGTGTGTGTGTGTGTGTGTGTGTGTGTGTGTGTGTGTGTGTGTGTGTGTGTGTGTGTCTTCTTCTTCTTCAGCGTTCCGAGATCAGGCCTCAGATTTCCAGTCTAATTTGGGTTATGAAGTTTGTGGTCGTGTCCAGGTCTTGTTTGGTCTGTGTCTGTGTCTGTGCGTGCGTGCGTGGGTGCGTGAGTGTCTGTGTCTGTGTGTGTGTGTCACATGAAATGCTTTACCTTTAACCTGCGTTCTTACTACGTCAAGAAGTTTTCAACTATAAAATCATTGGCTCGGCTTGTCGCCTTGACTTGTCGTTTGAACTTTGATGCAAGATAGGAAACACTAGGAAACCGTGGAATGAGAACGTAGTCTTTTTAACAACGTAAACATATCCGTTGCTGCGGACACAGGTATGGACACCGAAGAGTGTGGAGTTTTAAGAGACTGTAATGTGTCTAAGGACACGAACATATGAGAAAATGTATTACGCACGCACAGACGCACGCATGCATGCACGCACGCACGCACACACACACACACACACACACACCCACACACACTAACCCACTTAAACAAACACACACACACACTACACACACACACACACACACACGCACACACTCACCCACACACACACACGCATACACGTACACACATGCACGAAAACACACTTATACGCGCGCACACGCATGCACACACACACACGCACGCACACACACACTAACACACACACACACACACACACACACACACACACACACACAGATGGTGCACTTTTTCCATCGAAGATGTATTGTAAATATTTATTTTTAACGAAAACACATTCTTCAACTTGTGTCTATAGTTTTGGTATTTCCATTATTGGAGTCAGCAAGGACCCAAAAGCCAGAAAAGGAGTCAAAGCTCTTCAAGCGACCAGTCAACACAAGAGATCCAGAAAAAGATGTTCAGTCTATGAACCAAAAGGCCAGTGCGCACGAACCATAAATTATATAAAGCCAGTAAAGGATTCAGTACAAATCAGAAAGCCAGGGAAGGAGTCAGAACGAATCAGAAAGCCAGAGAAGGATTCAGTACAAATCAGAAAGCCAGAGAAGGATTCAGTACAAATCAGAAAGCCAGAGAAGGATTCAGTACAAATCAGAAAGCCAGAGAAGGATTCAGTACAAATCAGAAAGCCAGAGAAGGATTCAGTACAAATCAGAAAGCCAGAGAAGGATTCAGTACAAATCAGAAAGCCAGAGAAGGATTCAGTACAAATCAGAAAGCCAGAGAAGGAGTCAGTACAAATCAGAAAGCCAGAGAAGGAGTCAGTACAAATCAGAAAGCCAGAGAAGGATTCAGTACAAATCAGAAAGCCAGAGAAGGAGTCAGTACAAATCAGTAAGCCAGAGAAGGATTCAGTACAAATCAGAAAGCCAGGGAAGGATTCAGTACAAATCAGAAAGCCAGAGAAGGATTCAGTACAAATCAGAAAGCCAGAGAAGGAGTCAGAGCAAATCACTACAAAGAATGCGAACCAGAAAGCCAGAGAAAAGGTTCCAGCGTTCACAGTCTAGAAGTCAGCGCGAACCAGAAAGCCAGAGAAGGAATTCCAGTGACCTCCACGGACGTTCTCTGCGTTCTCAAGAAGCTGCACCCTCACGGCCTGTCCTTTCAGCACGTGGACAGTGGCCATACCCGCCCCCTGATGAATCTCAGAACCCTGCGGCTCCCATGAGTAGCACGCGCCCACGACTACACCCCCCAAGGTGATGTACGCTTCCTCGCTCGTTCCGACAACAGCCATGCAGTTTGCAAAGAAGACGTAGGTTCCAGAAACCGGCGCGGTGAAGATGCCGCTTTTGATGTCGTACCCGTCGCCAATGTTGGTGACGACGTTGTCGTAGACTATGGTGCCTTGAGAGGCCACGCTGAATGGGTCTGATGAATGTCTTGCGTGAAAGGCTACGTTGGTTTTGACGGCGTCTGTAGAGACAGAAACGGGGGTTGTTTATTGTTTAAAAGGCGATGGGAGGGGAGATGGGTTGTATCATGTTTTATGATATTCTGACAATGACTGAGTTGCCGAGGGCAGAAGAGGGCGGTTGTCTCCCTACTAAATGTAAGCGTCTGCGTGTTTGTGTGTGTGTGTGTGTGTGAGTGTGTGTGTGTGTGTGTGTGTGTGTGTGTGTGTGTGTAAAGCATATCTCAATTCAATGATCTATTTCTATCAATCGATCGATTAGTTTAATCCTTCGTGTCTGTGAGTCCGGTGAAATGAATAATGTATATATAGAAAACAAGAAGCAAAACTACACTCGGTTTACTTACTGAGTTCGGCTTTTACAGCGGTGAGTTCTGCAATCATGTCCGCCATTTGTTGAGAGTGGCGTTCGACCACCGTCTTCAGAGCTGGGATGTCATCAGACCTTTTCTGCAGTTGTTTCCCTTCGCAAAAAGCCACAGGACCTAGGAAGAGGAGCGTCAGTAGCATTGTTGTCAAATACCAGCTCATTATTGCAGAGTTATATAGTCACAACAAGAAATCTTCTTGTCGCTCGCTTGTCAAATTTCTGAAGGTGAAGTTGGTCGTATTGTGTAATTCCTCCACAGACCCAGGCAGTGTCATCAAAAGGGGTTCTTTTTAAGTAATGATTTGTTGAATCCAGGACCGGGGGCGTTGCCGACCGAAGTCTCTACTTATATCTCCAGCAGCGTTGAAAGTGTTTTGCGTCGCGACAGTACTTAAATGATAGGGAATGCTTCGTGTTGTTGGTTTTTACATTTAGTCAAGTTTTGACTAAATGTTTTAACATAGAGGGGGAATCGAAACGAGGGTCGTGGTGTATGTGTGTGCGTGCGTGTGTGCGTGCGTGTAGAGCGATTCAGACCAAACTACTGGACCGATCTTTATGAAATTTGACATGAGAGTTCCTGGGTATGATATCCCCGAACGTTTTTTTCCTTTTTTTTGATAAATGTCTTTGATGACGTCATATCCGGCTTTTCGTGAAAGTTGAGGCGGCACTGTCACGCTCTCATTTTTCAACCAAATTGGTTGAAATTTTGGTCAAGTAGTCTTCGACGAAGCCCGGACTTCGGTATTGCATTTCAGCTTGGTGGTTTAAAAATTAATTAATGACTTTGGTCATTAAAAATCTGAAAATTGTAAAAAAAAAAAAAAAATTTCTAAAACGATCCAAATTTACGTTCATCTTATTCTCCATCATTTGCTGATTCCAACAACATATACATATGTTATATTCGGATTGAAAACAAGCTCTAAAAATTAAATATATAAAAATTATTATCAAAATTAAAGTTTTCAAATCAATTTAAAAACACTTTCATCTTATTCCTTGTCGGTTCCTGATTCCAAAAACATATAGATATGATATGTTTGGATTAAAAACACGCTCAGAAAGTTAAAACAAAGAGAGGTACAGAAAAGCGTGCTATCCTTCTCAGCGCAAGTACTACCCCGCTCTTCCTGTCAATTTCACTGCCTTTGCCGTGCGCGGTGGACTGACGATGCTACGAGTATACGGTCTTGCTGCGTTGCATTGCGTTCAGTTTCATTCTGTGAGTTCGACAGCTACTTGACTAAATGTTGTATTTTCGCCTTACGCGACTTGTTTCTTCATGTTATTGCGAAAGCGAGGTTGAAGGAACTTTCTTCCCCGTGAATGTCATCTTGTACATTAATTATCACGGATCCGTCCAGTGTTACGAAATAAACTAAGCAAACAAATTATTGCGACATTTTTCGTCCTCCAACTAAAACATTCATTTTGTTTTCATTGAAACGTTATATGCCATTTTAGGCATTCAACTTGGCTGTCTGGCACACATTTCAGATCAAATATGTTTAGTACACATGAATCCTGTGTGGAGACAGGAACATTTTCCCTTCAGCAGATTGACACCAATATCGGGTACTAAATAAATCATGCCATCAACAACAAAATTCCAAAGCTAGGCAATTGGGTTTCAGTGTGTCTTTTTGAATAATGCTTCTTTTTTGCTCATATGAAAGCATGTAGAGTTCTGTCTGGTGGACATGGTTGCATGTCCACATGGGTATAGGAAAGTATCTTTAAGACATGGGATGAATACACTTGTGATATGAGGGGTGTGTTTGTGTGAGCGTATTGTGCCCCATTCCTTTGTCGCTATGCACACAGGTATAATTTTGACAGTGTAACAGTTAACCTTTGTGTTTTGGCTAAGTGCTTGTTATTTCGCAGTCTGTTTCGATATGAAACGAAGAAGATACTTTGCCACTTGTTTTATGAGAATTCCCGAGGGAAACAAGGGACAACACACACACACACACACACACTGCAATCTTTCAAAGAGACAGAGACACACAGAAACAGGCACAAATAGACCCTTAATTAACCAGAATAGTATTCAAGTCACGACAAATTTCATCAAAGACAAATTTACTCACATGTCTATCAATGCCAACAACAGCTGTATGCTTTTTCACAAGCAGAAGACGCTATTATCAAATCTCAATATGAATCTGTTTTTCATAGTGAAAACCACTTAACTATTGTATCATTTGATTGCAGAACAACCCACACTACACGAGTTCTGCTCGGACCAAACTGCAATATCATAGAATAGTACAGGTTAAAAATAAAATCAGCGATGAAAAGAAAGAACACTGAACAAATATAAGGAAAAAGCACTTTGTTTTCAAATGTACAACGATAAATCTGATTTTCTCATTGGTCACATGCTTACCGATTACACTGCCTAAAAGCATATCAATAATCATTTTTCAACAGCAAAAACAAGTGTATATGATACACACAACGATATGCACGTACTTCGATGTAAAAAAGATAATTTAATTCAAAACCTGACATGATCAAAACACACCCGAAACAAATAATTGTCTGAACTCAGATTTGCGTTCAACGTGACAGTAGAAAATGAAAACGAAAACACTATAAGGAAGCAACTTATCACATTATGCATACACACACAACTCAGGTAAAGTTATGCACTAAAACACAGCTTTGTGTTGCTCATTCTGATAAGCATCGCTCCACGGCTATTGCCAGTTGTCTCTCTGACCGGACGCTACAGTCCTACGCGAATCTATCAAAACAAAAATACAGAGTTATCTCCCATATGTTTTTCGCGAGCACTGATCTAAATTTGAGATCAGTGTTCGCGAGACGAAAATGATTGCAGATTGGCCGACTTCGACAGTGATCTCCGTTCTGTTCTTTACAGTTATGATAAAGACATCGTTCTAAGGTCAAAACAAGTCGAAATTTTGGGACTGCTGCCGGAAGGAGACCGTAATATATGGTTTCATCACTGTCAACTGGTTACAGAAAAAATCGTCTGCTCCAGTGAGCGCCGAAACCAAACGGTTGATTATCACGTGACACTTTTGCCATATTTAGAGTTGTTTGCACAGTAAATACAGCCGCGAAAAATAGCTCGCTTGAAACTGTCTTACATATCAATTCCTTTGTAATTTAAAAATTACAAAACACCATGAAAAATCATAATTGACGATCGCGAATCTGCTTATAAATATCAATAATACATTACAAAAAGCTCTAAATATGTAAAAAAAAAAAAAAAAAATCGGTTTCCTTGCCAGACAAGGAAACTCAAGGCATCGGAGAGAATGAGCCGAACTCATTTTGACCTGAGTTCAGGATGAGTGTTGCTTAGAAACTGAGCATAAAATGCACACAGCGCAACACACAGGAAAGACATAGAAACTCTCTCTCTCCTCTCTCTCTCTCTCTCTCTGTCTCTCTCTCTCTCCTCTCTCTCTGTCTCTCTCTCTCTCTCTTCTCCCTCCTTTCCCCTTGACATAAAAACACAGAAAGTTCAAATTCTTAGTCTATAATAAGCTGCCCTTCTGTCCGCGCCCTACGGAATAAGACAGTAGAAACCTATCTGGGTTTTGAATGCGCGCGTGCCTGTGTTCGTAGGCGAACAAAGGGGGGGTGAGGGAGTCAGGGAGGGGTAGAGAAAGGTTTCCTTTACTCATGATTACTATGGAAGGATATTCTTCTACGCAAATAATTTTTTCATGTTTTTTCTCCTCAATTTTTCATTTTCATTACTTTATTGTCCCATCGCTAGCTGTGAGTATTTTCAAGGTATAAAATACAGATCTATATATCATAATTTTACAAATGTTTCGTGTATAGTTCATACTTATTCTTGTTAGTGCTAAAACATCCTATCAATTATTATTAGTTATCGTTAGATTTGACTGTGATATCAACATTTATCAGTCTGAATGTCGAGAATGCTAAAATCATATCAGATCGAGGCGTAAGCCAAGATCTGATATGATTCAGCCTTTCGAGTCATTCAGACTGATAAATGTTGATATCACAGTCAAATCTAACGATAACGATTTTATCGCATTCGATTTCGGAACAGTGGGAATCATAAACCTACCTAAGAAGTCAGACAAACGCAAGGGAGGCTACTGCCTTGTATTTAATGTTGGACTGTTGGGTTGTCTTTTCCTGCTTTCGTAACTTTGCTGCTCTTACTTTTATTTTTCAGTAACTAGTTCTTTTTCTCAGACAAAATAAGGCATTTATAATGAAAAAAGAACAAAAATATACGGTCGAAACAGATCACCAACAAAGGCTAACAAGTTCAGTGGAGTTGCCAGTTCGAAGGAACAGCGAAGAATGTCCCAGTTATTTTAGTCCTCAGTCGTACTCTTTTTGACTGTTCGATTTGGCAATTCTGAACGATGGCAGGAACTGAAGTGCGCCAGGCAGTATCAGCGAAGTCCTCTGGTTCATTTTCTGTGCCCAAGAAAGCTTCCAGGTATTTGTCGGTATCGGCGGACTGCATAATAATGTTGTCGAAGCTCAGTCTCGCTTACGACGCATCCAAAATGGCGTCCTCCGACGGCGCTGTGACTGTGAAAGATGCTGAAAGTTGTTCGGTTGATGTTGTATGGCTACGACTAAGAAAGGTGGACAACGGTTCATGCAGGTGCGAACTGTTTAAATCGGCTGCTCATTTCCTGCCTTTTTGTGAGTGATGTGCGCTGAAACACTGCCAGAGATCTCACAGTTTTCTAAGTACTGCCACTACTGGTACTTTCAAGGTCAGCTTTGTTTATTGCTGTTCCAACTACCTCAGTCGGTAAGATTGTAACATTCTTTTCTACTACTTCTCTGTTAAAGCTTGGTGGGAACAGTTTGATTTTATTCATTGCACAGCTTAATCTTTCCGATTCAATTACTTTTCTTTTATAAATTTGTGATTTTAAAAAAAGGGAGACATTTGTTTCCTTCAGGTGAGATTTTATTCTTCAAAATTAAAATTGATAAACTACTTCCTGCGCGATATCAAATTCGCTGGGAACTTCCTGCGCGATGTCAATTGATATACAGTTCCTAGTTGACCAATGACAACAGCATGTTTTGTCATGTGATCAGTAAAAATGCAATAAAGTGCATTGAAGGTATTCACTTTCTAAAATATCATCAAAGGTTAAGAATGCCACACCACATATTGCACGCACAAACACACGGCCGACCCAAAAAATCCACAGAATCTTAAAATTATAGGATGAAAGTCGCTTGTTCATTTCAATGCTTGTTATTCTCTCAGGTGCCAGGAGAATGGTTCCGAATAACTCTCAATTACTCTATTACACATGTCGTGTGCATTTAGAGCGCTTACTTCCCTTTGTTTATCATATCAATCCACAGACTGACATACGTGGGCCACAGTCTCCCTTCTTCTTCTTCTTCGTTCGTGGGCTGAAACTCCCACGTACACTCGTGTTTTTTGCACGAGTGGAATTTTACGTGTAAGACCGTTTTTTACCCCGCCATTTAGGCAGCCATACGCCGTTTTCGGAGGAAGTATGCTGGGTATTTTTGTGTTTCTATAACCCACCGAACTCTGACATGGATTACAGGATCTTTTTCGTGCGCACTTGGTCTTGTGCTTGCGTGTACACACGGGGGTGTTCGGACACCGAGGAGAGTCTACACACAAAGTTGACTCTGAGAAATAAATCTCTCGCCGAACGTGGGGACGAACTCACGCTGACAGCGGCCAACTGGATACAAATCCAGCACGCTACCGAAAGAGCTACATCCCCGCCCCGAGTCTCCCTTCTTTTCCTGGTCTTCTTTCTCTTGATGGTGACAAGGTGTACTGTCAATGTCCACTGCACTGCCGGTCGCACAGGTCGCTAGTCATCTTCTTGCCTTTCTTTTTGCCTCCCTCGTCCCTCACCTCCAGCCAGTCTCGGGGCTCCTACAATGATAAAATAAAACACACATTACAGTCAAACCTGTAGTGTATATACCGTAAAATCCCCAGCAAACGCCCACCCCGGTTGTTGTTTTAATAGAAACAGGTACCTGATTCTATTGTTGTAGTGGGTTTTTTTTTATTTACAAAATATATACAGTCCAAAAAGAAACCAACAGTGATTTTTAATGTGTCTATATCACTAACCCAAAATCATCACAATCGATGGAAGATCAGGCTATTTCACGAAAATAACTGATATCTGGAGGGTAGAAACATTTAGATTTTGTTTATATTATTGTGACACTGAATTCTTTTTTCAGTGAAAATAAAGTGAGCCCAGCCTCAACATCTGTCAAAGTGTGTGTGTGTGTGTGTTTGTCACTTAGTGTGTGTCTGTGTGTGTTTCTTGTCCCACTGTATTTCTCAGACATGGTTGTATCACTTGTTTTTCTCGTGAAAATGTGATGACACTTTATCTTCAGTGATCGCGCTAGGTATTTTTCAAACCGGTATGACGTCATGAGCTGGCTACAAGGCTCTCACGAAAATCGGTAAGCTTGCCAAGGCAACCAGTAAAAGACAAATGACTTGCAATACATTAAATCAATGTCAGTGATATGCGGACGTCCCCCCCCCCCCCCCCCCTCAAAGCAACTGTTGCACAACGACAGTGACACATCAGCAGCCGCTGAGAGAGAGAGAGAGAGAGAGAGAGAGAGAGAGACTTCCGAAATAAAATAGGAAAGCAAATAGTAACCACGCAACTGGAAGACTTACTCACTAGTTACTCACTGTTACAGTTTCACTTTCGCCTAGTCTTTGTTGTCAAAAAGTTTTCACGCGCAGAGCCAACAGCATTTCTATGACTTAGCGATTTTGAATGGTCTTCGATCGATGAATGTTGAAAATTTCGACAACCTCTTGTGTAAGGCCAACAAAAAAAATAGGTGTGGTTACGGTAACATAGCCCAAAAAAATAGGGTAGGTAGGTAGGCAATCACTTTTTTTTTTTTAACTTTTTTTTCTAATGTGTACACATTAAACCTACTTGACAGGGAAATAAGTGTGCGACTCGGGCGCTTTCGCTTTCACTGCGTTTTTTGCACTCGTTTTTTTGTTTGTTTTTGTGACAAATGTAATAAAAAGTTATAGGATCGGCCCCTAAAAATAGGGTAGGTCGGGTTACCTTAACCACACCTATTTTTTTTTTAGGCCTAACCATTTTTTGGACGTGTTTTTTTGCCGTCCTCACAAAATGAGAAAGTTCTCCCCCTCCCCCTCTGTCCGCAACCACAGAAACTCTTTGCACCATTTTTCCTGAAATCGTTTGACAGTGGAAGATGCCGATGTTGGTTTCTTTGCCGCCGCTTGAGACTCGGGCTCTGCAGATGTACTAGGCCGTGAAGTACTTTCACTTTCAGTTCCTTCATTCAAAGGCCTTTTCTCACCTCTTGGGGGTAGACAAGACAGTAAAGATCGTTGCTTCTTCATCGCAATCGACTCGGCTCACAATAATCAACTGTATGTAGACAAAGATCTAAGCTGGTGTGAGTACGTGATTTCCCGGTATGATGCTATGTCGGCTATAGTTAGACTCCGTCCCTTATAACATAAACTGAAAGATTTTACGATGGACCGGGAACCGAAAGAAATGGCGCGAAAAGTATGATGTCTGATTTTTGACGTCATGTTTGACACCTTGACATCAAGTGTCATCAATGGAGACATAATCGCAACATTGTAGCGCTGTCACAACAAGCCATCCAAATCTCTCTCTCTCTCTCTCTCTCTCTCTCTCTCTCTCTCTCTCTCTCTCTCTCTCTCTCTCCCTCTGTCTCTCTCTCTCTCTCTCTCTCTCTCTCTCTCTCTCTCTCTCTCTCTCTCTCTCTCTCTCTCTCTCTCTCTCTCTCTCTCTCTCTCTCTCTCTCTCTCTCTCTCTCTCTCTCTCTCTCTCTCTCAGTCGTACTCACAAACGATTTTTAATTACTACTTTTTTTTTACCGGTCAAACCAAATAACAATCGGTACGTCTGACCGACATCCACTTTTTTTTCCGGTATTGGCGAATCTTAACCGGTAAAATACCGGAAATTACCGGTAAACGCGATCCCTGATCTTGCAAAGGGGTGTATAACTATACCTAGCAAACGCCCACCCCCTACTTTTACCCAAAATCTGTGCGGAGGGGGGGGGGGGGGTGTGTGTGTGTGTTTACTAGGGATTTTACGGTAATGAGCACCCAAAGGACCAACCCAAGGGTTGTTACAGACAGGTGCTTGCAATGGACAGGTGGTTGCAATGGAAAGACCAATCATTATAAAAGAAAACTTGTCGGAGATCCTTTGGAATGGTTGTGGGCATCTTCGACAGGTGCTTGCTATGGACAGGTGCTTGCTATGGCCGTGTAATGAAATGTCTAACAAAATAATGCAATGTCAGCTTGATTTTTCCCAAGAATGACACTTAAATTAGAATGCTTTCAGTGTACGGGTGAGGTAGGTAGAGTATGTATAATGAAGAAAAAACTTTGCATTCAGCAAATTAATGCAGAAGTTTCAAGTCTGCTGCGTGCATTCTTTTTGGTAGTATTGAAATGACAACAATGAAGTCTGCAGTAACAGTCCAAGGGAAGCAACTGTCTACAGTAAGATTATGTGTGCAAGTTACTCCCCTTCACCTATCATCTGAACAGAGGACAGGAAATGGAAATGGGCAAAAAGGAAGTACAAAATAAAGAAATGGCGGGTTGTTGTTTTTGAACGTCCCTTCAACTGACTGAGCAGAATAAAGAAAAGAGAATTAAGAAATAAATTTAGAGAAAAAACACACAATACCAAACAGAATCTAGAAGAAAAAAAAACTGAAAGCTGTTACTTCTCCTGTCAGCAAAATTCCTTTATTTTTGAAAACAACATTTTTTAAAATGTACTTTTTCATTTTACCTTCTTTGCAGCTGATGCGTAGATCGGTAAATGACTGCTGGATCCTGGAGCCGATAGCAGCAACGATGATCTGAGAGCAGGAGGCGTAGACCGGTCGACCAATCAGGGATAAGCTGCCAACAGGATCTGTCAGCACGTTGTTGCACAGGGGTCGTGGTGGGGGAGAGGCAATCACAGAACCTAAAGGGCACAAACATCCTTAGAGGCAAACACAGGGACCTTTAACTTAGTTTAAGAGTCACTCTTCGTTCAGTATGTGAAGCTACTGCTTCGGGGTTAATTCGGGACTATGCCATGATGAGAATCCTGTTGCTGTTGATGATGATGGTTGAAAGAATGTCGCAGAAAAATGTTAAATTCCACAAGAATAAAAACAATTCTCTCAATACATTGTTTACCAGTGATGGCGCTAGTATTTTTTCAAACCGGTACACAAACTTTTATGATGCGAACTGTCCAGAAAAAAAACCGGTAAGCTGGTCATTGGAACCAGTAAGAGTCTAACTCAGAGTACTGGTTTTGTTGTTTTACCAGTGAAAAAAACCCCGGTAGGTCATACCGGCAGCCAATTTTCCCCCGGTATTTCCTCATTTCAACCGGTAAAATACCGGTAATTACCGGTTAACGCCAATACTGGTTTACAACAGGACAGTAACATCTTACAGATTCTGACCCCCTCTCCCACCCTCCAACGCACACACACACTCACACTTACTCTTGCGTCTGCTTAATCCTCTCTTGTTGCAGGGCTTCTGTTGCAGGACTTGAGGCAGTTGGCCGTGGCCCAGTCAGCGCAGCTGGTACACACGTCTGCACCGTACCTGGCACAGTCCCCATCCAACAGGTCCACACAGTTGCCTGGCAACAGCAGAATGAAGAATAGTTCAATAAAAAACAGTATCACAACACATCAAATCCATGATGGTATCTCAAGATCAAACTGTGCTGAAGGAACATAATATATATTCACAGTTTTGTTACATTATTATATTTATAACAGTACCGCTGTGTTGTTCCTTTACTTTTCCGTCCGTCCTCGTCATTACACTGATACCTTCATGATGTGGCCCCTCTGACCAGAGGACATATTTTTCTGTCCCTTTATCTATTTACATGACCAAAAAATACCTGTCATGATGGACCACCTGCATTGCAAGGACACTCTTGGTGTCCTTTCATTGCAGACACCACAGTAATAGGATTCTTCTTTTTCTTTTCCTTCAGCGTTCCAGAATTGTTGTGCTTACGTGTGAGCTCGTTTGTCCATTTGGGTTCCCCACACTATACTCTGAGAGCATAGTCAGCTTCACTCCGCTTTCGGTGAGTAGGCATGCTATTTTCGTGTTTCCATAACCCACCTAACTCCGACATGGATTACAGGATCTTTTCCGTGCGCAATTGGTCTTGTGCTTGCGTGTACACACGAAGGAGGTTAAGTCACTAGCAGGTCTGCACATCTTTTCTTTCTTTATTTGGTGTTTAACGTCGTTTTCAACCACAAAGGTTATATCGCGACGGGGAAAGGGGGGAGATGGGATAGAGCCACTTGTCAATTGTTTCTTGTTCACAAAAGCACTAATCAAAAATTTGCTCCAGGGGCTTGCAACGTAGTACAATGTATTACCTTACTGGGAGAATGCAAGTTTCCAGTACAAAGGACTTAACATTTCTTACATACTGCTTGACTAAAACTTTACAAAAATTGACTATATTCTATACAAGAAACACTTAACAAAGGTAAAAAGAGAAACAGAATCTGTTAGTCGCCTCTTACGACATGCTGGGGAGCATCGGGTAAATTCTTCCCCCTAACCCGCGGGGGGTGGGGTAGGTCTGCACATAAGTTGACCTGGGAGATCGGAAAAATCTCCACTCTTAACCCACCAGGCGGCAGGGAGGCCGACGTCTTACCACCACGCCACTGCGCCCGTCAAAGTAACAAAAGTAGAAATAGGATTCAAAATGTACCTTTCAAGTTAGCAAACTACTTTCTTCTAAAGTACGGGGTGAAGACCACTATCAAGGCAATTTCAACACAGAGAAACTCTGCAACACAACAGCCTAAAACTATTTCAAAACTTTCATACCAATTAGTTACTGTAATAACATGCAATGATTCATACATAGCTCACACACATGCAGACCTGTTTACCCCCAAAACTTGACAAGAGTAATGGTCAAGTCAAAAAACAGTAATCTGATGACCAAAATAGTAACCCAGTGGTTACAAACAACAACATTAGTAACACAAAGTGACAAACCTTAGTTGAAGCACATTTGAAAATCGTAGTCTGAACTCAAATGTGACCCTCCACCACGGAATTAGTCGCATGTCACCTTTGCATGATGTTCATATTTTTGCATTTTCCTAAAGAGTTTTTTATGCTCTATCCAGAGGTGAAACCCGTTTTAGAAAAGAGCGAAAACTGTTGAGTTATAAGCCTGTGAGTGACTAAGGTGACCCTCACACTGTTACCAGACACTCCCTGGACTTATATTAAGCCTAACGCAGAACCGCGCGAGGTGGCATGCGACTCATTTCGTGGTGGAGGGTCACAAATGGAGTACTCCCCCCCCCCCCCCCCAAATCCTAAAAAATAGTAATAAATTACTCCAAAATAGTAAGGGTAAACAGGTCTGCACATGTCATTCGCAAACTATTCAACCACGACTTAAAACTAATCCACGTGCATCCCGAATCTCTTGCCACAAGCATACTCTGACTCGGCACGTTCATACCCCATTCATTCCTAACACTCACACTTGTGACATACGCCAAGACGGACATACGCCAAGACGGACATACGCCAAAACGGACATCTAAAATCCTAAAGTTCATCAGACCTGATAAG
This sequence comes from Littorina saxatilis, assembly GCF_037325665.1. Classification (NCBI taxonomy): domain Eukaryota; kingdom Metazoa; phylum Mollusca; class Gastropoda; order Littorinimorpha; family Littorinidae; genus Littorina; species Littorina saxatilis. The sequence continues at coordinate 7,094,019 of NC_090258.1, read as the reverse complement.
AAAGAGCTTGTTATAAATTGATCTTCCGTGAGGCGCCCCACGCCCTTGCCACCAAGTTCTTCATCCTTTGCCAGCTTCCTGAGGGCAGTACCCATGCGTTTGTGGGCGTGGTTCACGCAGTCACACTTCTTGACCTGCACACCGGGGTACGGGGTACGGGTACAGCTCCACCACAGCTTTGAAGGCGGATGGGTCCCCGTCACACAACATCTCGGTGTAGCGAAAGTCATGCAAACTGACTGACCAACCCCACAACAGCTTGGCGGCTTCCTGCTCCATGGCTTTTAATTTGCTAGAAGCATGATGGTTTTTGCAACACTTTGGAGCATGGGCTGCACGCCAGGAGCTGGAAGGTTCCTGAGCTGGAAGGTTCTTGGCCTCCTGAAGCTTGTAGGCATGGCAGTACTTCGACATAACGTGAAACTTACACAACCAATCCTGTCAGGACATCGATGACTACCCTAACTCCGTAGAGGGATGTGAAGCCCCTCTTCTGCCATGTGCCATCAAAGGAGACACTCATGTCGATGGTCCGTGTTTCCCTTCAGTTCACCTCCTGGTCAACCTCTGCATCATGGGCCTTGCGGATGTTGTTGGCACTTGGGAATAGAGCCTCTTGCCCAGCTCCCACCTCATCTTCTGTAAAAAAAAATCCCATAAACTCTAAATTGATCTTTTCATCATGGAAATATTCACATAAATTACCACCACCCCCCTCCCCCAACTATCTTAAACAGAATACTTGTTCTGATACAAAATGTTTGTGCATGTGTGTGTGCTGGCGCCTGCAAGCGTGTGTGTGTGTATTTTTTTTTTTTTTTTTTTGCTTAACGCCCAGCCGACCACGAAGGGCCATATCAGGGCGGTGCTGCTTTGACATTTAACGTGCGCCACACACAAGACAGAAGTCGCAGCACTGGCTTCATGTCTCACCCAGTTACATTATTCTGACACCGGACCAACCAGTCCTAGCACCAACCCCATAATGCCGGACGCCAGGCGGAGCAGCCACTAGATTGCCAATTTTAAAGTCTTAGGTATGACCCGGCCGGGGTTCGAACCCACGACTGTTGTATAATGGTTATCCCCAAACGGTTCGATACAGATGTTGTATAATGGTTATCTCCAAACGGTTTGAGTTGGGAAAAAGATTGAGCTCGCATCTTGATGGCGTGCAGCGTCCCTGTTCATTTGTCTGGCAGTTGAGTGTTTATTCAAAGCATATACACACACACACACACAGGCCATAACATAACAACGACCTCCCAATCACGGGGCGGACGCCTTACCACTAGGCCAACCGTGCCGGTGTGTGTGTATGTGTGTGGACAGGTAGGTAGTGAATTATTAGTTAAATGTTTATTAGAAGGTGTATTTTGGGGAGTAAATGAGCTCCAAAATAACAGGTATTTTCCAGAGTAAGTGGGAGTAACTGGGATACACCAGACCTGGGAACGCCCTGTTTTGCACTTGGACTACTCTCAAAGAAACTTGGCGTATTTTCAGAAAAATGAGTGCAAGTCTCCACACAGCATTTGAAAAACCATAATACTAGATTGGCTTTAAGATGTGCCTTAGGAAGAAAAGTAGTGTAGGAATTATTTTCATTGTATATTTTGTTCCAACGACCATACTAAAGTCGTATTTTAGGTATTAAGATAGGTATAGGTAGTAGGGACAATGTCGAGTAGGGCTCGCAGCCTTTGTACGTCCCCTCATTGTATTCAGTATCCAAATCTTGCCTGGGAGATCGATAGTTCAATATCTGTTCAGACTCGATGACAATGTGGCTCATGTTGTAAGATACTTTCAGCCAGTATCAAAATCTAACCCTGGACTGATAGTTTAATGTTGAAGAGATAACTGCTGCTATACTATTGGGTAGTATGCTAACGAATAATTCCCCTTGGTTAATTATGTATGTGGACATGCGTATTAATAAAGACCTTCCTTTCCTTCTACCACAATGTCGGCTGTCCTTCTGTATGAATGACTATTATCTGCATCCATCTGGTATATTACATAAAAGAACCCAGACCAACACGTTACATTTGATATCTGTTGAGACTCAATGTGGCGCATGTTGTAAGATACTTTCAGGCAGTATCAAAATCTTACCTCGGACTTCAGGTTACTCTCAATGTGGCGCACAAGAGATACATGCACTCATTTGAAAAAAAAAAAAATTCTCAATAATTTATAGACCAACTGTATAAACCATTAATTTATAGAGCACACTGATAAGATTATCTCTGTTCGTTTTGTTGACCTTCAAGGTCACAGCTCAACATTTTTTATTGGAGAATAACTTAATCAATAACTGAATACCATCAACCTGGCTAAAAAGGGTAGCTTAGTAATATGATTATAATTATACGAACTTCCTTTACGCTACGATGTCACTGTTGGATTTGAGGTCACAGCTTGATGTTGGAGTTTTTTCTCTTTCACAAGACTTGTAGTTGTAATAACAGTGTCACAAGACTTGTAATAGTTGTAATAACAGTGTCACAAGACTTGTAGTAGTTGTAATAACAGCGTTACAAGACTTGTAGTAGTTGTAATAACAGTGTCAAAAATCAGGTCAGGAGAGTGTCCATTTTTTTTCTCTCATTAATTCTAGGGTGTATGACATTGTATCAGACCTGGCGCGTGTTTCTTTCAGGCGAGATATTCTTTTGGCTAGCCGCTCGCGGAGCGAGGAGGCGAGTGTCTATGAAATGGTTTTATGGCTAGCTACGCAAGAATTAAACACCATTGGTTGATACCGAAAAGGTCGTCTGCACTGGTCGGTAAAAAAACATGGACAGCCAATGGGATGGGCAGCTGCGTGGCCGCCATGTTTTCTCGCCAAGCGAGCAAGCCCAAAGCTACCTAGCGTTCGAGGCAAGAATCCTAGCATCACTCGCGACGAGATGTGCCCAAGAAACGGTACTTCCTCGCCCCACTCGCCAGTATGAAACAGGGGACAGGGATCCATGCAAGAGCTAGAGAGTGAAAGTGAAAACATGTCCGACTACAAACTAAAGTATGTACATGTAATACTGTTATAATATCAACTACCTACAAAACATTGTTTCAATTTGTACCAACTTTTAAGTCATAGAAATCAAAAATAAGGATGTTATGATGCATTTTCAAAGTCAAAGAGCTCGAGAGCGAAAGTGAACCCAACCGCCCGACCTCAAACTAAAGCATGTACATGTAATACTGTTCTATATCCAATATCTTCACAACAATGTCTCATTTGGTGCCAACTTTTAAGTCATAGAAACAAAAAAATAAGGGTGTTATGATGCCATCCCCTTGACTGCCTTAGGACGGGTATACCCGCCATGCACTGGTGCATTATTTCCATGATTAGATACTAAAAACAGATTCTTGGTTCAATTTCCTTTAAAAATAACATAGGTTTTACTTTCCTACCTACTGCCTGTTTGGAGCTAGAATTTGTTGTGAATTATTACACCCCGAACTCCAATATTCCCTGGCAGTCAGGAAGTTTTGATTGGCAGCGAAAGGGTTTTTCAGAGATAGAAAGCGAAAGTGAAAGCATGTCCGACTTGCTTTCAGACCCGACCCCACCGCCCGACCTCAAACTAAAGCATTTACATGTAATATATTTATATGTCTACTATATTCACAACACCGTCTCACTTTGTACCAACGTTTAAGTTATAGAAGTCAAAATTAAGGGAGTTGTGATGCATTTTCCAAGAGCTAGAGAGCATCACCTTACTCCCTTCGCCGTCTGCGAAGTTTGTCGGTATGTAGAGCTAGCATTGCTCGTGCATGGTGATTAGAACGGAAATGGACACAGTTATGTTCCTTTAAAGTAATAAAACGATAAATAGTTCTAACCTCATGGTTTCTGCCAAAGTAATTTGTTCTTTGCACCTTATGAATAATAAATGCGAAACTAATTTGACCGAGTTTATTAACAAGGGAGATAACCCAAAAAACTCGAAAAGCCATGAACACAGATCAAGTGCAAGTTTCACAATGTACTCAAGGTAATTCTAATACCCACAGATCCCATTTGTTTGTTCGTTTGTTTGTTTGCTTAACGCCCAGCCGACCACGAAGGGCCATATCAGGGCGGTGCTGCTTTGACATTTAACGTGCGCCACACACAAGACAGAAGTCGCAGCCTTTCTTCTTCTTCTTCTTCTTCTTCTTCCCGTGGGGGACCGGATCCAATTTCTTGGATGTTGAAGGTCCCGCGGTGATGTCCATACACTGTTGGCCCCCATTGCGGTCTGTGCCAGTCGTGTAAGGAAGTTAAAAAGCCAAAGCTGGGGGAGGGGGGGGGGGTGGTATGGGGGGTGCAGGAGGGCAGTGGAGAGGAGCTTGGCTAGGTTTTGGGGTAATTAAAACTTTGTACAATCCATCAACGGCTATGGGAGGGAGGTGGATGGCTGCAGGGCTCTGCTGCCACCGAGTCGTGACATGAACGACTCAAGGGAGGGGGCGGATGTGGTGGAGATCGGGAGCTTGTTCCACTCTGATGTTGTCCGTGGAAAAAAGGAGTGGGACAGTGAAGGGTGGTAGTCCTGTTCTTGATGGATCCTATTCCCTCTCGTTCTCGTGTCTGATGGTTTGAGAAACGCGGTCTTGTCAATGCCGACCATGTCATTTTTAATTTTAAACATCATCGCTAGCCGACTGTTATGTCTTCGTTCTTCGAGGCTCTTCCATCCTAAGTTTGTCAGCATGTTGGTGACGGTGCCAGGCTCTTTTTCCCTGTAGTTATTGTGGACATATCTGGCCGCTCTTTTTTGGATCTTTTGATCAGTTGCTATCCTAGCCTAACTTTGAGCTAGGTAACTTACACGGTCTTTTGACCGTGGCCTATTCTATCAACTTTTTCTAATTCGTAGTGAGAGGCATACTGACATTTTGGGCTATACATAATTAGTCTTTCAGTGCATTGTCCAAGCGATTTTTGAAACTGTTCATTGTCGGCGCTTCTACCACATTCTTGTCCAAGGAGTTCCATGTGTCTATGATTCTGTTCATGAAGAAAGATTGTCGGAGAGCTGTTCTGCATTGTTTCTTCTTGAGCTTGAACTGATGTCCACGGGTATTACACAGGCTATTCAGCTCCAGTGGGTTCTTGCAATCGTAGTATCCATGCACGAATTTGTATGCTTCAATCATGTCTCCCCGGATACGCCTATAGCACATGCTTGGAACTTTCAAGACTCTCAAACGCTCTTTGTAACTCAAGGTCTTCAATCCTGGGATACACTTCGTGGCTCTTCTTAACACACTTTCGATCACCCAGTCACATTATTGGACCAACCAGTCCTAGCACTAACCCCATAATGCCATTCGCCAGGCGGAGCAGCCACTAGATTGCCAATTTTAAAGTCTTAGGTATGACCCAGCCAGGGTTCGAACCCACGACCTCCCGATCACGGGGCGGACGCCTTACCACTAGGCCAACCGTGCCGGTACAGATTCCATAAATTCTTTACTTCAAGAGTTACGAGTTTGAATAAGACACCAGACGTACAATGTATTCCGCAAGATGAACGTCATCGCTTCACTATGCACTGCACGTGTATTTGTTCTGTAACCGGAGCCCTAGAGAGGGTCCGTATCCTCATTATTTGTTCTCAGGGGGAGATTGAAGATTGCCGAGGAGAGCAACTATTTATCTTCTTTTACTCTAGCCCTATGTAATGTAGTTGCACAATCAGTTTAGTCTATCCCTCGCATTGTGTTCAATACATGTGCCTACAATACTAGCCGACCTCGGTATTCAGAGGAAACCCTGTGTGTTTCTTAGTAATCTCGACTGTGTGTTACATAAATATTGTGATGTGTGTTTTGGATATTAGAATTTGCTACATACAGTTTTAACAACACATATTTACAGGACAATAGTCGAGGAGAGGCAGAAGTTACAATACATGACACAAAAGCAAGCTCGCACACTTACGTTCTTTCACCGACACACGCATGCTCACGCTCACCTCTCGTACGTACAGTGATGTTCACCATAACTCATAGAGACAGTTACAAGGTTTTATTTACACTATTATACATGAAAAGCAAGTAAACAAACCCATCAAACAAAGCACCAAACAATCCTTCAATTTTACCTAGCGTTTATCCCCAACTCCGATTAGTAACTATAGCACCTTTTTTTCTAACTAGAGGAATACCCGGCTTCGCCGGTTTTTATCCACCAGTTTGTGCCCGGGGTCCACCTGAATATGCCCACCAAATTTGATGCAGAATATTTACGATATCACAAACAGAACTCTACAAGCCACAGGTGTTGCTTTGCGAGCTATAAAGAGCTATAAATATCTCACAACTTCTAAGGCGCACAACTCTGCAGAGTCTGCTGTGAAGGGCGGCGGTAGTCTCCCTGTCACACCCGCCCCCCGTTTGAATGAACCGAACCATGGATCCTCCAAGCTTAGGTCCCTCCCAGATTCGTGGAATGGGAACAGCACGAAAATGATTCAGTGACCATGATGCCATTCATGATGATGTCATGTCGAGCGACGCCGAATGTAATCGAGTGCCGAATCACCATAATCACCTTTGGAGGCGAAGTTGACACTCACACAGGAATGAGACATTTAGAGCTTATCTCTAAGCCCTTTTTAGTCTGTTGTGGCTTCTCAGAGGAAGGTCAGAACATACAGACTCAGAAAAGCAGCCATACCACATCACAAACAGAACTCTACAGTCCACAGGTGTTTTCTACAGACACACACAAACACACACACACACACACACAGAAGCCGTATATATATATCTATATGTATAAATATATAGAGATAGATGACAGTGTATTTTTCGCGTGGCTATAAATTGATTCGACCTTTGCACTTTTACAGTGAGGACAACTTACGGGTCCAAGGAAAGCGTTCTGGACACTGCGGTGACCTTCTAAAAATAGTAACAGAACGCCGGGAATATCCGAAGATGCCCCCAATACCGGACTGCACCATACGAAGGAAGGGAGGTAAACGCTGAAAACACGGAGAAGCTAAGGAAGAGTTATGGTACTTGATCCCGAAAAAAAAACCAAAATCGGTTTGCGCTGCGCGCTGAGAGCACGTATTTGAAATATCTCATCGACCAGATTTTGTCTGGGGTGTATCTGAATATGGATACGAAATTTGAAGCAGATCCATCGAGAACTTTGGCCGTGCATGGCGAATACACACATACACAGACAGACAGACACACAGACACAAGCCGTATATATATATAGATTCCTGCTCTGTTTCACACACAAGACAGACACGGCAACAACACGTATACTCAACACTTAAAGACGGAATGAACATGCAAACGTTCACAACGCAGAGAGACGAACGAACAAGAAAACGTTCAGCATTTAAATACGACTCTGAGGGACAAAACGAACAAGCAGAACACACAGCATTTTATACCCTCTCAAAGACTCAGTATCCTCTGTGATCGCTGTGGGCTGGCTGTAAGGGAGGGGATGGGCCCGGTATCTACAGGAAAGGCGGGGGTGACTAGAAGGAAGGTGGGGTCGCTGAGTACCTGCAACTCTGAGCTAGTAGGGCTCTCCCGCTACAGTTCATCAAGTTGTTGAAACAGTAACACGTAAGACTAGAGTTCTGAAATGAATTCTCCTACAGACATAATCTAACTCTGATTAGAGTTTCAGTTTAAACGTAAACATAATGACGTACACGTGTCCTGCAGTCATATATATTTTTACTACCCCATACTCATTTACTGACTTCTGGGCTCACTTGCTTAAAGTGCATCTAAACCCCATTTTTCAAACCAAAACCCGTATTACCAATGCTAAAATTGGGGGGGGGGGGGGGGGGGTGAGGAAAATGTCTTTTTTACCCGATCCAAACGAATTAAATTTTAGTCTCAGAATGCACCAGATTGCACAGATTTTAATGTACCATTTAAAAAAAATTCGGGGGAGCATGCCCCCGAACCTCCCTAGAAAAAAGGGATTTCCTCTTTTTTCATCACAAGAGAGTCCCAGACTCCCACCCCTGATAATAATGATAATTAAATAATGCATTATATTTCTAAAGTGTATATATTGTATTCATGATTTAAGTTTAATTTAAGCCTGCTGAAAGCGCTGTACAATCATTGGAAGAAAATACAACAACAACATAACATTATTTATCAACTTATCAAGAGCGACCCTCTATTATATGCACAACACATTCATAGTGTTAGTATTCAAAGGCATTATTAGTCAGCTTGGTTTTGACTAAACAGATTCTCTCTCTCTCTCTCTCTCTCTCTCTCTCTCTCTCTCTCTCTCTCTCTCTCTCTCTCTCTCTCTCTCTCTCTCTCTCTCTCTCTCTCTCTCTCTCTCTCTCTCTCTCTCTCTCTTAGTCCCTCTTTAGGGCGAGGGCCAGATGCAAAAAAGTATACCAATGCTTATTCTGTTACCCTCGTAAAATAAAGAATTGTCATTGTCATTGTCATTCACAACATTGTCTCTCTCTCTCTCTCTCTCTCTCTCTCTCTCTCTCTCTCTCTCTCTCTCTCTCTCTCTCTCTCTCTCTCTCTCTCTCTCTCTCTCTCTTTCTCTCTCTCTCTCTCTCTCACTCACTCTCTCTCACTCTCTCTCTCACTCTCTCTCACTCTCTCTCTCACTCTCTCTCTCTCTCACTCTCTCTCTCTCTCTCTCTCTCTCTCTCTCTCTCTCTCTCTCTCTCTCTCTCTCTCTAACGCATGAGAAATAAATCATAATTTGTTTTGTTTCAGAGCTGACACTGACAGAGAAGTCTTGTCCCTTGATGTGACCTAGACAACGCAATGTCTTGAGGTGACCTACAAGTCTACAGAACTCCTTGCATCAAAGCACCCTGCGCTTAAGCTTTCTACACCTGGTGTCCTGTAAACATGGTTGACCTCGGACACAGGACAGGGTCATCTTCAGGCTGCAACAGTGTGTTTTATACACAAGACAGTAGATCTTCAGGCAACAGAGTGTGTGTGGTTTAAATTGAACGAGAATAGCCCTGACAGCTCTTCTCCGAAGACTGATTGAGTTTGTTGGGACCTAGTGAAGATTCTAGCAGTTGCGGCTGTCGCAGTGACTTCTGGCTAGAGATTTTCAGTGAATTAGCGGAATTTGGTTGAACTTTCAGTAATCTCCTTTAGTTTGACTATTGTTGTCAATGTCAGTATATAATAATTAAATAATTATATGTCACCATTGTCATCTGTACACACTGGATCCAGGCAGTTAGTTCACTTGTGTCATCATCACAATATTAGCAGCGGTCTGGTTTATGACATCAATCAAAGCCACTAACTCGTTTCACTTACGATGTCTTGACATTGTGGTGAACTATTCAGTCTGTTTGTTCTTCATTATACTACAGCAGCAGATGGGGGTCTATTCAGTCTGTTTGTTCTTCATTATACTACAGCAGCAGATGGGGGTCTAGTTCAAATACAGACAGAGAGGAACAGTGCTATTGATATCGTGAACAAAAACACACTAGCACAATCAGAGAAGCATCATCATCAGCTACAACAACAACATCATGGAGACGTCTGACTCTGAAATAAAAGAGGAAGATACAGCATGCGATAACAAGCTTCACAGAAGTAAACCCGCAGACGGCTTTTCTCGGGAGACAGATGCCAAGTTTGAATTTGAGACCCTTGGCAACCCGCATCGGGAAGCCCTAGCAACGGAGGGCTGTTCGCAGGATAGTGACATCAAGCTGGAGGCTGAGACATATTGTAACCATGGTAACCAGCATTGTGAGACGGGTAGCAGACAGTGTTGGTGTCAGAGAGAGTTGACAGCAGAGGACGGGGGCAGACAATCTGACACTGGTGCTGAACTGAGTGTAAAGCAGGAGCGAGACAACAGCACTTATTTTGTAGAACTAGCTGATGCAGCCCACAGGGCCACCACCACTAGCACTGACAGCCACCGGTGTTGTTGCCACGGTGACGGCGGTGGTTGTCACTGCGACAAGAGCGAACTCTGCTCTTGCTGTGATAGTCATGAGGTAAAGAGCGAAGGTCCAAGCACAGATGTGGAACCAAAGGTTGAATCTTCAGAGAACAATTCCTTGGCCTGCTCCCCTCAGGAGACGGAATCGCTTCCCAGAGACAGCTCTCAGCCAGATACCGTGCCAAGCAAGAAAGGAACAATAATCAGGACTCTGATGTCCAAACGCAAAGAAGTGTCAAGAAATACGGAGCCTTGCTCTGCTGAAAACCAGCAACCAATGGGTCCTGCTTCAATTGTCCCTCCATCTGACCGTGAGATCAGGCTCTATTACACACAGCGGCGAGGCCACCTGGTTGGCCTACCTCAGCCTTTGCCAGCAGCAGAGGGAGTCTCCCACCACGAGCGACGTCGACTTAGATCATCAGCAAAGAAAGTTCCACCTCGAAACATTGCAGAAACTCCGCTGACCAAGAAAGAAAGGGGCGGGCATCAGTCTGCACCAGAGACCAGTTCCTGGCAGGCTGGGGGCGCCAAGCCATTGCTGATCCCTCTTCTGCCCAAACCTGCTCACAGAGTGAGTGTGTGTGTGTCTGTGAGCATGCGCCAATGCATGCAGGTGGGTGGGTGCGTGCGTCAGTACGTGCGTCAGTGCGTGCGTGTGGATATATATATATGCATGCGTGTGAGTGAGTGTGTGTACGCATTTCGGTGAGAATCTGTTTGGTTGTTGTGTTTGAATGTATTTTGTGTTGAATGTCCTCCAGCCAAGCAACATTCCTGTGTACTGCACATGGTTGTAATAAAATGTTATGTCTTATGTCTGACAGTCCGGGGGTCAAGCAACAGGCCTGTCACTGTCCGGGGGTCAAGCAACAGGCCTGTCACAGTCCGGGGGTCAAGCAACAGGCCTGTCACAGTCCGGGGGTCAAGCAACAGGCCTGTCACAGTCCGGGGGTCAAGCAACAGGCCTGTCACAGTCCGGGGGTCAAGCAACAGGCCTGTCACAGTCCGGGGGTCAAGCAACAGGCCTGTCCATCCCACTGCTGTTCCTACCCTCACACCTGGCGCCCGGCGGACAGACGGCAGTCGTGCACGCTCGGATGACTGTGCGTCTTAAACGAATGCCGTCTGATCAGCCTGACCAAAAGCATCGGGAGTTGTCGTTGAAGTCCCGGGTGCAATCTCTAAACGCTCTCAGAAAACACGTGCATATGGCGAAGAGAAGGCAGAGACTTGTTAAAAGCAAAGAGGCAAAGAGCCGGGACACTGACACTGAACGTGCTTCACTAATCAATGTGTCACAACCAACCCCGCCAGCGAGCACAGTACTTATGTTACAAGGGGGAGCAACTCTCTCTGGCTCACCAAACAACGCGTCACAACACACCCAGGCAATAAGCACAGTACTTACGTTACAAGGGACAACGACTCTTTCTACCTTATATAACACTTTGTCAAACCCGACACACACACACAGTGCTGTGAGCAATCTAGGATTAAAGGCAGCTGTCAGCCAGGCACCAAATCTCAGATCCATACAGCCCAAAATGATCACAGTAACTACACTACAAGGAGCAGCTACTATCTCTAGCTCACCAAACACCTCGTTGAACCCAACACACAGTACCGTCGGCAATCAAGGAACAGGTGTTGCTGTTGGCCAGGCACCAAAGTTCAGATCAATACAGTCCAAAATGATCACTCAGAATTCACCAAACACGGACAATCCTTCCTTGGAATCACGGCCAGTCAGGCGAGGAGGGCAGAGTTCTTACAGGTGTAAACTCTGCCCCAAGACTTGCCCCAACCAGAAGGGGCTGGCTCAGCACATGGTGATCCACGACCGCCAAGAACCTGTCAGCTGCAACCTTTGCTCAGCTACATTCCCCAACCATCACCTCATGCGCACTCACCTCAGCCTAGTCCACAGCTACAGAAGAAGGAGAAAGTCCCACAGCCGCTCAGGATACACACGCAGCGGAGATCACCACCCAGGTGACGACTCGTCAGCGGATAGCATAGAGCTGGACTCCAGTGATGAAGAAACAGATGCAGGCGACTTGGCGTCAGACGATGAAAGTTGCAGTCAGGTCATTTCGGACCCTGAAGGCTCGACGCTCACTGAAACAGCAAAAAAGACTGGTTCCGCGCTCCCTGATACAGCGAGAAAGACTTATTCGGCAGAGAATCTGTATGTGTGCTGCATGTGTGACGCAGCGTTCCACACACTTGGAGACGTGCAGCGCCATTGCCTGGAGTTCAGACACAACATGGGGGCCAGGTGTGGGCGATGCAGTACACTCTACGCAGCAAAGCATGTCGCAAGGCTGGAAGTGCATCTCCAGCTCTACTGCCAACAGAAAGGCGCTCCGCGTGACGGGGGCCGTGCCTCTACTTGTGTTGCTGGCTCGTTGGACACAGTGGGACAACAGATAGTCGGTCCACGTGAGGGTGTCTCTCTGGGTGATTCTGCCACCTCGGGTGATGGTACAAGTAGATCTTTGGTTTCAGTGGACCGACCGTCAGTGCCTGCGTGCTACTCATCAAACGTCACTGACCCTCTCATGCAACCCACTGGCACTCTCACTCTCAGTCTACCAGAGGGGAACGTCACTGCCAGCGTCGCACCAAAAACTGCGTCAGGACCGATTCAGCAGTTCGGCTCCCTGAGGCCGGAACCGGGTGGCGATAGCTTCCCCAGTGACGTGGTTCTAGAGCGGCAGAGAGATTACAAATGTCCGCACTGCCCCCGGATCTGTCCCAACAAGACTGGGCTAGTTCAGCACATCGCCATCCATAAACGCGGAGGGGCAGTGAAATGCGGTCTCTGTTCAGCCACGTTTATCAGTGACAAATGCAGGAAGAAGCCCTTGAAGAGTGTTCACCGCATTAGCCGGAGATACCTGACTGTCAACGGCATCAGCACGCGATACCTCCTGGGGTCGTCAAGCACGGGAATTGATACTGACAGCACCGAGGCAACGGACTTGGTTGGCTTGGGCCAGGGTGGCGACACAGCTGACGGCCCCACACACTCCGACGTCAGGGAGACGACTGGTAAAGATAGTGACCTTCATATGACCTCCAGTGACCTTGATTTGGCCCCTGTTTCTGGTAAAGAGATTGTCAAAAACAGCAACTCTGATGGGATCCCATTCTCCACAGACACCGGATCAGGCACAAGCAGAGAGAATGCAGAGACTTTTGGGGGCAGCATTCGCCACCAGATGAAATCCACTGGCCGGGTGAGATTCTGCTGCGATCAGTGCCCCTTGAAGTTCCTCAGGGAGTACCGCTACCACCTTCACATGGTGTCTCACCTGCGACACGAGGAGATTGAAAGGTACATCTTCGTCTGTCCCTTCTGCAAGGAAGCCCGCTTCAAGACGGAGCGCGCTGTGGATTATCACGTTGACAACAGATGGTGTGGGGTTGTCAAGGCGATCCTCAAGATGACCAAGCAGATGCCACGAGTGCCGGAGAACATTGAGGTGATGTGTGCAGCGTGTAGGGGCGTGTACTCCAGCCTGAGGGCGTGCAGTGAACACGCCAAGGGCACGGGCTGTAGCAAGCGAGCGTTCCGGTGTGCGTCGTGCACCAAGTCTTTTTTCTACAACAGCAGCCTCCTTGCGCACCGGAGACTGTGCCACCCCGACACCGCTACCGGTACAGCGAGTGCTACAGCAGCCAGCCAGTCCATTGCAGGAGATGAGGATGAGGCAGAGGGAAGTGGTATGGGTTCAAAGCATTAGTCTGACTCTGAGCAGAGTATGATTGAAGAAGAGATGCAGTCCCGTGATTCCTCATCCATGAATGGAGGGGAGGAAGACAGGTTACCGGGAAATGTCACGGCTTCTCATCATCAGCGTACAGAGAGTACAAGTGCGCTTAGAGGAGGAGAGCGGCAGTCCCGTGATTCCACAGGGGATGAAGACAAGCTTCCAGGAAATGTCACAGCTTCACAACAACGGCATGAGGGGAGTACGATGACGCCGAGTGCAAGAGAGACGCAGTCCAGAGAAATCGTCTCGATGCTTTCAGAATCTGTGAGTGTGATGAACACTGCAGGAGAGGAGAAGTCCATGAGTGCGATGCTTTCAGAGTGTGAACGTTACGCAGGACAGACGTCACAAGACAGTGACGGGATGCATGCAGCGTGTGAGGGGGTAGAAGACAATGGGGAAGAGTCGCTGTCAGATGGGGACGGTGGGCTCGTTCTGGAGTGTGAGACGGAGCCTGGTTCTCCTACAGAGAGCTTGTTTTTCTCCGGTACAGCCCAGGACGAAACGGAAATCTGGTCGCGTGCAGGGCAGGAACCTACTCACCAGGACTGTTCATCAGATGAAGGTGGAGAGCCACTCGCCGGGGAAACACAACACAGAGACAATGACCTGCAGGTGTCAAAACCAGGTGTGAAGGGCAGTGCAACAGTGCCAAGGAGAAAACGGCATACAGCTGGAGCTTACTCCAAAGCGTTGGGTAGTTTGGATGAGCATGCTACTGATGTTACTGAGGATGATGATGATCGTAAAAAACAGGATGATGATGATGCTAAATTGAAAGCAGCAAGTCTTCACCAGTGAAGCAGAGAAGGAAAGGCGTGCAGTCGCCATGTGGTCAAAGGCCGAGAGGGGAAGATGACGACTGGCTGCCCGACAGCGAGGATGTAGAACCCGACAAGTCAAAGTCGCAAGGAGGGCATGGCAAGGCAAAAGCTGACCTACGACAGCCAGGGTCAAGGTCACAGAAAGAGCTCCACAAGGCGGGTGCTAACCCTTACACAAGCCACCAGGGCTTGTACAGAGACCAACGCTTTTCGTTTGTGCGCCTGGCTCTGGACCTCTACCCTTCCTGCCGAGACCTCCGCCCGGTATCCGACCTCCCCCCACCATCCAGCCCACATCAGTCACACCCTTCCCCGTCTACCTACTACAAAACCAGCTGGTCGCTCAAACCCCGCTACCCACACAGAATCTTGTTTCAGGTCACAAGCCGTTCAACGAGCTGAACCCTCCAGGTTCGCCAAGACTGCTCGCTACACAAAACACAGGGTTCTCACTCAACCCTCCAGGTTCGCGAAGACTGCTCGCTACACAAAACACAGGGTTCTCACTCAACCCTCCAGGTTCGCGAAGACTGCTCGCTACACAAAACACAGGGTTCTCACTCAACCCTCCAGGTTCGCGAAGACTGCTCGCTACACAAAACACAGGGTTCTCACTCAACCCTCCAGGTTCGCGAAGACTGCTCGCTACACAAAACACAGGGTTCTCACTCAACCCTCCAGGTTCGCGAAGACTGCTCGCTACACAAAACACAGGGTTCTCACTCAACCCTCCAGGTTCGCGAAGCCTGCTCGCTACACAAAACACAGGGTTCTCACTCAACCCTCCAGGTTCGCGAAGACTGCTCGCTACACAAAACACAGGGCTCACACTCAACCCTCCAGGTTCGCGAAGCCTGCTCGCTACACAAAACACAGGGTTCTCACTCAACCCTCCAGGTTCGCGAAGCCTGCTCGCTACACAAAACACAGGGTTCTCACTCAACCCTCCAGGTTCGCGAAGACTGCTTGCTACACAAAACACAGGGTTCTCACTCAACCCTCCAGGTTCGCGAAGCCTGCTCGCTACACAAAACACAGGGTTCTCACTAAACACGCCAGGTTCGCGAAGCCTGCTCGCTACACAAAACACAGGGTTCACACTGAACCCTCCAGGTTCGCGAAGACTGCTCGCTACACACAACACAGGGTTCACACTGAACCCTCCAGGTTCGCGAAGACTGCTCGCTACACAAAACACAGGGCTCACACTGAACCCTCCAGGTTCGCGAAGACTGCTCGCTACGCAAAACACAGGGTTCACACTGAACCCTCCAGGATCGCGAAGCCTGCTCGCTACACAACACACAGGCCTCACACTAAACACGCCGGCTTTGCAAAGCTCTTTTACAGTGCAGAGTCCAGTGACAGTGATCAGGCAGCCAGTTGCACAAAACCCATTTGTAGTGCTTAGCCCTTTGACGGTACAAAGCCCAATGTCGATACAAAGCCCTTTGACGGTACAAAGCCCAATGTCAGTGCAGAGCCAGCCTGTGTTAGAAAGCCCACAGATGGTACAGAACCAACCTCATCCGCGTTCCTTGCTACGCTGGGGGAAGAAATCTAGACCCAAATAACCCTTTTTCTGACTAATGGGAAGCCCCTTCACGCCCGTCTTCGAATGGTACAAGCAGAAAAGCAAAATAATGTGCACAGCCCTGTGTTAGAAGTGTACAACCACTTGAACTGAAAGTATGAACAGTCTTGTTGTATGTATAATATACTGGTTGACCCGCTTTGAGAGACTTGCTAGGAGTGATGGTTGGTCCTTGGTGAGCTGTGGCCTTTACCGATTTAAACTGCTGTAAGATTGTGATTTGTGGCCTTTACTGGTCGACATTGCAGTGATTGACAAAGGACTTGTTGATCCATTGTAAGAGTATGAACAGACTAAGTGTACATAATAACATTGTAAGAGAGTATGTTCTGGCCTTGTTCCATACTTTACCTCGCAAATGTTCTGTTACACTAAACAAAACAACAAATACGAGCATGTACACAGATGATTTTACATTACTTTACTCAATATTTGACTAAATGTATTCGTGTCGAATTGAAATAGTTGTATTAAAAACAGTTTATGATGTCATAGCCGGGTTATTACAGAAAGTAAGGGCATTTTTAATCAAATTCAGTCATTGAAATTTTGATCAAACATTTTATGGCTAAGTCCTTACTTTGGGATTGCATTTCTGGGGTGGGATTTCTTCCGTCCTAGACGGAATTCCCTCCCAGGAAGAATTTGGCAACTTTTTTTTTTTTAATACTTTTTTGTGTGTTCAAGGCACAGTGAGCCTCCCGTAAACCATCACAGATACTGTCAGGCTTTTACACACAGTAAGCCTCCCGTAAACCATCACAGATACTGTCAGGCTTTTACACACAGTAAGCCTCCCGTAAACCATCACAGATACTGTCAGGCTTTTACACACAGTAAGCCTCCCGTGAACCATCACAGATACTGTCAGGCTTTTACACACAGTAAGCCTCCCGTAAACCATCACAGATACTGTCAGGCTTTTACACACAGTAAGCCTCCCGTAAACCATCACAGATACTGTCAGGCTTTTACACACAGTAAGCCTCCCGTGAACCATCACAGATACTGTCAGGCTTTTACACACAGTAAGCCTCCCGTAAACCATCACAGATACTGTCAGGCTTTTACACACAGTAAGCCTCCCGTAAACCATCACAGATACTGTCAGGCTTTTACACACAGTAAGCCTCCCGTGAACCATCACAGATACTGTCAGGCTTTTACACACAGTAAGCCTCCCGTAAACCATCACAGATACTGTCAGGCTTTTACACACAGTAAGCCTCCCGTAAACCATCACAGATACTGTCAGGCTTTTACACACAGTAAGCCTCCCGTAAACCATCACAGATACTGTCAGGCTTTTACACACAGTAAGCCTCCCGTAAACCATCACAGATACTGTCAGGCTTTTACACACAGTAAGCCTCCCGTAAACCATCACAGATACTGTCAGGCTTTTACACACAGTAAGCCTCCCGTAAACCATCACAGATACTGTCAGGCTTTTACACACAGTGAGCCTCCCGTAAACCATCACAGATACTGTCAGGCTTTTACACACAGTAAGCCTCCCGTAAACCATCACAGATACTGTCAGGCTTTTACACACAGTAAGCCTCCCGTAAACCATCACAGATACTGTCAGGCTTTTACACACAGTGAGCCTCCCGTAAACCATCACAGATACTGTCAGGCTTTTACACACAGTACAAACACCCTTCCATTTGAACGCTCACCAAACGGGAACATCCTAGGTGCCCTACGTAAAGAGCGAGCAATTTTCAAAGACTTTATTTTTGCGTGGTTTATCTTACCCCTGAGCCATCGTGAACCCGTGTGATCCAGTTTCCCTGGCCAATGAAAGGAGCAGCGACATAACATTACCTGATTAAGTGTCGGGTCTGGCAGGCCCATTCTTTGTAATTCTCTCAGACATTCGATTTTAATTTGTTTAAAGAAATAGGCTTTTACGCTGAATACGAGTATCCTCCGACTAGAATACACACCAAAAATCAACACTTCGGCTGCTTTCTCTGCAGAGAAGGCAATTTTCGCTGAATCAAAATTTCGTAACCATCAACAATGTCAGCCTGCAAAAAGAAAATTTATAAAATACAACCCCCCCCCCCCCCCCCCCCCCCCCCCCTCTGCTTTTTCAAGGGCTTGAGACCTTCTGTTTTTCAGAGAATCTCTGTAAAACCGGTAGCATTAGAGATTGTTTATGTTTTGTGAAGTGGTTGTTTTAGGAATAGGGACAGAGAACAGTGGTACTAGTAGAGACAGTCTGGAGGTTGTAGACATGCAGGTGTTACCAGGAGTCAGGAGTAGACAGGCTCGTGGTTGTAGGCATGCAGGTGTTACCAGGATTCAGGAGTAGACAGGCTGGTGGTTGTAGGCATGCAGGTGTTGCCAGGATTCAGGAGTAGACAGGCTGGTGGTTGTAGACATGCAGGTGTTGCCAGGATTCAGGAGTAGACAGGCTGGTGGTTGTAGACATGCATGTGTTGCCAGGATTCAGGAGTTGACAGGCTGGTGGTTGTAGACATGCAGGTGTTGCCAGGATTCAGGAGTAGACAGGCTGGTGGTTGTGTACATGGAGGTGTTGCCAGGATTCAGGAGTAGACAGGCTGGTGGTTGTAGGCATGCTCAGGTGTTACCAGGATTCAGGAGTAGACAGGCTGGTGGTTGTAGGCATGCTCAGGTGTTACCAGGATTCAGGTGAAGACAGGCTGGTGGTTGTAGGCATGCAGGTGTTGCCAGGATTCAGGAGTAGACAGGCTGGTGGTTGTAGACATGCATGTGTTGCCAGGATTCAGGAGTTGACAGGCTGGTGGTTGTAGACATGCAGGTGTTGCCAGGATTCAAGTAGACAGGCTGGTGGTTGTAGACATGCAGGTGTTGCCAGGATTCAGGAGTAGACAGGCTGGTGGTTGTAGACATGCAGGTGTTGCCAGGATTCAGGAGTAGACAGGCTGGTGGTTGTAGGCATGCTCAGGTGTTACCAGGATTCAGGAGTAGACAGGCAGGTGGTTGTAGGCATGCAGGTGTTACCAGGATTCAGGAGTAGACAGGCTGGTGGTTGTAGACATGCAGGTGTTGCCAGGATTCAGGAGTAGACAGGCTGGTGGTTGTAGGCATGCTCAGGTGTTACCAGGATTCAGGAATAGACAGGCTGGTGGTTGTAGGCATGCAGGTGTTACCAGGATTCAGGAGTAGACAGGCTGGTGGTTGTAGACATGCAGGTGTTGCCAGGATTGAGGAGTAGACAGGCTGGTGGTTGTAGGCATGCAGGTGTTGCCAGGATTCAGGAATAGACAGGCTGGTGGTTGCCAGGATTCAGGAGTAGACAGGCTGGTTGTTGCCAGGATTCAGGAGTAGACAGGCTGGTGGTTGCCAGGATTCAGGAGTAGACAGGCTGGTGGTTGCCAGGATTCAGGAGTAGACAGGCTGGTGGTTGCCAGGATTCAGGAGTAGACAGGCGCTGTCAGGCTACAGAAGGAGAGATTGCTGGTTGTATGCATGCAGGTGTTGCCAGGAGTAGACAGGCGCTGTCAGGCTGCAGAAGGAGAGATTGCCGGTTGTAGGCATGCAGGTGTTGCCAGGAGTAGACAGGCGCTGTCAGGCTGCAGAAGGAGAGATTGCTGGTTGTAGGCATGCAGGTGTTGCCAGGAGTAGACAGGCGCTGTCAGGCTGCAGAAGGAGAGATTGCTGGTTGTAGGCATGCAGGTGTTGCCAGGAGTAGACAGGCGCTGTCAGGCTGCAGAAGGAGAGATTGCTGGTTGTAGGCATGCAGGTGTTGCCAGGAGTAGACAGGCGCTGTCAGGCTGCAGAAGGAGAGATTGCTGGTTGTAGGCATGTAGGTGTTGCCAGGAGTAGACAGGCGCTGTCAGGCTGCAGAAGGAGAGATTGCTGGTTGTAGGCATGCAGGTGTTGCCAGGAGTAGACAGGCGCTGTCAGGCTGCAGAAGAAGAGATTGCCGGTTGTAGGCATGCAGGTGTTGCCAGGAGTAGACAGGCGCTGTCAGGCTGCAGAAGAAGAGATTGCTGGTTGTAGGCATGCAGGTGTTGCCAGGAGTAGACAGGCTGCAGAAGGAGAGATTGCTGGTTGTAGGCATGCAGGTGTTGCCAGGAGTAGACAGGCGCTGTCAGGCTGCAGAAGAAGAGATTGCTGGTTGTAGGCATGCAGGTGTTGCCAGGAGTAGACAGGCTGCAGAAGGAGAGATTGCTGGTTGTAGGCATGCAGGTGTTGCCAGGAGTAGACAGGCGCTGTCAGGCTGCAGAAGGAGAGATTGCTGGTTGTAGGCATGCAGGTGTTGCCAGGAGTAGACAGGCGCTGTCAGGCTGCAGAAGGAGAGATTGCTGGTTGTAGGCATGCAGGTGTTGCCAGGAGTAGACAGGCTGCAGAAGGAGAGATTGCTGGTTGTATGCACGTGCTTTCAGACGTGTTAAGACATTTGGCTACTTTGTCTTTCTTTTTTATTGTCCTGGATTTCTTTTGCTCCGCCAGCTAGGCTTCATGAGGTATCCCTGACCTCTCGGGGCACCACCACTTGCCATAGGCATAGAACTGCGTGAGGTTGATGCTGCTACGCTCTTTGCCACACAGCCTGCACACAGGGGTTCGAAATTCACTGCCTGACTGCCATCTCTTCTTGTTCCTCCATACCGTCCCGCGGGACATAGGAGTGCAAGAAGCTGGGGGCACAGGCTTTTGTACACCAGATGGAGCGACAAAGGAAAAACAAGCGACTGGAGGAGAGGTGGCAGAGACAGGCTTGGGAAGAAGTGATACTGAAGCAGAGGCGGTAGTGGTAGACACGAGAACTTGCTTGAGGAAAAGAGGTACTGGAGAAGAGGTAGTTTTGGTGGACACAGAGGCTTGCTTGAGAAATGGTACTGGCGTAGAGGTGGTATTTGTAGACACAGAGGCTTGCTTGGGCAGATGTGGTACTGCAGCGGAGTTGCCATGAGTGGTAGTGGTAGACACAGGCGCTTGCTTGAGAAATGGTACTGGCGGAGAGGTGGTATTTGTAGACACAGAGGCTTGCTTGGGCAGATGTACTGCAGCAGAGGTGTCATGAGTAGTAGTGGTAGACACAGGCGCTTGCTTGAGAAATGGTACAGTTGGAGAAGAAGTGGTAGTGACAGACACAAGCGCTTGCTTGCACACAAGTGGTACAGAAGCAGAGGTAGAAGTGGTTGACACGCGCGCTAACTTGATAAGTGGTAATGGAGAAGAGGTGGTATTGGTAATAGTGGTACACACAGGCGTTTGCTTGAGAAATGGTACAGTTGGAGAAGAGGTGGTAGTGGTACACAGGTGCTTGCTTGCACACAGGCGCTTGCTTGAGACGTGGTGCTGCGGCAGAAGTTGAAGTGGCAGACAAAAGTGCTTGCTTGAGAAGTGGTGCTGCGGCAGAAGTTGAAGTGGCAGACAAAAGTGCTTGCTTGAGAAGTGGTGCTGCGGCAGAAGTTGAAGTGGCAGACAAAAGTGCTTGCTTGAGAAGTGGTACTGGAGCAGAGATGGTAATTGTAGACCCACCCACTTGCTTGGCCGGTTACAAGTGGAACCGAAGCAAAGGTGGCATGAGGAGTAGTGGCGGACACACAGGCTTGCTTGTACATCAGTGGAACTCGAGAAGAGGTGATAGTGGAAGACACAGAGACTTCTTTGGGCAAAGGTGGTACATGTAGTGGAGCAGAGTTAGCATAAGTAGTAGTGGTAGACACAGACGCTTGCTTGTACAGAAGTGGTACTGAAGAAGATGTGGCATGAGTAGAATAGTTAGACAGCGAGGCTTGCTTGAGAAGTGGTACTGGAGAAGAGGTGGTATTGGTAGACACCGAGACTTGCTTGGGAGGTGGTGGTACTGCAGCAGATGTGGCATGAGTCGTACTAGTAGTGGCAGACGCAAGCGCGCGCGTGAGAAGTGGTACAGGAGCAGAGGTGGTATTGGTAGACACCGAGACTTGCTTGGGAGGTTGTGGTACTGCAGCAGATGTGGCATGAGTCGTACTAGTAGTGGCAGACGCAAGCGCGCGCGTGAGAAGTGGTACAGGGGCAGAGGTGGTATTGGTAGACACCGAGACTTGCTTGGGAGGTTGTGGTACTGCAGCAGATGTGGCATGAGTCGTACTAGTAGTGGCAGACGCAAGCGCGCGCGTGAGAAGTGGTACAGGGGCAGAGGTGGTATTGGTAGACACCGAGACTTGCTTGGGAGGTTGTGGTACTGCAGCAGATGTGGCATGAGTCGTACTAGTAGTGGCAGACGCAAGCGCGCGCGTGAGAAGTGGTACAGGGGCAGAGGTGACATTAGTAGTAGTAAACTCAGCAGGTTGTTCTTCCAGAAGAACAGGAGGTCAGACAATTAGAATGGGTGGAGCTTTGGGATCATCCTGAGGCACAAATAAACACATCTGGCCATCGGATAGTGCAGGTAATGCTTGCTTGAAAACTTGTTCATAATCAGAAGGTATTTTAAAGTCAGGTTTTTCATTTAGAATACTGTTTGTATGCAGACTAGGATTAAGTGCTACAGGCTCACACATTGCCGGAGAGTTTGGGGTATCATGTTCAGTTACCACACCAACACAAGTGTGCACTTCTCTGAAATCTCTTCTTAACACATTTCCTTCACATGTTGTCACTTCACCTTTTTCAGGAGGTAATGGTTCGTGCTTGATGCTGGGTTCTTCAGCCAACAAATCACATTTATTTGGTTTCACTTCAGTTTCACACGTGCACAGGCTTTGCAATTCCTGCGCCTGCATAGTTGAGTCTACAGAATCTGCAGAGTGGTTCTCTGTTTTGATTAAATGTGAAGTGTCTGGTTCCTGTTTCTTTCTCTTTTTTGATGTTGAATGATGCCATATGCTGACAAAATCTGCAATGCAAAATTTAACTCATTAATTGCAATGTGAACATTAATGCTCGTACGTGCACACAAACAATGATACAGTTAAGCGTGTGTGTGTAAATGTGAGTGTGTGTGTATGTATAGTAGCACTGTAGTATGCATGCACTTAAGAGAGAGAGAGAGAGGGTGCTAACATTCGCCCGACCGGGTTATCGACTACACACGGAAGACATTGTGGGGCCGTGCGGACCCATGCTTATCAAAGAAGGAAAAATATGTAGACCCATGCTTTCCAAAGAAGCAAAAACGTGCATCCTCTTCCGTAGACGCCGTGGTTACATTTCCGCGAGAAGTAATTAAATTAAATTATTAATTTAATTATTACCGTGCGGACTAAAGCTTCTCAAAAAAGGAAAAACGTGAATACCCTCCTGTAGACGTCGTGGGGCCGTGTGGACCCACATTGTTATGTATTAATTTCGCTCCACACGACTTGCTTATTAACTCCAAAATTAAACAGATCGTAGAAAATGATGTTTAGAGCCAATTTGTACCTGAAGGTTTGTGACTTCTCTCCCTAGTCTTTATGTAAGTTCCTCCAGATTGAGAAACATGGGTCCGCACGGCCCCACGATGTCTTCCGTGTGTTGTCTAAATTTGACCTTTGTTTTTTTATTACTTCTCGCTGAAATGTAACGATCTTTTAGGACATAAGAGCTTTTTAGGTGTCTGATGCATTCTTAAAAGCTCATCATGTTTGTGTGTGTGTGTGTGTGTGTGTGTGTGTGTGTGTGTGTGTGTGTGTGTGTGTGTGAGAGACAAGGATATATGTTGCAATGGTACAGTATACCTATAATATCTTGATGCACGCTTTGACTAGCTGAAGAGTGAAGGGAATTTGCAGGGGTTATTTTGTTAGGTGCCAATGGCACATGAGTAAACTGTACCCTGTGCAGATTCGCTGCTGCTGGACATTTTATTTATTTTTGTTTTAGATTTTGTTTCTGTGTGCACATGGCATGAGGGGGGAGGGGGCACACATGATCACCCGTACACATATTAACCTTCCTCGCCATCGTGGGTCCGTGTGGACCCAGAAGGGTGTTTAATTGCAAATATCTCTTAAACCAGTTTGGTTTCGGCGTTCACTGGAGCAGACGATTTTTTCTGTAACCAGTTGACAGTGATGAAACCATATATTACGGTATCCTTCTGGCAGCAGTCCCAAAATATCGACTTGTTTTGACCTTAGAACGATGTCTTTATCATAACTGTGAAGAACAGAACGGAGATCACTGTCGAAGTCGGCCATTCACTGATGATCTGCAATCATTTTCGTCTCGCGAACAGTGATCTCAAATTTAGATCAGTGCTCGCGAAAACCATATGGGAGATAACTCTGTATTTTTGTTTTGATAGATTCGCGTAGGACTGTAGCGTACGTCCGGTCAGGGAGAGAATGAGCCGAACTCATTTTGACCTGAGTTCAGGATGGGTACTGGTAGTGATGCCTGGTGAGCGAGTGGCACACTGTGACTTGCGTGACTTAGTTGATGCAGTCTCTTTGCAGCTGAATCTTAATAGCGTGGGTACTGAACAAAACTGACTTTACGAGGTTCAGGATAAGACCCTGATGTGGCACTTCCTGCGAAACGTAGATTGATGGCAGTCGCTGAGATACAGACTTTTTTGCTCGAACTCGATGCAGATCGCCGAAGTTGCGTGAGTGTGTGTGTGTGTTATAGTTTTGTTTTAAAGAACATTAATGGCTGTAAAGGAAACTGTTCACTTGGCCCCCTCTGATGAACATAATAACTTCAATGAACTGAATCAACATGAGATTCATGGTACATGTACAGTCCGTGAATCTATCATCATCATCATCATCATCATCATCATCATCATCAGTCATCATCATCAGTCATCATCATCATTATGTTAGCATTCTTTCTTCTTCTTCAGCGTTCCAGAATTGTCTGGTTACGTGTGAGCTCGTTTGCCCCATTTGGGTTCCCCACACTTTTCTCTGAGAGCATAGTCAGCTCACTCCGCTTTCGTTGAGTAAGCATGCTGGGTATTTTCGTGTTTCGATCCATAACCCACCGAACTCCGACATGGATTACAGGATATTTTCCGTGCGCACTGGGTCTTGTGCTTGCGTGTATACACGAAGGGGGTTAAGTCACTAGCAGGTCTGCACATAAGTTGACCTGGGAGATCGGAAAAATCCTCACTCTTAACCTGCCGGGCGGCAGCGACCGGGATTCGAACTCACGACCTCCCGATTAGGAGGCCGACGTCTTACCACCGCGCTACTGCGCCCGTCATGTTACCATTGATCCGCGGTACCATCGTTAGTTTAACGACACGCATCCTCTTTTTAACCGTAGCCATAAAGTTATTAGCATGACTTTGTGTTGTTCATAATGATTATGAATATCAAAGTCTCGGTTTTTTTCCCGATGTGTTGCTCAGTTGTGCTTTTTCTTTTTTTTCTAAATCACTTCATTAATGTCAAATCAGTTTTGGCGGAGTCAAGTTCTGGACAGGTTTGTTAAAAAAGACATGGCCTTAAACCCTTTCCCTTGACAAAAAAAGGGGAAAAAATCCATTTCTCAACGCATATGATAAAGGGACATGCACACGTACCATCAAAAACTAATCGAGACTGTGTGTTTCCCAAGCAGCTGACAGTAAAATAGTGGATTTGTGCTCCGTGCTAGCTTTAGTAACTATCGTGAGGCAAGACGTTGAAAAAGACGAGGAGTGAAAATGGAATCATTGTGTCAGTTGGTTAAAACAATATTTTATTTATGTCTTACATGTTCATGAAATATATATGATCATAAAGTGAAAGCAACAACAAGCCTACGGCTTATTTATGGTGTTATGGTGGTTTCTTCAAATGCAAAACTTGCAATCAGAAATAAGAACACGGCAGACAGGTCCGAACACAATATGCAAAAAACAGCCAGTTTAACACAAAATATCATCCAAATTTAGAAGATAAACAACAACAACAAAAGAGAAGAAAAAAAAGAAAACAATTCAACACACACACACACACACACATCTAACCAAAAGTATGCGTAAAGGATAGTAATCAAACATTAAAGTCACAGTAAGCCTCCCGTAAACCATCACAGATACAGTCAGGCTTTTACACACAGTACAAACACCCTTTCATTTAAACACTCACCGATTGAGAACATCCTAGGTGCCCTCCGTAAAAAGCGAACAATTTTCAAAGAATTTATTTTTACGTGGTTTATCTTACCCCTGAGCCATCGTGAACCCGTGTGATCCAGTTTCCCTTTTTCACAATGTAGTCGTCAGTTTGTCATTTGAATGCGACTCGATGTGAGCTTATCTACAATAGCACGTTTTTATGCACGAAACAAACGGCTGTGGTTCACAAGAACTCTAGCGATGGCTTTTGACTGTTGAGAGGAACAGCGATATGCATAAACCGTCGTCTGCTACGACCCTTGCGTGACCCTGCTTCCGGGCTTTTCTTTTTTCAAACTTTCACAACTTCGAATTGTACTGATCTTGTCTTGATGAAAAAAGAATTATTTTATGATTAAAGAATGTTTGTGTAACAAGCTGTCAATTTATTATTTAGATTTTAAAAGTTAGGTCTAGCGCAAAAACGCACCACGGTCCAAAAACATTCTGATAATGATCGATCCACGGCTATGGCCAGTTTACATCGATAGAATGAGACCCGAAGGGAAGTAACTCATTTTTGACCTGAGTTCAGGATGGGTCCAAAAAGTGTTCGAGACAATCTGCAAAATTAATTCTTTAAAAATTGCTCGCTCTTTACGTAGGGCACCTAGGATGTTCCCGTTTGGTGAGCGTTCTAATGGAAGGGTGTTTGTACTGTGTGTAAAAGCCTGACAGTATCTGTGATGGTTTACGGGAGGCTTACTGTCCGGGCGTGATTTCCGGTATTGAATATATTCATAACAGCCGTCCAGCACCAAAACGAGGCGCCATTGTTGAAGAGGACCAAGTCCACGAAAATAAATTCTTTGAAAATGTCTCACGCTCGACAGAAAGCATCCAGGATGTTCCCGTTCGGTGAGCGTTCAAATGGAAGTATGCTTGTACTGTATGTAGACGCTCGGGGAGCTCTGTGATGGTTTACGGGAGGCTTACTGTGCCTTTAATCAGAGCAAGAAAAAACAATTTAAGAACAAATATTCAGACTGGGGGTGGGGAGTAGGGGAGACAGACACAGACAGACAGACAGACAGACAGACAGACAGAGAGAGAGACAGACAGACAGACAGACAGACAGAGAGAGAGAGACTGAGAGACAGACAGAGACGGAGAGAGAGAGAGAAAAAAAAACTCGAAAACTGCATTACGGAATGATAATAGCATTAGGTCCATATTGTCCTTTCTTACAACTAGTCCTCAGTAAAATACACACATGAAACGACGAAGGAGAGGGAGAGATTCTGTCAGTTGTAGTTTGACCCATGCAATATTGGGCGCCACGTGTCATTCAATAATTCTATGTATTTAGACATTCTATGTAAATAGAATGAATTTGGCAGGAAACTGTTGCCCTGGTCCAGTCTAAGAGGTCTACAAGCAGCATTAGAACGGAATAGGTGTGTGTGTGTGTGTGTGTGTGTGTGTGTGTGCCAGTGTTTCGTTTCTTTGTGTGTGTGTGTGTGTGTGCCAGTGTTTCGTTTCTTTGTGTGTTTGTGTGTGTGTGTGTGTGTGTGTGCGCGTGTGCGTGTGTGTGTTTTGTGTGTGTGTGTGTGCGCGTGTTTGTGATTGTGTGCGTGTGTGTGTGTGTGTGTTTTGTGTCGTGTGTGTGTGTGTGTGTGCCAGTGTTTCGTTTCTGTGTGTGTGTGTGCGCGCGCGCGTGTGTGTTGTGTGTGTGTGCGCGCGCGTGTGTGTTGTGTGTGTGTGTGTGTGTGTGCGCGCGCGCGTGTGTGTGTGTGTGTGTGTGTTGTGTGTGTGTGTGTGTGCGCGCGCGCGTGTGTGTGTTTTGTGTGTGTGTGTGCGCGCGCGCGTGTGTGTGTGTTTTGTGTGTGTGTGTGTGTGTGTGTGTGTTGGGTTTATAGGTTTCACTCTGTCTGGTTTTTTTCTCAGTCATGATTTGGAAAGGTCGCTTGTTGCAGAGTGCTTCTTATGGAAAGCCGTTTGGCTCATAACTATTACAGCTGTAATTTAAAATAAATACACCTGTATTTAATGATAAATACAGCTGTATTTATTTCTTAAACGTATACAATAAGTATCATTATTAATTACAGGTGTATTTTTTTTTTATTAATTACAGGTGTATTTTTTATTAAATACAGGTGTATTTATTATAAATTACAGGTGTATTTATTTTTAAATACAGGTGTAATTATTATTAAATACAGGTGTATTTATTTTTAAATACAGGTGTATTTATTATTAAATACAGGTGCATTTATTATTAAATACACCTGTATTTATTATAAAATACAGGTGTAATTAATGATAAATACACCTGTATTTAAAAATAAATACACCTGTATTTAAAAATAAATACACCTGTATTTAATAATAAATACACCTGTATTTAAAAATAAATACACCTGTATTTAAAAATAATTACACCTGTATTTAAAAATAAATACACCTGTATTTAAAATTAAATACACCTGTATTTAATAATAAATACACCTGTATTAATCAGTTATTAGTCACGTGGTTAAGCGACTTAAAAACTTGGACTGGGAATCCACATGAAAAACACTAAGCTTATACGCGTCTTCATCGCCTCGCTTTGCCGCCTTTTGACAGACTGAACAGCTCAAGATGGCGGGGGTGGCAAATGTCCCTGATGTTTTGGAAGGTTTGCGAGTGCAGTTTTAATTAACGCTGTTGCCCAGGCTCGCACAGCAGGGTAAGTTAATTGTTTTATCAGACGAATTCGGTTCTTGTGACGATCTACACCGAGTCAGTGGGGCATCCACATCCAGAAGTTGAACTTGAAGGGAGGCCTGTACGCGTTTTTGACCAAAGATGCAAAATATTGGAATTCGGTGCGAGAGACTAGCTGCTATATCGTGTTATCGGTAATCTTGAACTTTAGCGTGTTAAATTCATAGCTCTTAATTCAGAGGCATTTAAGTCTCCAAATTTGTAGAACCTGTACTTGTAATCATAACAAGTCATTTTAGATCCCTTTGAAGTTACGGAATGAACTCCGATGATGAACTGTACGAATGCATTTGACCCATCAAAGAAGGAATTATCCGTGTGACCAGACAAGGGAGACAAATCTTTCCGTTTCGTGTAGATGATGTCCCATGGTTGACAACGTACACCATTTTCGGTGCATTTTCGTCACGCTAAAGTTCAAGATTACCTTGTTATCTGTGTGTGTGTGTGTGTGTAATCCGTTGTAAAGTGTATATTATGATTATTTGGTGGCGGCGGCAGTGGTACGTATATAATCTCATATGGAAAGCCGTTTGGCTCATAACAAACCTTGATTGATATGGGTTAAAGCTGTGGTCTATTTATGACTTTCCGGGGCTACGAGTTTGAAAAATAGGGACAAAATCATGTACAGATTTCTGTACAGCAAACACTACCCGAAACCCCACCTATACGGCGTGTATGACCTTGAGAGCTTCAGTCAACGCTTGAATTTTGCAGTGGTAACATCTGGTTTGCTCTCGCAGAGCTGAGCATATTTGTTGTCAAGAAGGATCGAGCAGAAAAAATAAACGACTTGGCAGGGATTCGAACTCAAGGCATCGGGGCCTCGAAATGTCAGGGCCGATGTCTTAACCGCTAGGCCACTTCACCAGTATTGTCAAAGATAAAAAAATTGATAATTTTATATCATTCTACGCTTGAATTATCATTTATGCGTTGCAAAAACGTAAAAATTGACATTAAAATTTGCCTTTATTTGCAAACATGTTTTACAGAATCGCAGTACATGTTTACACCGTCATGCTACACGACATTCGCGCCATGCAAATAGCTGCGATATCTCTATTTACAACATGCAAGAAAATGACAAGAACAGTAATTGAATCTCTCCAAAGCCAGTTGAAACCAGACATCTAAGAAATAGTTATACATGTATTCACTTCTGAACAACCGGCACGGTTGGCCTAGTGGTAAGGCGTCCGCCCCGTGATCGGGAGGTCGTGGGTTCGAACCCCGGCCGGGTCATACCTAAGACTTTAAAATTGGCAATCTAGTGGTTGCTCCGCCTGGCGTCTGGCATTATGGGGTTAATGCTAGGACTGGTTGGTCCGGTGTCAGAATAATGTGACTGGGTGAGACATGAAGCCTGTGCTGCGACTTCTGTCTTGTGTGTGGCGCACGTTATATGTCAAAGCAGCTCCGCCCTGATATGGCCCTTCGTGGTCGGCTGGGCGTTAAGCAAACAAACAAACAAACTTCTGAACAATGGGCGGATAGAGATATAAATCATGCTGCTTCAAGAATAACATAACATGAATTCATATCAATGTTTTTCCTTCATTTTCTCAATTGGCGCAGTAGCCTAGTGGTTAGGACATGAGACACGAAGTCGAGAGTTCGAATCTTCGCCGGGGCGTTTATTTTTTCCCCTTGATCTCTCTTGAAGATAAAATATGAGAGAGCAAACCGGCTGTTATCCCTGAAAAATTCAAGCGTTGACTGAAGCTCTCAAGGTCATACACGCCGTATAGGTGGGGTTTCGGGTAGCGTTTGCTGTACAGAATTCTGTACATGATTGTATCCCTATTTTTCAACCTCGTAGCCCAGGAAAGTCATAAATAGACCACAGCTTTAATCTCCAGAGCTGTGTACCAGGGAAAACCATGTTATAAAGTAGACTTTTTATTAAATTTAACTTGAGACATTTAAGCTGTACAAATTAATTTCATTCACAAATACTAGTTTCATAAATATCCTTGGCCTGCAGAGATAGAATAACAAATACTTGCACATTTTGTTTGTCTTAGTGTTCAGTAAATATACAAAGGTTTTAAAGTAAAGCACCTTCATAACATGGAAACCGGAAGTTGTGACATGAATTTGAATACTGCTAACACTACCAAGAAAATAATATATATATATTCTATGTTGTTTTGTTGCAAGTCTGCATCATTAACAACCTGGAGTATTACTGGAAAAAAAATTATTACTAAAGAAAATATGTATACTCTCGATACTCTCCATGCACATGATTTTTGTGCAGACGAGAATTTTTGCAATTCAATAAAAGGGCGACCACCCAGTAAAGTCTTGGTTCAATTATGTTCTTTTTATGGGTTAGTTGTTAGCAACAATGTAACCGACAAACTTCAAACAGAATTTTGGTGCTTTCCTCTAACATATATTATATATTTGAAAAACATCAATGTTTACCTGTGTCAAGTTTCTTTTTTGGGAGAGTATACATTCAAGTTGCCATTTAATACATGTTTTAAGGACTGAAAATACATGTCACAAAATGGGAAACGGCCCAGGAGAATAACTTGTATGTAAAGCAGCAAATGATAAACACATGGTTTTACCCCTGAAAGCTCCAAAGATTTGGGAAAATGAATCTCGTTTGCCTTCACATATCAAACTGAACGTCAAGCAGCTCAAAAAAAGTCTCAAGAAAAGTTACGCTTTCAAAATAGCATTTCATTCTGTGTCGCAAAGCATGCTTAACATTTCTACGCTTCTACAAATGAACACAAGCATGCAATAATTCCCTCTCTTTTGAGTCCTGGTACTTGTATGCTTATTAAGAAAGCGGGATGATGTTTCCTTTATTTCAGAATTTCTTTTTTGTCTTGTTTCAGATGGAAAGTGCGGAGAAACCACCATCTCAGATTTCGTGTTTTTCATGTCTGGGAGCCGGTCCACAGTACCAGGAGGGTACCAGAGTCCTCTGACCGTGGTGTTTGTGGACACACCCGAAAAGCCACTCCCCAGAGTGTCAACTTGTGCCCTCAGAATGCAGGTGTCTGCCCGACAGGTCAAGAACTGAGGCAGAAGCTGTCCCAGGCTGTTCTTGAAGGGGGTGGATTTTATTTATTGTAAAAACTTTCCTTCAATGGTGCGTTTAGTTTCTGCTTGGTAGCCGTAGCTGTTGGTGTTTCTATCTGTACACACCCTTGGGGGGGGGGGGGGGGGGGGGTGTTAACGTTGAACTTTGAAATCTTAAAATTATTAAGACAAGGTGTGTGTGGTTTTTTTCTCTCCGTAAAATAAGCTTTATTTTAGGTGCCTGTACCGTACATCATTTCTTACTTGCTATTAAATGCAAGAGAGAGACTTTCGAAGATTTGATGTTTGTGTTTCGCATTATTTTTGCTTGGTAGCCGTAGGTGTTGGTGTTTCTTTCTGTACACACCCTGCGAAAAAATGTTTGTTCTGCAATTTTGAAGAGAATTCACAAATGTATTCAAACTGAATTATTTGAGGTCATGCTGCAAAGGGAAAAAAAACCATGACCCTGATTTAACCGGTTTCCTATACTCCTTTACATACCTTGTTTTTGTTTTGATTGTTTTCTTTGCTTTTTGCAGGGGGGGGGGTGTTTAACGTTGAACTTTGAAATCTTAAAATTATTAAGACAAGGTGTGTGTGGGTTTTTTCTCTCAGTAAAATAAGCTTTATTTTGGGTGCCTGTACCGTACATCATTTCTTACTTGCTATTAAATGCAAGAGAGAGACTTTCGAAGATTTGATGTTTGTGTTTTGCATTATTTAAATTGCCGTTGTGTTTCAAGAGTGTGTTCTGTTCTTATTTGTTTTTTTTGCACCACTGTTTGTCATTATGTTGCCTGCTTTTCGTGTTCCGTGTAACGCTGTCCATGGAAAACATGTAAAGCATTGTATTTCTCTCGACTATTGATCAAGTAAACTAAGCACTTCACATCATATCAGGTATCAGTTACCTAATGTACAGAATAAATGGTTCAACCCCCCTACTACACGAATAACACGTTGCCAGCAAAATATCAAAAGCACTCGGACTAGCGTTACAGTGTCCCATACAAAACTTGGCAATATACACCATAAACCGGATACAAACAAATCAATTGCACGCTAACAACTTTGTTATACTGTCTCATAATGGTATACAAATTAATAAACTCAAAAGCGTTTGTAACAGTTATGATAATGTGATATTCGTGCCCTGTGTAACGATAGTCTGTTTTTATGTTTTACCAAATTAACCAAAACTGGCGTTGTCTACTGCTTTTCCTTTTATAGTTTTACACTCCTCTGTAGTGAAGGTCACTGCTCACACAAGGGCGGGGATGTAGCTCAGTCCTGTTGGCCGCTGTCAGCGCGAGTTCGTCCCCACGTTCGGCGAGAGATTTATTATTGCTCACAGTCAACTTTGTGTGCAGACTCTCCTCGGTGTCCGAACACCCCCGTGTGTACACGCAAGCACAAGACCAAGTGCGCACGAAAAAAGATCCTGTAATCCATGTCAGAGTTCGGTGGGTTATAGAAACACGAAAATACCCAGCATGCTTCCTCCGAAAGCGGCGTATGGCTGCCTAAATGGCGGGGTAAAAACGGTCATACACGTAAAAGCCGTGGGAGTTTCAGCCCATGAACGAACAAACGGCTCACACAATTTCAGTTTTCTTGTTTAGTTTATAAATTTCAGCCTCAATTCCTCGTCTCTGTAACCAGTATTAAATAGTGACTGTTTTGCTAACTGTTCAGCTGTCACCTGCCAAGTAGAACCGATGTATTCTTTATGATGTGATAAAATTAAAGTATTCATTCCACTTTGTGATGGATGAACTCGCAACTGCCAAGTATTACCAGTCTTATGATGGGATAAAAATTAAGTATTCATTCCATTTTGTGATAGGTTAACTCTCAACTGCCAAGTAATACCAGTCTAATGATGTGATAAAAATATTCATTCCATTGTGTGATGGGTTAACTCTCACCTGCCAAGTATTACCAGTGTGTCTTGTGATGTGATAAACATAAAGTATGCATTCCATTTTGTGATGATTTTCCTTATTTAAAGTGGATTTTCTGCATGACACTTGTTTGATTAAAATTAATTGTATTTGTGGCAGACAACTTGAGTTATGTTTTGTGTTTTTGTAAAAACAACTTGTTTTTTTTAATATGACTGGAAATGAGACTAGCAGCCATGAATCCATAACTACATTTTGCTGTCCATCATAGACATCTCACTCGCACATGTTCATTGCCTCACCATACAGGAATCAAAATCCATACAAACAATTTGTATTATCCAATATTCAAACTTGTCATACACATTTATTCATACACAAGAATTATGTGTCATACACATTCAAGCAATCAAGATCCAATAAATGTATATAATTGATGTTCTTAAAAAGACTACACACACACCTAAATATATAGGTGATCTTTGAAATGGGACATTTACATGCAAAATTCAGAATGCAAACAGAGCTTTGGCTTGCAAATTTAATAGTCATTAACCAGCACATAATATGAATAATTTTTGAGTCACTTGAGAAAAAGTGACTATGTAATCGGTCAGTGTTAGTCTGTCCGGACGGCCGGCCGTCCGTAGACACCACCTTAACGTTGGACTTTTCTCGGAAACTATCAAAGCGATCGGGCTCATATTTTGTTTAGTCGTGACCTCCAATGACCTCTACACTTTAACGATGGTTTCGTTGACCTTTGACCTTTTTCAAGGTCACAGGTCAGCGTCAAAGGAAAAATTAGACATTTTATATCTTTGACAAAGTTCATCGGATGTGATTGAAACTTTGTAGGATTATTCTTTACATCAAAGTATTTACATCTGTAGCCTTTTACGAACGTTATCAGAAAAACAAGGGAGATAACTAGCCTTTTCTGTTCGGCAACACACAACTTAACGTTGGGCTTTTCTCGGAAACTATAAAAGTGACCGGGCTCAAATTTTATATGAACGTGACTCATTGTGTTGTGAATAGCAATTTCTTCCTGTCCATCTGATGCCTCATATAATATTCAGAACTGCGAAAGTGACTCGATCGAGCGTTTGCTCTTCTTGTTGAAATTGTTGTGATACTGATTCAATTTTTCACATAAAATCAGAATTTCATTTATTTTAGTTTCCTGATACAAATGATTCGTCTAGCTTACCTTGAATAAACATACCAATACGTCAAAAAGTAGGACATCTGAGCTCAAAGATTAATAGTTTGGTTTGAAAAATCTCTAAATACACATAATTACAAAAACAAAACAAAATTCCGTGATAGAACATGTACTGATCTTGCAACTAAAGTAAAAAGGGGACTCGGGTGTGCTGTTAAAATTGTTGGCACATTTTAGTATCTAAAACTCACCTTTGATTTTAGGGGGTGCCTATTCTTTCTTTATTTGGTGTTTAACATTGTTTTCAACCACGAAGGTTATATCGCGACGGGGGAAAGGGGGGAGATGGGATAGAGCCACTTGTCAATTGTTTCTTGTTCACAAAAGCACTTAATCAAAAATTTGCTCCAGGGGCTTGCAACGTAGTACAATATATTACCTTACTGGGAGAATGCAAGTTTCCAGTACAAAGGACATAACATTTCTTACATACTGCTTGAGTAAAATCTTTACAAAAATTGACTATATTCTGTACAAGAAACACTTAACAAGGGTAAAAGGAGAAACAGAATCAGTTAGTCGCCTCTTACGACATGCTGGGGAGCATCGGGTAAATTCTTCCCCCAAACCCGCGGGGGGTACCTATGCGACTGACCACAATGTTTACTTTCATCAGGCACAAAGTTCTTCAGCAGAAGAATGATTAATATTCTAGCAACAAACATGCAATAAATTCATACATGATTATTGATGTTCAAAAAATGCTCTACACTACTTCACCAAACTAAATGGAGAACTGAAAATGTTTAAAACACTTTCTTTCTTTATTTGGTGTTTTCAACCACGAAGGTTATATCGCCACGTGGAAGGGGGGGGGGGGGGGGGGGGGGGGGGGGGGGGGGGGGGGGGGGGGAGATGGGATAGAGCCACTTGTTAATTGTTTCTTGTTCACAAAAGCACTAATCAAAAAATTGCTCCAGGGGAAAACACTAACCATAAACAATAAACACCACTATGAGGTTTGATAGGTAACTTAAAGGGACCTTGACCTTCAATGAACGTTGCAAAAAGCTTATGTTCTGATGAATATGGGTGAATGAGGCACCATTGAATATAAAAAGAAAAATAACTGATTTGACTCTAGTTAAACTATGGCGCTCATGGCATCATACCAAAGTTTGAACGAGTATCCCTTTCACTGTTCTGTACAGCTGTGAAAACACAGTGAGACATAATAATAATGAACATAAATTAATCACCCCTTCTCGCCAGAGCTCACGGCAATACACAATAGCAAAACAAATCAGAGCATTCACACACCGACACACACAAAGTCGTTAAAGGTTTATTGGCTGCGGCAATAATAGCCGCAAGAATAATCCTTTAGTTCGTTCAAAGTACCCAAGCATGTCCTGTATACAAAAGTAAGGCGATTGAGATTTTATTTTGTTTTTTTTACACAAGCCAGAGAACACCAGTGCTTGTGAGAGCAAAATGTTTGCCCGTAGGGAAGTGAACCTTCCTTATCTTTCGCACCAGAGAGCTGTTCAAAAGGGGTATTGTGCAAGTTGGCTATTAAACCATTGTAATTCGGAAAATGTCTTTAACCTTCGCCGGCACTCGTGGGTCCGTGCGGACCCAGAAGGGTGTTTGATTGCAAATATCTTTTAAACGAGTTGGAATTTTTTAATGAGCTTTTAGAAATGCCTCAGACACCTAACAAGCTATCATCTCCTAAAAGCTCATTAAATTTCAGTGATAATTAATTAATTAATTAATGGTCAAATTTAGACTACACACGGAAGCATTTGTGGGGACGTGCGGACCCATACTTCTCAAAGAAGGAAAAGCGTGTATACCCTTCCGAGGCACTCGTGGGTCCGTGCGGACCCAGAAGGGTGTTTGATTGCAAATGAGACAGTGACAAAAGGTCAGGTGTCATGTCTACTGTCCCGAATGACACACGATTGCTGACATTTCACCATTGCCAAAAGAATAAACAAATAAGAAATAGGTAGAAAATGAATGTGAAAACTGACTTTGATTGTTGATCAGTATTTTCTATACCACTAACAAATAATCTACTTACACATAGCTGTTTGGCAAATGTATGTTGCATGGGACACACTGACATGAAAGTGGAAGATGTTTTTCCCTCTAGAGAAACTACATATCAAGTTACACTTTTTGTGCTCTTCCATTCCAGTTGGCAATCAATTGTTAACGCATGTTATTAGAAAAAATAGAACGAAAACAGATTAGATAGAATGAAAAAATGTACTGGTGATGTCATTTGGGACATACTGACATGAAAACGTCACCTTTTGTCATTGTCTCAAATATCTCTTAAACGAGTTGGAATTTTTTAATGAGCTTTTAGAAATGCCTCAGACACCTACAAAGCTTTCATCTCCTAAAAGCTCATTAAATTTCAGTGATAATTAATTAATTAATTAATTAATGGTCAAATTTAGACTACACACGGAAGCATTCGTGGGGACGTGCGGACCCATACTTCTCAAAGAAGGAAAAGCGTGTATACCCTTCCGAGGCACTCGTGGGTCCATGCGGACCCATACTTCTCAAAGAAGGACAATTGTGCAAACCCTTCCGTGGCACTCGTGGGGCCATGCAGACCCATAATATTTTACCAAATACCGTGTGCAGTCTAAATTTGACCATTAATTA
Source organism: Littorina saxatilis (assembly GCF_037325665.1). NCBI lineage: Eukaryota > Metazoa > Mollusca > Gastropoda > Littorinimorpha > Littorinidae > Littorina > Littorina saxatilis. The sequence goes on along the minus strand of NC_090258.1, from coordinate 7,056,311 downwards.
ATTAATTAATTATCACTGAAATTTAATGAGCTTTTAGGAGATGATAGCTTTTTAGGTGTCTGAGGCATTTCTAAAAGCTCATTAAAAAATTCCAACTCGTTTAAGAGATATTTGCATCAAACACCCTTCTGTGTCCGCACGGACCCACGAGTGCCACGGAAGGATATGCATATTTTTCTTTCTTTGAGAAGCATGGGTCTGCACGGCCCCACGTAAGGATATGCACATTTTTCCTTCTTTGAGAAGCATGGGTCTGCACGGCCCCACGAATGCGTCCGTGTGTAGTCGATAACGAGTGCCGGCGAAGGTTAATGGCTGAATAACAATGAGTTCCTTTATACGTTGGATTGGGCAAGCCATATATATATATATATATATATATATAAATATATCTAGCATCAATAAACCTAAAAATACACTAAGGTCTTTTTCAAAAACAATAGTCTGTTTTAAAAACTTTCAGCAATTTTCAACCTTATAAATCTATACTATAGATACATCAAAAGAAATTTGGTCAGACATGGGATTCAGAAAAAGTGATAATTAAGGGAAAAAAAAGTGGGGGTCTGGGGGCCGCAGAAGGCCCCCAGTAGGGTCCAGGGGCAACGCCCCTGGTCGGGGTCTGGGGGCTTCACCCCCAGAAGCTGAAGGTTTTTAGTATTTTAGACACACAAAAATGGCCCTGAAATGCATATTTCAGCTTAATCATAGCCCCCCCCCCCCCCCCTCCCTTTCTCTTCCTTCCCATGTTTCTCAAATTAATTTTACGCTAAAGACTCAAAATAAGGAGGAGAAAGAGAGAGAGAGAGAAAGAGAGGCGGGGATGGGGGGGGGGGTGGTGGCGTGTGACGGTGTGGTTTCAATGTTCTTACCTTGTCGGTGCCAAACGACTCCAGTGACTGATTACACGACTGGGTTTTCAGGATAGTCAGGTGCTTGTTGCTTTTCAAGTGGCTTTTGAGGGCAGTCTTTCCATTGGAACCGTAGTTGATAACATTAACATCGTTGCACAAAGTGCACTAAGCTTTTCCCGGCAAGTTGATTTTAGCAAAAGCATCGCCAACTTTCAGTTTCACGTCTTGTGTCTTCTGGCCTTTCTCGTATTTCCAGCTCAATGATACAACTTCATCGAGCCAGTCGAATCTCAGAGATTTTTCTTGTACTTCTGCTGGTCAATTTCCCGGGATAGAACGGTTTCGTCTCGCTTTAGCTTCCTCATCATTTTGGCAAGTGGCTCGAAGCGATGTAAAAATGGCGCCGAATCATTCTCATACGGTATGCTTTAGCTTATACTGAATCCCCGATAGCTACGTTGAAACGGTGACTGTAGGAGACAAAGACACAGAGCGCGTTCCCATACGGATCGACCAGCAACAGTCTGACCGTTTTAGGAACCAACCGTTCAAGAATAGTATGGAATGGAGCGTCGCGATCAGCGGACCGGCCGAAAAACTTGGGTCTTTACCTACATATATCCCAACATTTTCTCAGCGGATTTGCACGAATCTCAAGAATGATCCCTGGAGCCTAAAAATTTACGGAATTCCGTAATTTTACGGAAGAATCCCATGTCTGTTTGGTGCAATTAAACAGGTAACCTAATGGCAAATCATTGTGTAAAACTTTCTTTACAACTTTCTTTCACAAAGTGTACATATTTTTTTTTTTTTTTTAGCAATATTGTTTTCGTGGTGCAGTACCTGTGTTTAAAAATAATAAAATACACAGCGGACATAATTTCGCTTTATTTGAATGACTTTCCACTTTACAAAGATTGGTTTAGAATTAGAGCGCAGATTTAAACCAATTTGAAAAAAACAGTTGCTTATACCTTCTACCATGCTTGGTACTTTGAACAAACTTTATGATTGTTTTTGAGGCTTTCATTGTTGCAGCCCAATGCTGCTCAGTGCAAATTAACTTTTTTGAAGGCGAAGTGTCTGCACCCAGACACATCCTTACTCTGAGGTCTCAAAGCAAACCCGCAAATTGAGGCACACCTCCCAACGCCATGCAAGATATTGCAGATTTATTGCACGATTACGTGGCTGGAGCGGATAGGGCAAGTAGCCTAATAAGTTTACAATTTAAAACGAATGCTTCTTTCATTGACAAAAGCAGTAATCATGTGTCAAAACACTGGATCGGCTTTGGAATGCGCTTGTAAATAAAAGTAGACAATGAATTTTTCTTGTGATTCCACTGACCAATCTGCTTGTAGTCTGGACAATCAAGCGTACAAAATATGGCAAAATCGTATGGGTTCACAGGTCTGCTATACACTTCAGGTTTGGGGTGTCCACAAGCTAACTTTTTTTTTACTCGAGCATGTTGGCAACGAACTGGAGAACAACATCTGACCATGTTGATTGGTGGGTGGCCCACTCCGAGGGTCAATGCGCTCCGTTAGTTGCACGAGCTGTTCCTCAGAGAGGGGGCAAGCCGTGGCAGGCACATCCTAACGACTGTCTGGCAAAGGATGGTCCTCGATTATCGATTGAAGGCTTCTCCCTTTCCAGAAGTCCTGTACTGCTGTGGATGTGCTGGCTCGTCTCTCCAGCATCCCCCTGAAGAAGAGCTGCAGGGGAGTTCTGTTGCGCTCTGTCCTCAGGGGTTGGTGGTTCTTCTGTTCCACAATCCACTGTAGGGACCGGTTCGGCAGAAAAACATAGTGGAGGGCCCACAAGTGAATGGGATTGTCCATGTTCAGTATCCCCAGACCACCTTCTGCCTGTGGTGTTCTCATTGCAGTAAACAGGTCATGGTAAGGGTTCACCACATCTTTCCAGACGTCGAGCCAGAGACGCTCGATCCTTTGGTTATGGTCACTGCGGCCTTGCATCGCACTGCCTCTCCCTTCTCCCCTGTGTTCATTCATGAGGGCGACGACATCCAGATTCTCGCCACCATGGTCCATGCGGAGTCCAAAGCGTTGGGTTCCACCCAAAAACAGATCCCGAACGGTCTCTGACCTGTTGTTTCGGTGGCATGGAGGAAGGTAGTGGCCCGGCTAAAGCCATCGATTGCCCCATGAATCACCATTTTCCACCTGCAATATAACAAACAGAGATCCGTTTCCATATGTGATTTCACCACACAAATTCTGATTAAAGAGTTATTGGGAAATAAGTACAGGTAACATGCTCAGTAAATATTAAAAAGTAATGGTCAAAGTGCTTTTTCATGACCGAGAATCAAGACCATTATTTTTAATATATATCATTGAGAAAAGGTGTGTAACCCATTTAATCCACCTTTCTTCAATTTTGCAAAGAAATAAATCAAGAAAAGCAATTGCTTTATATGACTTTTCTTCGTCATGTCCATAAGCCTTAAGGGTCTTGTAGGTCTTAAAAGGAGGATTCCACTAACTGCTGGGACTCTAAAATTTGATAAAAATAAGCAAAATTTTGGTAATGTCAGCTGGTTAATAACACATACAATTCAGTGAAATTTAATAAAAATAACTGAGAAAACCGCAATGTAAAGCTTTTACAAACTTGACCCCACTGTGACCCCAAAATGTGACAGGGATCAACCAAACTAGGGTCACGTAGGTAGATGATCAAATCCTTCAAGTGTTCAAAGTTTCAAAGCTCAAGCTTCAAAAACACCTGAGATAACATCAATGTTAAGATATTTTGATTCGAACATGACCCCCTGTGACCCCAAAACTTGACGAAGGTCAATCTTCTTCTTCTTCAGCGTTCGACGATGGCTGTGTCTAGATTCTTTGGCCCGTGATGTTGACGAAGTGGGCTGTGACGAAGGTCAATCAACCTTATGTCGTCTTCTTCTTCTTATGCACTCGTGGTTTGCACGAGTGGAATTTTACGTGTATGACCGTTTTTACCCCACCATTTAGGCAGCCATACGCCGCTTTCGGAGGAAGCATGCTGGGTATTTTCTTGTTTCTATAACCCACCGAACTCTGACATGGATTACAGGATCTTTTTCGTGCGCACTTGGTCTTGTGCTTGTGTGTACACACGGGGGTGTTCGGACACCGAGGAGAGTCTGCACACAAAGTTGACTCCGAGAAATAAATCTCCCGCCGAACGTGGGGACGAACTCACGCTGACAGCAGGCAACTGGATACAAATCTAGCGCGCTACCGACTGAGCTACATCCCCGCCCACAATCTTATGTCAAGTTGGTAGATTATCAAAACCTAGAAGTGTGCGTACTATTAAAGCTCTAGCTAAAAACACATCTGAGATAACATCAACGTTAAGTTTTTATTAAACGAACATGACCCCGCTGTGACCCCAAAATTTGATGAGGGTCAACGAAACTGGGGTCACTTCGTGAAATCATCAAACCCTAAAAGTGTGCAAAGTTTCAGAGGTCTAGCTGTATAAACTTCTGAGATAACAGCTCAACGTTACATTTTTTGTCCTTGGACAGACAGACAGCCTGCCCACAGCACACATAATTATTTTGATCAAGTATTATTCACTCAGCCAGTCTACCTGCACAAGCATGTGATTAATCCATGGTTGAAGAGTTCTGTGAAAATTGCGCAATTCTGCAAACTCTTTATAGCAGTTAATTTAATTTCGAATAAAATAAAGTACATAGTTGTTCTGCTAAGACGATAAGGCAAATATTTTTGCGTTCTTTTCATGTTTAAGTATCTCGGGAAAAAAAGTTCTATTTATGAAGTGAAATATAATTGACCTACAGATTACTGTCTTTTTGAGTCACTTGAGAAAAAGTGACTCTATGTAATCGGTCAGTGTTAGTCTGTCCGGCCGTCCGGCCGGACCGTCCGGCCGCCGTCCGTAGACACCACCTTAACGTTGGACTTTTCTCGGAAACTATCAAAGCGATCGGGCTCATATTTTGTTTAGTCGTGACCTCCAATGACCTCTACACTTTAACGATGGTTTCGTTGACCGTTGACCTTTTTCAAGGTCACAGGTCAGCGTCAAAGGAAAAATTAGACATTTTATATCTTTGACAAAGTTCATCGGATGTGATTGAAACTTTGTAGGATTATTCTTTACATCAAAGTATTTACATCTGTAGCCTTTTACGAACGTTATCAGAAAAACAAGGGAGATAACTAGCCTTTTCTGTTCGGCAACACACAACTTAACGTTGGGCTTTTCTCGGAAACTATAAAAGTGACCGGGCTCAAATTTTATGTGAACGTGACTCATTGTGTTGTGAATAGCAATTTCTTCCTGTCCATCTGATGCCTCATATAATATTCAGAACTGCGAAAGTGACTCGATCGAGCGTTTGCTCTTCTTGTTATTTGTACAAATGCAAAATGGGAACAACTCTATTTTCTACACAAAATATGAGAGTTACTTGCCTTGAGACCTTGTGTCTGGTACAACGTAGATTTTGATTTAGAAAACAACCAAAGTCATGGATCTTATATTGGATTTTATATGTTCAAACCTGAAATGAATAGTGTAAATGCAGTATGTATGAGCTCTTTCCTCTTTCGAATATTTGAGCATTCAGATCTTTTCAGTCACCAAGCAGTGACCACACAGTGTGGTTTCTCAACCTATGAGCTATCGAGGATTCAGACTGGTTGCTGGGTGGTTATTTGTTAGGACTAGGTAGCTTGGTATTCACCGAAAAGTATTCCCCCCTCTGCTTATTTCTCTGTTAACTTGAAGGGGTGTTTATTGTTTAAAAAACACCAAGCAACCAAATTTAAATAACCACCCAGTAGAAATGGTAAGGTATAACCAGAATATGTTTTGTATTCCGTGGGAAATCATCAATGGACCAGTCTTTCATTACATATCCAGAAAATGACAAAATAAAAAGAAAAGAAAAGCAAATACTTGCACACGACTCACCTTCGTTACCCACCTACCCCTTAGAAGACGCCCTTCCTTTTACGATCCCAAACAAGACATTTTCAAGACCCTGTTTCATAGCTGCCAACCCCTGTGAAGCCCAAAGAGTAGCATTTTGGAACTTTCACCCAATGTCAGAGTTGCAATTGGTGTTTATAAGCGTAGCACTCGCATAATCTTAAATTTGAATCGCAAGCCCGCATTTAAAATGCCATCAAAAACGTTTGTAAGATTCTGAGAGCTCTACGACATTACAACCGTCTAAACATAGTTCAATGTCACACGCTTTCCTTCTTTGCCACTACTAAAGCAAACGTATGCAAGATTGTATGTTACACGCTTTAGGAGCATGGCAAGAACGGATTCAAACTCAAAATCGTCACTCCAAAAAAACATAAAATGCACACACGACTTTTATTTCTCCTGCTGTTATCGTTTCTTCTCTTTACAGATTCTTCAACGCTCAGAATACTGAAAACGGCACCCTAGACGACAGTACTGTTTCCATACGCGAATTTAACTTCCCTTGGAAAGTGGTTCGCTCAGGAGGCCTGTTTGTCTGACACTATAAGGACAGAGTTCTGAACATAGATGACAAAGATTCCGGAATGAACAAACATTTTGCGGATGCAGACACAGAAAGACGTCATGAAGAATGCGATGCTTCAAAAGATACAGACTGTGACGATGACTGTGACGTCATTCCCATATAACGAGACGTCATTCACAGTTGTTCGGTCACTTCCGTCAAAAAGTAGATTTAGACAATCAACGTAATCTCGTGTGGAAGAAAACGTCTGTCACACAACCCAAGTCGGAATAGCAGGTATTATTACCTATACACGCAAAGTCTGTCAAATTCTTCGGCAAAAATCGTTGAAAATGATTTGCCCGCATCGGCGTGGAACTTGCACCATAATCTTCACCACCCTTACGTTTCCCCGTTTTTATCCTGTCTCCCTCCGTTTCCACTTCTAACACCGTCACTGTGCACAGCTTACAACTTAACAAGTGCATTGCATATTCTAATCAAATTCACAATTGGCGCATAGAGTCACCGGAAATGCGAATGCTTGCAATAAAATTCACGATTTGCTAAGCAAGTCACGTGGACAATATCGAGTCATAACGGAGTGGTTCCCAGCCATCGGTACTCGACTAGTTATGCAATGTTCATTGTTGATTGTCAAGCAATAAGTGAACATTTTGCACGCTTGTCATTTTTTTTTTTTTTTTAGCGTAGCAGCTCAGGGCTTAGAGTAGCAGCGTAGCAATTCCTGCAAAATCGGAGCATGCTGCGCCAAAATCGTAGCAATTGGCAGGTATGCTGTTCTCTAAGATATTCTGCTCATAACCTCTGTAAGTTTACCCCCATTATAAGACATTATTATCTCAGGGTTATGTAGGTCTTAAAAGAAAGATTCCAGCGTCATAAAATAATGTTTAAGAGAATTCCTTATGCCACCTGTATCAATCCACTCAAATTCCATGTTCAAACTGGCACAACCCCCAACATCCTCCCCACCACCGGACACACACTCACATTCACCAAATTTTGAAAAGGATTTTTTTGTGCCCAGTGTATGTATTTGTAGCTGTACTCACGATATCAACTTGTGGTATCCGTCTAGATGCCAGAGAGCGTTTGGTCCTGATACTTGGTACAGACGACGTCTCGTGGGCCTCAACGCCAAAGCTCTGACAGCTACTCCACCAGGATCAACCCGCTGGATGGCTCCCCGTACTCTGTGCCTTTGTGGAGCGTGTAAGAATACAACTTATTACACTAACGTGACATACCACTCATGTCATAACAATACCATTCACTCTACATTGCATGTGTAAAGAGGTCTTGTCTGACAAGGACCTCCAATACCGAAACAAGCGTCCTTCTTTGAACACTCGGAAGAATTTTAAGAACGTAAACACCACACCAGTGACATTTCCTTGCTTTGACATAAAAGATTACACGAGGCATTCGGAGATATCCAGGTTCAATTTTTAAGCTTCTTCAATCTGGGCGCTTCGACAAAGGGACATTTACAGCAATGAACATGCAACAGTATGTACAGGGTCCCCACTGGTTTTTAGAAACAAAATTCCATGACTTTTCCATGAGCCTCAATAACATTTTCCATGACTAGATCCACAGGTCGCCATTTCGAACACGCAAACTTTTTACGTCTTGTCACTGCCAGTTTTGACACTGGCTTGCTTTGCACTGAATTTGAGTCAGTTTCTACGCAGTGTCTCTTTGACAAGCAAGTCAAGCATTTGCTACGCAGTCAGATTATCGGTAATGTTTGCTGGTCCTGTCATTTCCACTAAACTGGACCAGCCCACTGTTTGTATCCATCTGCACTTTCGTAAATTCCGTTTCATAACCGTCACTAACACTGTGACTTGACGAACTGTCATTTTTTTTCACCGCGATACACAGTTCATTGCGAAGATCTTCCTTGGTAATTCGTTCCAATTCCGCATACTTTTTGTTGTCAGAAAACACTCGAAAGAAAGCTGGCGTGCTAAGGTTAATTTTTTTTTTCTTTCTTATTTATGTTAAATTCCATGACTTGAATTGAAATTCCATGACTTGAATTGAAATTCCATGACTTTCCAGGCCTGGAAAATTAAAAATCAAATTCCATGACTTTCCATGACCTGTACGAACCCTGTATGTAGGATAAACAGAATACTACATGGCTTCCTGTTTGATACCAGTTTTTACACTAGTGTTTTGAAATATTGTTCGCAGTTTAATATTTAAAAGCACAACTTGTGTAAAACTGGTATTTCATAGGAAACCATATAGTATTCTCTATGTGGACACAATGTCACAGGCTTACCCACTAAAGTTCTTTAGGAGCTTCTGACATATTTGCCTTAAAACAACATGCAAAATAACTTGTGGAATTCAAAGCACCATGCCGCATTAGTGGCCCAATTAGAGCTGCAGACTATTACGCTTTCGATGTAGCATGCTACTTGTAAAACAGAAATGCTACTTCGTTATACAGACACTCTACAATGTTCATTTGTTCCTGCTGCTGTTTTCTTGTCTGAACACAGTTATTGCAACATTTGTGTCTTGACATATAAACATGTAGGTGCAGTGGATTATAAGATGATGCAATACTTAAAGATAAACCCATTTGCTACACTATAAATTCAAGATTGCTACACATGAAGCTTCATAGGGGCTGACAGCTCTGCATCATACCCTGCACATAAATCTTACTGACTGAGTTGATGAGTATTTACACATTGCACACCTCCCACATTGAAGTAAACATTGAATATCTTCAGTTAATCGAAGTACACTTAAAGATGAAGTTCTCTCCATAGGAATACTGTGCATCACCCTTGCATGTAAGTGAACTCAAAGTACTATGTGAACAGAACAGAACCAATTCTGGTCTGTTTGCAACCGCATGAACGCAGGAAGAGATCATTGTCAGATTGAATTACAATTGGACGCTTCCTTTTTGAAACTTTTCAGTTGTGTCATTGTGGATTGACGCCCCGGGCCCCAGATCCTGCGTTTAACTTTATCCTCGACGAACAAAACAACAGGCACCAATTGGGTGGCCGCCTCACCTGTGATTGTGTTGACCAGGTTGGCAACCGAGCCAGACAGGGTAGAATTGCTGGTACCGGTTGTCATCGATCCCGATGTTGAGGCGATGGCCTCACGATCACCCGAAACAGCTTCTTGCAGACGTTGGTTGTCTTTCTGGAGCGAGACAATGGCCACTTGCCGCTCCCCCAGCCTGCGTAGTTCTGCCAATACCGCGGCCAAAGCAGTGGCGCTTTCTTCCCCTCCTGCTGTGGCTAACTCAAACCCACCGGGTTGTCGCTGCGAGCTGTCTGGTTGCTGGCCCTCGGCCGACCTGCAGCGGCTCGGGTCACTTCGGCTACCCGCCTTGACGCTGCCCTCCTGGGAGGCATATTCCTGTGCATAAAAAACAGGATATGTGAACACAGCCTTATTTGTCAGATTACTGAGAATTACACATAAGCCTTGAACTTGTCTGCTGCTCCTTGCAGGAGTTAACAACTCCTTCACTGTTCAGCCTGTAAAAGGTGTTTAATATCCCATACTTCTGAAGTTGTCACCAGATTTTGGGAGTCTGAATACACAACCAAGAAATTGATTAAAATCTGGCCCAAAGTACTTCAAACCAATTGTGTTTTCTGTGTCAAACTCAAATCCTGGCACCCAGTACCCCCACCAAACGAGTTTGGAATCTCTGAGGCTCAATACATTTATGACAAACAGAACACCAACAGGAAATTACATCATGGTTCTCTGAACTGTCACACACCAACATAATACCTGGCTACAAAATCCACATACTAACTAATGTTGGAATCTCTGAGGCCCTATAGCTTAATTTGACAAAAAGAACAACAGCGAACCATGTTTTCTGATTCTCTGAAAAATCAGCCCCACCATGAAATATTACCTAGCCCACTGTCAGTCAGTCCGCAGATCATCAAGTGGATTATCGACTTCCTGGTGGGTCGATCTCAGTACGTGGCAGTAGACGGGGTCATCTCAGACAGCCTCGAGATCAGTACAGGGAGTCCACAAGGCTGCTGTTTGTCTCCGACAATCTTCACCCTGTACACCAACAACTGTAGAGCCACCAATGGCAAACTTTCGAAGTTTGCTGATGACTCAGCTCTGGTAGGCCTGATACAGAATGATGATGACACAGTGTACAAACAGGAGGTGGACAAACTAGTAGAGTGGTGTGACCAGAACAGCCTAGACCTCAATGTGGGCAAAACAAAAGAGATGATCACAGACTTTACAATACAATACAATACAATACAATAACTTTATTAATCTCTAAAAGAGAAATTACATTGCTGAGCGTTTGTGTCCGTAATAATAACATACATAAAACATTCAAAAATAAACTTTGTTCTTTGTCCTGAGAAAATATAGCACATTGGTTATCACATAAGAAAGTATATTAAAAATAAATTAACATGCATTCACCATCAACAATGCACACAAGAAAGTCAGCACCTTGCCGGTTATCACATATTGTCTAGGAGAGTAGAATGCAAAACAAAATCAACAATACTGAAACAATACAGCACACTGACCCCGTGCATCAGAGCGACAACACCAGCATCTACCGCCCCACCTGAGAATTGAAGATGTGAATTGCAGATGGAATGAACGAATTTCTGTAGCGTGTGGATCTTGCGGTTGGTTGTCTGAATCTGTTTGCTCCTGTCTGTCCGTCTACTGTCAAATTCCGGTCTGAGTGGGTGCGAGTCGTCAGCCAAAATCTTCTGTACCTTGTCAGTCAGTCGTCGTTCATGTGTTGATGTGAAATTGTCCTGCTTCCTCCCAACCACCCCACTTGCTTTCCTGATGAATTTATCTAATCTATCCCTGTCTTGCTTGTTGATGTTGCCACCACCCCACACACACGGAGCCAAAGTACAACACACTATTGC
>NC_090258.1:6996291-7044808 GCF_037325665.1 Littorina saxatilis | reverse complement strand
TCCACGTGCATCCCGAATCTCTTGCCACAAGCATACTCTGACTCGGCACGTTCATACCCATTCATTCCTAACACTCCACACTTGTGACATACGCCAAGACGGACATACGCCAAGACGGACATACGCCAAAACGGACATCTAAAATCCTAAAGTTCATCAGACCTGATAAGAAAGAGCTTGTTATAAATTGATCTTCCGTGAGGCGCCCCACGCCCTTGCCACCAAGTTGTTCATCCTTTGCCAGCTTCCTGAGGGCAGTACCCATACGTTTATGGGCGTGGTTCACGCAGTCCAACTTCTTGACCTGCACACAGCTCCACCACAGCTTTGAAGGCGGATGAGTCCCCGTCACACATCTGGGTGTAGCGAAAGTCATGCAACTGACTGACCAACCCCACAACAGCTTGGCGGCTTCCTGCTCCATGGCTTTTAATTTGCTGGAAGCATGATGGTTTTTGCAACACTTTGGAACATGGGCTGCACGCCAGGAGCTGGAAGGTTCCTGAGCTGGAAGGTTCTGGCCTCCTGAAGCTTGCAGGCATGGCAGTACTTCGACATAACGTGAAAGTCCACAACCAATCCTGTCAGGACATCGATGACTACCCTAACTCCGTAGAGGGATGTGAAGCCCCTCTTCTGCCATGTGCCATCAAAGGAGACACTCATGTCGATGGTCCGTGTTTCCCTTCAGTTCACCTCCTGGTCAACCTCTGCATCATGGGCCTTGCGGATGTTGTTGGCACTTGGGAATAGAGCCTCTTGCCCAGCTCCCACCTCATCTTCTGTAAAAAAAAATCCCATAAACTCTAAATTGATCTTTTCATCATGGAAATATTCACATAAATTACCACCACCCCCCTCCCCCAACTATCTTAAACAGAATACTTGTTCTGATACAAAATGTTTGTGCATGTGTGTGTGCTGGCGCCTGCAAGCGTGTGTGTGTGTATTTTTTTTTTTTTTTTTTTGCTTAACGCCCCGCCGACCACGAAGGGCCATATCAGGGCCGGTGCTGCTTTGACATTTAACGTGCGCCACACACAAGACAGAAGTCGCAGCACTGGCTTCATGTCTCACCCAGTTACATTATTCTGACACCGGACCAACCAGTCCTAGCACCAACCCCATAATGCCGGACGCCAGGCGGAGCAGCCACTAGATTGCCAATTTTAAAGTCTTAGGTATGACCCGGCCGGGGTTCGAACCCACGACTGTTGTATAATGGTTATCCCCAAACGGTTCGATACAGATGTTGTATAATGGTTATCTCCAAACGGTTTGAGTTGGGAAAAAGATTGAGCTCGCATCTTGATGGCGTGCAGCGTCCCTGTTCATTTGTCTGGCAGTTGAGTGTTTATTCAAAGCATATACACACACACACACACAGGCCATAACATAACAACGACCTCCCAATCACGGGGGCGGACGCCTTACCACTAGGCCAACCGTGCCGGTGTGTGTGTATGTGTGTGGACAGGTAGGTAGTGAATTATTAGTTAAATGTTTATTAGAAGGTGTATTTTGGGGAGTAAATGAGCTCCAAAATAACAGGTATTTTCCAGAGTAAGTGGGAGTAACTGGGATACACCAGACCTGGGAACGCCCTGTTTTGCACTTGGACTACTCTCAAAGAAACTTGGCGTATTTTCAGAAAAATGAGTGCAAGTCTCCACACAGCATTTGAAAAACCATAATACTAGATTGGCTTTAAGATGTGCCTTAGGAAGAAAAGTAGTGTAGGAATTATTTTCATTGTATATTTTGTTCCAACGACCATACTAAAGTCGTATTTTAGGTATTAAGATAGGTATAGGTAGTAGGGACAATGTCGAGTAGGGCTCGCAGCCTTTGTACGTCCCCTCATTGTATTCAGTATCCAAATCTTGCCTGGGAGATCGATAGTTCAATATCTGTTCAGACTCGATGACAATGTGGCTCATGTTGTAAGATACTTTCAGCCAGTATCAAAATCTAACCCTGGACTGATAGTTTAATGTTGAAGAGATAACTGCTGCTATACTATTGGGTAGTATGCTAACGAATAATTCCCCTTGGTTAATTATGTATGTGGACATGCGTATTAATAAAGACCTTCCTTTCCTTCTACCACAATGTCGGCTGTCCTTCTGTATGAATGACTATTATCTGCATCCATCTGGTATATTACATAAAAGAACCCAGACCAACACGTTACATTTGATATCTGTTGAGACTCAATGTGGCGCATGTTGTAAGATACTTTCAGGCAGTATCAAAATCTTACCTCGGACTTCAGGTTACTCTCAATGTGGCGCACAAGAGATACATGCACTCATTTGAAAAAAAAAAAAATTCTCAATAATTTATAGACCAACTGTATAAACCATTAATTTATAGAGCACACTGATAAGATTATCTCTGTTCGTTTTGTTGACCTTCAAGGTCACAGCTCAACATTTTTTATTGGAGAATAACTTAATCAATAACTGAATACCATCAACCTGGCTAAAAAGGGTAGCTTAGTAATATGATTATAATTATACGAACTTCCTTTACGCTACGATGTCACTGTTGGATTTGAGGTCACAGCTTGATGTTGGAGTTTTTTCTCTTTCACAAGACTTGTAGTTGTAATAACAGTGTCACAAGACTTGTAATAGTTGTAATAACAGTGTCACAAGACTTGTAGTAGTTGTAATAACAGCGTTACAAGACTTGTAGTAGTTGTAATAACAGTGTCAAAAATCAGGTCAGGAGAGTGTCCATTTTTTTTCTCTCATTAATTCTAGGGTGTATGACATTGTATCAGACCTGGCGCGTGTTTCTTTCAGGCGAGATATTCTTTTGGCTAGCCGCTCGCGGAGCGAGGAGGCGAGTGTCTATGAAATGGTTTTATGGCTAGCTACGCAAGAATTAAACACCATTGGTTGATACCGAAAAGGTCGTCTGCACTGGTCGGTAAAAAAACATGGACAGCCAATGGGATGGGCAGCTGCGTGGCCGCCATGTTTTCTCGCCAAGCGAGCAAGCCCAAAGCTACCTAGCGTTCGAGGCAAGAATCCTAGCATCACTCGCGACGAGATGTGCCCAAGAAACGGTACTTCCTCGCCCCACTCGCCAGTATGAAACAGGGGACAGGGATCCATGCAAGAGCTAGAGAGTGAAAGTGAAAACATGTCCGACTACAAACTAAAGTATGTACATGTAATACTGTTATAATATCAACTACCTACAAAACATTGTTTCAATTTGTACCAACTTTTAAGTCATAGAAATCAAAAATAAGGATGTTATGATGCATTTTCAAAGTCAAAGAGCTCGAGAGCGAAAGTGAACCCAACCGCCCGACCTCAAACTAAAGCATGTACATGTAATACTGTTCTATATCCAATATCTTCACAACAATGTCTCATTTGGTGCCAACTTTTAAGTCATAGAAACAAAAAAATAAGGGTGTTATGATGCCATCCCCTTGACTGCCTTAGGACGGGTATACCCGCCATGCACTGGTGCATTATTTCCATGATTAGATACTAAAAACAGATTCTTGGTTCAATTTCCTTTAAAAATAACATAGGTTTTACTTTCCTACCTACTGCCTGTTTGGAGCTAGAATTTGTTGTGAATTATTACACCCCGAACTCCAATATTCCCTGGCAGTCAGGAAGTTTTGATTGGCAGCGAAAGGGTTTTTCAGAGATAGAAAGCGAAAGTGAAAGCATCATCATGTCTTGCGTTTAGACCCGACCCCACCGCCCGACCTCAAACTAAAGCATACATGTAATATATTTATATATCTACTATATTCACAACACCGACTCACTTTGTACCAACGTTTAAGTTATAGAAGTCAAAATTAAGGGAGTTGTGATGCATTTTCCAAGAGCTAGAGAGCACTTACCCCCTTAGCCGTCTGCGAAGTTTGTCGGTATGTAGAGCTAGCATTGCTCGTGCATATGGTGATTAGAACGGAAATGGACACAGTTATGTTCATTAAAAGTAATAAAAAGATAAATAGTCCTAACCGCATGGTTTCTGCCAAAGTAACTTGTTTTTTTGCACCTATAATAAATGCGAAACTAACTTGACCGAGGTTTATGAACAAGGGAAATAACCCGAAAAACTCAAAAAGCGATGAACACAGATCAAAATTGTGTGCAAGTTTCACGATGTACTGAAGGTAATTCTAATAGTAATACCCACAGATCCCATTTGTTTGTTCGTTTGTTTGTTTGCTTAACGCCCAGCCGACCACGAAGGGCCATATCAGGGCGGTGCTGCTTTGACATTTAACGTGCGCCACACACAAGACAGAAGTCGCAGCCTTTCTTCTTCTTCTTCTTCTTCTTCTTCCCGTGGGGGACCGGATCCAATTTCTTGGATGTTGAAGGTCCCGCGGTGATGTCCATACACTGTTGGCCCCCATTGCGGTCTGTGCCAGTCGTGTAAGGAAGTTAAAAAGCCAAAGCTGGGGGAGGGGGGGGGGTGGTATGGGGGGTGCAGGAGGGCAGTGGAGAGGAGCTTGGCTAGGTTTTGGGGTAATTAAAACTTTGTACAATCCATCAACGGCTATGGGAGGGAGGTGGATGGCTGCAGGGCTCTGCTGCCACCGAGTCGTGACATGAACGACTCAAGGGAGGGGGCGGATGTGGTGGAGATCGGGAGCTTGTTCCACTCTGATGTTGTCCGTGGAAAAAAGGAGTGGGACAGTGAAGGGTGGTAGTCCTGTTCTTGATGGATCCTATTCCCTCTCGTTCTCGTGTCTGATGGTTTGAGAAACGCGGTCTTGTCAATGCCGACCATGTCATTTTTAATTTTAAACATCATCGCTAGCCGACTGTTATGTCTTCGTTCTTCGAGGCTCTTCCATCCTAAGTTTGTCAGCATGTTGGTGACGGTGCCAGGCTCTTTTTCCCTGTAGTTATTGTGGACATATCTGGCCGCTCTTTTTTGGATCTTTTGATCAGTTGCTATCCTAGCCTAACTTTGAGCTAGGTAACTTACACGGTCTTTTGACCGTGGCCTATTCTATCAACTTTTTCTAATTCGTAGTGAGAGGCATACTGACATTTTGGGCTATACATAATTAGTCTTTCAGTGCATTGTCCAAGCGATTTTTGAAACTGTTCATTGTCGGCGCTTCTACCACATTCTTGTCCAAGGAGTTCCATGTGTCTATGATTCTGTTCATGAAGAAAGATTGTCGGAGAGCTGTTCTGCATTGTTTCTTCTTGAGCTTGAACTGATGTCCACGGGTATTACACAGGCTATTCAGCTCCAGTGGGTTCTTGCAATCGTAGTATCCATGCACGAATTTGTATGCTTCAATCATGTCTCCCCGGATACGCCTATAGCACATGCTTGGAACTTTCAAGACTCTCAAACGCTCTTTGTAACTCAAGGTCTTCAATCCTGGGATACACTTCGTGGCTCTTCTTAACACACTTTCGATCACCCAGTCACATTATTGGACCAACCAGTCCTAGCACTAACCCCATAATGCCATTCGCCAGGCGGAGCAGCCACTAGATTGCCAATTTTAAAGTCTTAGGTATGACCCAGCCAGGGTTCGAACCCACGACCTCCCGATCACGGGGCGGACGCCTTACCACTAGGCCAACCGTGCCGGTACAGATCCCATAAATTCTTTACTTCAAGAGTTACGAGTTTGAATACGACACCAGACGTACAATGTATTCCGCAAGATGAACGTCATCGCTTCACTATGCCCTGCACCTGTATTTGTTCTGTAACCGGAGCCCTAGAGAGGGTCCGTATCCTCATTATTTGTTCTCAGGGGGAGATTGAAGATTGCCGAGGAGAGCAACTATTTATCTTCTTTTACTCTAGCCCTATGTAATGTAGTTGCACAATCAGTTTAGTCTATCCCTCGCATTGTGTTCAATACATGTGCCTACAATACTAGCCGACCTCGGTATTCAGAGGAAACCCTGTGTGTTTCTTAGTAATCTCGACTGTGTGTTACATAAATATTGTGATGTGTGTTTTGGATATTAGAATTTGCTACATACAGTTTTAACAACACATATTTACAGGACAATAGTCGAGGAGAGGCAGAAGTTACAATACATGACACAAAAGCAAGCTCGCACACTTACGTTCTTTCACCGACACACGCATGCTCACGCTCACCTCTCGTACGTACAGTGATGTTCACCATAACTCATAGAGACAGTTACAAGGTTTTATTTACACTATTATACATGAAAAGCAAGTAAACAAACCCATCAAACAAAGCACCAAACAATCCTTCAATTTTACCTAGCGTTTATCCCCAACTCCGATTAGTAACTATAGCACCTTTTTTTCTAACTAGAGGAATACCCGGCTTCGCCGGTTTTTATCCACCAGTTTGTGCCCGGGGTCCACCTGAATATGCCCACCAAATTTGATGCAGAATATTTACGATATCACAAACAGAACTCTACAAGCCACAGGTGTTGCTTTGCGAGCTATAAAGAGCTATAAATATCTCACAACTTCTAAGGCGCACAACTCTGCAGAGTCTGCTGTGAAGGGCGGCGGTAGTCTCCCTGTCACACCCGCCCCCCGTTTGAATGAACCGAACCATGGATCCTCCAAGCTTAGGTCCCTCCCAGATTCGTGGAATGGGAACAGCACGAAAATGATTCAGTGACCATGATGCCATTCATGATGATGTCATGTCGAGCGACGCCGAATGTAATCGAGTGCCGAATCACCATAATCACCTTTGGAGGCGAAGTTGACACTCACACAGGAATGAGACATTTAGAGCTTATCTCTAAGCCCTTTTTAGTCTGTTGTGGCTTCTCAGAGGAAGGTCAGAACATACAGACTCAGAAAAGCAGCCATACCACATCACAAACAGAACTCTACAGTCCACAGGTGTTTTCTACAGACACACACAAACACACACACACACACACACAGAAGCCGTATATATATATCTATATGTATAAATATATAGAGATAGATGACAGTGTATTTTTCGCGTGGCTATAAATTGATTCGACCTTTGCACTTTTACAGTGAGGACAACTTACGGGTCCAAGGAAAGCGTTCTGGACACTGCGGTGACCTTCTAAAAATAGTAACAGAACGCCGGGAATATCCGAAGATGCCCCCAATACCGGACTGCACCATACGAAGGAAGGGAGGTAAACGCTGAAAACACGGAGAAGCTAAGGAAGAGTTATGGTACTTGATCCCGAAAAAAAAACCAAAATCGGTTTGCGCTGCGCGCTGAGAGCACGTATTTGAAATATCTCATCGACCAGATTTTGTCTGGGGTGTATCTGAATATGGATACGAAATTTGAAGCAGATCCATCGAGAACTTTGGCCGTGCATGGCGAATACACACATACACAGACAGACAGACACACAGACACAAGCCGTATATATATATAGATTCCTGCTCTGTTTCACACACAAGACAGACACGGCAACAACACGTATACTCAACACTTAAAGACGGAATGAACATGCAAACGTTCACAACGCAGAGAGACGAACGAACAAGAAAACGTTCAGCATTTAAATACGACTCTGAGGGACAAAACGAACAAGCAGAACACACAGCATTTTATACCCTCTCAAAGACTCAGTATCCTCTGTGATCGCTGTGGGCTGGCTGTAAGGGAGGGGATGGGCCCGGTATCTACAGGAAAGGCGGGGGTGACTAGAAGGAAGGTGGGGTCGCTGAGTACCTGCAACTCTGAGCTAGTAGGGCTCTCCCGCTACAGTTCATCAAGTTGTTGAAACAGTAACACGTAAGACTAGAGTTCTGAAATGAATTCTCCTACAGACATAATCTAACTCTGATTAGAGTTTCAGTTTAAACGTAAACATAATGACGTACACGTGTCCTGCAGTCATATATATTTTTACTACCCCATACTCATTTACTGACTTCTGGGCTCACTTGCTTAAAGTGCATCTAAACCCCATTTTTCAAACCAAAACCCGTATTACCAATGCTAAAATTGGGGGGGGGGGGGGGGAGTGTGGAGAATGTCTTTTTTACCCGATCCAAACGAGTTAAATTTTAGTCTCAGAATGCACCAGATTGCACAGATTTTAATGTACCATTTAAAAACAAATCGGGGGAGCATGCCCCCGAACCTCCCTAGAAAAAAGGGATTTCCTCTTTTTTCATCACAAGAGAGTCCCAGACTCCCACCCCTGATAATAATGATAATTAAATAATGCATTATATTTCTAAAGTGTATATATTGTATTCATGATTTAAGTTTAATTTAAGCCTGCTGAAAGCGCTGTACAATCATTGGAAGAAAATACAACAACAACATAACATTATTTATCAACTTATCAAGAGCGACCCTCTATTATATGCACAACACATTCATAGTGTTAGTATTCAAAGGCATTATTAGTCAGCTTGGTTTTGACTAAACAGATTCTCTCTCTCTCTCTCTCTCTCTCTCTCTCTCTCTCTCTCTCTCTCTCTCTCTCTCTCTCTCTCTCTCTCTCTCTCTCTCTCTCTCTCTCTCTCTCTCTCTCTCTCTCTCTCTCTCTCTCTCTCTCTTAGTCCCTCTTTAGGGCGAGGGCCAGATGCAAAAAAGTATACCAATGCTTATTCTGTTACCCTCGTAAAATAAAGAATTGTCATTGTCATTGTCATTCACAACATTGTCTCTCTCTCTCTCTCTCTCTCTCTCTCTCTCTCTCTCTCTCTCTCTCTCTCTCTCTCTCTCTCTCTCTCTCTCTCTCTCTCTCTTTCTCTCTCTCTCTCACTCTCTCTCTCACTCTCTCTCTTTCTCTTTCTCACTCTCTCTCTCACTCTCTTTCTCTCTCTCTCTCTCTCTCTCTCTCTCTCTCTCTCTCTCTCTCTCTCTCTCTCTCTCTCTCTAACGCATGAGAAATAAATCATAATTTGTTTTGTTTCAGAGCTGACACTGACAGAGAAGTCTTGTCCCTTGATGTGACCTAGACAACGCAATGTCTTGAGGTGACCTACAAGTCTACAGAACTCCTTGCATCAAAGCACCCTGCGCTTAAGCTTTCTACACCTGGTGTCCTGTAAACATGGTTGACCTCGGACACAGGACAGGGTCATCTTCAGGCTGCAACAGTGTGTTTTATACACAAGACAGTAGATCTTCAGGCAACAGAGTGTGTGTGGTTTAAATTGAACGAGAATAGCCCTGACAGCTCTTCTCCGAAGACTGATTGAGTTTGTTGGGACCTAGTGAAGATTCTAGCAGTTGCGGCTGTCGCAGTGACTTCTGGCTAGAGATTTTCAGTGAATTAGCGGAATTTGGTTGAACTTTCAGTAATCTCCTTTAGTTTGACTATTGTTGTCAATGTCAGTATATAATAATTAAATAATTATATGTCACCATTGTCATCTGTACACACTGGATCCAGGCAGTTAGTTCACTTGTGTCATCATCACAATATTAGCAGCGGTCTGGTTTATGACATCAATCAAAGCCACTAACTCGTTTCACTTACGATGTCTTGACATTGTGGTGAACTATTCAGTCTGTTTGTTCTTCATTATACTACAGCAGCAGATGGGGGTCTTTTCAGTCTGTTTGTTCTTCATTATACTACAGCAGCAGATGGGGGTCTTTTCAGTCTGTTTGTTCTTCATTATACTACAGCAGCAGATGGGGGTCTATTCAGTCTGTTTGTTCTTCATTATACTACAGCAGCAGATGGGGGTCTAGTTCAAATACAGACAGAGAGGAACAGTGCTATTGATATCGTGAACAAAAACACACTAGCACAATCAGAGAAGCATCATCATCAGCTACAACAACAACATCATGGAGACGTCTGACTCTGAAATAAAAGAGGAAGATACAGCATGCGATAACAAGCTTCACAGAAGTAAACCCGCAGACGGCTTTTCTCGGGAGACAGATGCCAAGTTTGAATTTGAGACCCTTGGCAACCTGCATCGGGAAGCCCTAGCAACGGAGGGCTATTCACAGGATAGTGACATCAAGCTGGAGGCTGAGACATATTGTAACCATGGTAACCAGCATTGTGAGACGGGTAGCAGACAGTGTTGGTGTCAGAGAGAGTTGACAGCAGAGGACGGGGGCAGACAATCTGACACTGGTGCTGAACTGAGTGTAAAGCAGGAGCGAGACAACAGCACTTATTTTGTAGAACTAGCTGATGCAGCCCACAGGGCCACCACCACTAGCACTGACAGCCACCGGTGTTGTTGCCACGGTGACGGCGGTGGTTGTCACTGCGACAAGAGCGAACTCTGCTCTTGCTGTGATAGTCATGAGGTAAAGAGCGAAGGTCCAAGCACAGATGTGGAACCAAAGGTTGAATCTTCAGAGAACAATTCCTTGGCCTGCTCCCCTCAGGAGACGGAATCGCTTCCCAGAGACAGCTCTCAGCCAGATACCGTGCCAAGCAAGAAAGGAACAATAATCAGGACTCTGATGTCCAAACGCAAAGAAGTGTCAAGAAATACGGAGCCTTGCTCTGCTGAAAACCAGCAACCAATGGGTCCTGCTTCAATTGTCCCTCCATCTGACCGTGAGATCAGGCTCTATTACACACAGCGGCGAGGCCACCTGGTTGGCCTACCTCAGCCTTTGCCAGCAGCAGAGGGAGTCTCCCACCACGAGCGACGTCGACTTAGATCATCAGCAAAGAAAGTTCCACCTCGAAACATTGCAGAAACTCCGCTGACCAAGAAAGAAAGGGGCGGGCATCAGTCTGCACCAGAGACCAGTTCCTGGCAGGCTGGGGGCGCCAAGCCATTGCTGATCCCTCTTCTGCCCAAACCTGCTCACAGAGTGAGTGTGTGTGTGTCTGTGAGCATGCGCCAATGCATGCAGGTGGGTGGGTGCGTGCGTCAGTACGTGCGTCAGTGCGTGCGTGTGGATATATATATATGCATGCGTGTGAGTGAGTGTGTGTACGCATTTCGGTGAGAATCTGTTTGGTTGTTGTGTTTGAATGTATTTTGTGTTGAATGTCCTCCAGCCAAGCAACATTCCTGTGTACTGCACATGGTTGTAATAAAATGTTATGTCTTATGTCTGACAGTCCGGGGGTCAAGCAACAGGCCTGTCACTGTCCGGGGGTCAAGCAACAGGCCTGTCACAGTCCGGGGGTCAAGCAACAGGCCTGTCACAGTCCGGGGGTCAAGCAACAGGCCTGTCACAGTCCGGGGGTCAAGCAACAGGCCTGTCACAGTCCGGGGGTCAAGCAACAGGCCTGTCACAGTCCGGGGGTCAAGCAACAGGCCTGTCCATCCCACTGCTGTTCCTACCCTCACACCTGGCGCCCGGCGGACAGACGGCAGTCGTGCACGCTCGGATGACTGTGCGTCTTAAACGAATGCCGTCTGATCAGCCTGACCAAAAGCATCGGGAGTTGTCGTTGAAGTCCCGGGTGCAATCTCTAAACGCTCTCAGAAAACACGTGCATATGGCGAAGAGAAGGCAGAGACTTGTTAAAAGCAAAGAGGCAAAGAGCCGGGACACTGACACTGAACGTGCTTCACTAATCAATGTGTCACAACCAACCCCGCCAGCGAGCACAGTACTTATGTTACAAGGGGGAGCAACTCTCTCTGGCTCACCAAACAACGCGTCACAACACACCCAGGCAATAAGCACAGTACTTACGTTACAAGGGACAACGACTCTTTCTACCTTATATAACACTTTGTCAAACCCGACACACACACACAGTGCTGTGAGCAATCTAGGATTAAAGGCAGCTGTCAGCCAGGCACCAAATCTCAGATCCATACAGCCCAAAATGATCACAGTAACTACACTACAAGGAGCAGCTACTATCTCTAGCTCACCAAACACCTCGTTGAACCCAACACACAGTACCGTCGGCAATCAAGGAACAGGTGTTGCTGTTGGCCAGGCACCAAAGTTCAGATCAATACAGTCCAAAATGATCACTCAGAATTCACCAAACACGGACAATCCTTCCTTGGAATCACGGCCAGTCAGGCGAGGAGGGCAGAGTTCTTACAGGTGTAAACTCTGCCCCAAGACTTGCCCCAACCAGAAGGGGCTGGCTCAGCACATGGTGATCCACGACCGCCAAGAACCTGTCAGCTGCAACCTTTGCTCAGCTACATTCCCCAACCATCACCTCATGCGCACTCACCTCAGCCTAGTCCACAGCTACAGAAGAAGGAGAAAGTCCCACAGCCGCTCAGGATACACACGCAGCGGAGATCACCACCCAGGTGACGACTCGTCAGCGGATAGCATAGAGCTGGACTCCAGTGATGAAGAAACAGATGCAGGCGACTTGGCGTCAGACGATGAAAGTTGCAGTCAGGTCATTTCGGACCCTGAAGGCTCGACGCTCACTGAAACAGCAAAAAAGACTGGTTCCGCGCTCCCTGATACAGCGAGAAAGACTTATTCGGCAGAGAATCTGTATGTATGCTGCATGTGTGACGCAGCGTTCCACACACTTGGAGACGTGCAGCGCCATTGCCTGGAGTTCAGACACAACATGGGGGCCAGGTGTGGGCGATGCAGTACACTCTACGCAGCAAAGCATGTCGCAAGGCTGGAAGTGCATCTCCAGCTCTACTGCCAACAGAAAGGCGCTCCGCGTGACGGGGGCCGTGCCTCTACTTGTGTTGCTGGCTCGTTGGACACAGTGGGACAACAGATAGTCGGTCCACGTGAGGGTGTCTCTCTGGGTGATTCTGCCACCTCGGGTGATGGTACTAGTAGATCTTTGGTTTCAGTGGACCGACCGTCAGTGCCTGCGTGCTACTCATCAAACGTCACTGACCCTCTCATGCAACCCACTGGCACTCTCACTCTCAGTCTACCAGAGGGGAACGTCACTGCCAGCGTCGCACCAAAAACTGCGTCAGGACCGATTCAGCAGTTTGGCTCCCTGAGGCCGGAACCGGGTGGCGATAGCTTCCCCAGTGACGTGGTTCTAGAGCGGCAGAGAGATTACAAATGTCCGCACTGCCCCCGGATCTGTCCCAACAAGACTGGGCTAGTTCAGCACATCGCCATCCATAAACGCGGAGGGGCAGTGAAATACGGTCTCTGTTCAGCCACGTTTATCAGTGACAAATGCAGGAAGAAGCCCTTGAAGAGTGTTCACCGCATTAGCCGGAGATACCTGACTGTCAACGGCATCAGCACGCGATACCTCCTGGGGTCGTCAAGCACGGGAATTGATACTGACAGCACCGAGGCAACGGACTTGGTTGGCTTGGGCCAGGGTGGCGACACAGCTGACGGCCCCACACACTCCGACGTCAAGGAGACGACTGGTAAAGATAGTGACCTTCATATGACCTCCAGTGACCTTGATTTGGCCCCTGTTTCTGGTAAAGAGATTGTCAAAAACAGCGACTCTGATGGGATCCCATTCTCCACAGACACCGGATCAGGCACAAGCAGAGAGAATGCAGAGACTTTTGGGGGCAGCATTCGCCACCAGATGAAATCCACTGGCCGGGTGAGATTCTGCTGCGATCAGTGCCCCTTGACGTTCCTCAGGGAGTACCGCTACCACCTTCACATGGTGTCTCACCTGCGACACGAGGAGATTGAAAGGTACATCTTCGTCTGTCCCTTCTGCAAGGAAGCCCGCTTCAAGACGGAGCGCGCTGTGGATTATCATGTTGACAACAGATGGTGTGGGGTTGTCAAGGCGATCCTCAAGATGACCAAGCAGATGCCACGAGTGCCGGAGAACATTGAGGTGATGTGTGCAGCGTGTAGGGGCGTGTACTCCAGCCTGAGGGCGTGCAGTGAACACGCCAAGGGCACGGGCTGTAGCAAGCGAGCGTTCCGGTGTGCGTCGTGCACCAAGTCTTTTTTCTACAACAGCAGCCTCCTTGCGCACCGGAGACTGTGCCACCCCGACACCGCTACCAGTACAGCGAGTGCTACAGCAGCCAGCCAGTCCATTGCAGGAGATGAGGATGAGGCAGAGGGAAGTGGTATGGGTTCAAAGCATTAGTCTGACTCTGAGCAGAGTATGATTGAAGAAGAGATGCAGTCCCGTGATTCCTCATCCATGAATGGAGGGGAGGAAGACAGGTTACCGGGAAATGTCACGGCTTCTCATCATCAGCGTACAGAGAGTACAAGTGCGCTTAGAGGAGGAGAGCGGCAGTCCCGTGATTCCACAGGGGATGAAGACAAGCTTCCAGGAAATGTCACAGCTTCACAACAACGGCATGAGGGGAGTACGATGACGCCGAGTGCAAGAGAGACGCAGTCCAGAGAAATCGTCTCGATGCTTTCAGAATCTGTGAGTGTGATGAACACTGCAGGAGAGGAGAAGTCCATGAGTGCGATGCTTTCAGAGTGTGAACGTTACGCAGGACAGACGTCACAAGACAGTGACGGGATGCATGCAGCGTGTGAGGGGGTAGAAGACAATGGGGAAGAGTCGCTGTCAGATGGGGACGGTGGGCTCGTTCTGGAGTGTGAGACGGAGCCTGGTTCTCCTACAGAGAGCTTGTTTTTCTCCGGTACAGCCCAGGACGAAACGGAAATCTGGTCGCGTGCAGGGCAGGAACCTACTCACCAGGACTGTTCATCAGATGAAGGTGGAGAGCCACTCGCCGGGGAAACACAACACTGAGATAATGACCTGCAGGTGTCAAAACCAGGTGTGAAGGGCAGTGCAACAGTGCCAAGGAGAAAACGGCATACAGCTGGAGCTTACTCCAAAGCGTTGGGTAGTTTGGATGAGCATGCTACTGATGTTACTGAGGATGATGATGATCGTAAAAAACAGGATGATGATGATGCTAAATTGAAAGCAGCAAGTCTTCACCAGTGAAGCAGAGAAGGAAAGGCGTGCAGTCGCCATGTGGTCAAAGGCCGAGAGGGGAAGATGACAACTGGCTGCCCGACAGCGAGGATGTAGAACCCGACAAGTCAAAGTCGCAAGGAGGGCATGGCAAGGCAAAAGCTGACCTACGACAGCCAGGGTCAAGGTCACAGAAAGAGCTCCACAAGGCGGGTGCTAACCCTTACACAAGCCACCAGGGCTTGTACAGAGACCAACGCTTTTCGTTTGTGCGCCAGGCTCTGGACCTCTACCTCTACCCTTCCTGCCGAGACCTCCGCCCGGTATCCGACCTCCCCCCACCATCCAGCCCACATCAGTCACACCCTTCCCCGTCTACCTACTACAAAACCAGCTGGTCGCTCAAACCCCGCTACCCACACAGAATCTTGTTTCAGGTCACAAGCCGTTCAACGAGCTGAACCCTCCAGGTTCGCCAAGACTGCTCGCTACACAAAACACAGGGTTCTCACTCAACCCTCCAGGTTCGCGAAGACTGCTCGCTACACAAAACACAGGGTTCTCACTCAACCCTCCAGGTTCGCGAAGACTGCTCGCTACACAAAACACAGGGTTCTCACTCAACCCTCCAGGTTCGCGAAGACTGCTCGCTACACAAAACACAGGGTTCTCACTCAACCCTCCAGGTTCGCGAAGACTGCTCGCTACACAAAACACAGGGTTCTCACTCAACCCTCCAGGTTCGCGAAGACTGCTCGCTACACAAAACACAGGGTTCTCACTCAACCCTCCAGGTTCGCGAAGACTGCTCGCTACACAAAACACAGGGTTCTCACTCAACCCTCCAGGTTCGCGAAGCCTGCTCACTACACAAAACACAGGGTTCTCACTCAACCCTCCAGGTTCGCGAAGACTGCTCGCTACACAAAACACAGGGCTCACACTCAACCCTCCAGGTTCGCGAAGCCTGCTCGCTACACAAAACACAGGGTTCTCACTCAACCCTCCAGGTTCGCGAAGCCTGCTCGCTACACAAAACACATACAGGGTTCTCACTCGACCCTCCAGGTTCGCGAAGACTGCTTGCTACACAAAACACAGGGTTCTCACTCAACCCTCCAGGTTCGCGAAGCCTGCTCGCTACACAAAACACAGGGTTCTCACTCAACCCTCCAGGTTCGCGAAGCCTGCTCGCTACACAAAACACAGGGTTCACACTGAACCCTCCAGGTTCGCGAAGACTGCTCGCTACACACAACACAGGGTTCACACTGAACCCCCCAGGTTCGCGAAGACTGCTCGCTACACAAAACACAGGGCTCACACTGAACCCTCCAGGTTCGCGAAGACTGCTCGCTACGCAAAACACAGGGTTCACACTGAACCCTCCAGGATCGCGAAGCCTGCTCGCTACACAACACACAGGCCTCACACTAAACACGCCGGCTTTGCAAAGCTCTTTTACAGTGCAGAGTCCAGTGACAGTGATCAGGCAGCCAGTTGCACAAAACCCATTTGTAGTGCTTAGCTCTTTGACGGTACAAAGCCCAATGTCGATACAAAGCCCTTTGACGGTACAAAGCCCAATGTCAGTGCAGAGCCAGCCTGTGTTACAAAGCCCACAGATGGTACAGAACCAACCTCATCCGCGTTCCTTGCTACGCTGGGGGAAGAAATCTAGACCCAAATAACCCTTTTTCTGACTAATGGGAAGCCCCTTCACGCCCGTCTTCGAATGGTACAAGCAGAAAAGCAAAATAATGTGCACAGCCCTGTGTTAGAAGTGTACAACCACTTGAACTGAAAGTATGAACAGTCTTGTTGTATGTATAATATACTGGTTGACCCGCTTTGAGAGACTTGCTAGGAGTGATGGTTGGTCCTTGGTGAGCTGTGGCCTTTACCGATTTAAACTGCTGTAAGATTGTGATTTGTGGCCTTTACTGGTCGACATTGCAGTGATTGACAAAATACTTGTTGATCCATTGTAAGAGTATGAACAGACTAAGAGTACATAATAACATTGTAAGAGTGTATGTTCTGGCCTTGTTCCATACTTTACCTCGCAAATGTTCTGTTACACTAAACAAAACAACAAATACGAGCATGTACACAGATGATTTTACATTACTTTACTCAATATTTGACTAAATGTATTCGTGTCGAATTGAAATAGTTGTATTAAAAACAGTTTATGATGTCATAGCCGGGTTATTACAGAAAGTAAGGGCATTTTTAATCAAATTCAGTCATTGAAATTTTGATCAAACATTTTATGGCTAAGTCCTTACTTTGGGATTGCATTTCTGGGGTGGGATTTCTTCCGTCCTAGACGGAATTCCCTCCCAGGAAGAATTTGGCAACTTTTTTTTTTTAATACTTTTTTGAGTCACTTGAGAAAAAGTGACTCTATGTAATCGGTCAGTGTTAGTCTGTCCGGCCGGCCGTCCGGCCGGCCGTCCGGCCGGCCGACCGTCCGTAGACACCACCTTAACGTTGGACTTTTCTCGGAAACTATCAAAGCGATCGGGCTCATATTTTGTTTAGTCGTGACCTCCAATGACCTCTACACTTTAACGATGGTTTCGTTGACCTTTGACCTTTTTCAAGGTCACAGGTCAGCGTCAAAGGAAAAATTAGACATTTTATATCTTTGACAAAGTTCATCGGATGTGATTGAAACTTTGTAGGATTATTCTTTACATCAAAGTATTTACATCTGTAGCCTTTTACGAACGTTATCAGAAAAACAAGGGAGATAACTAGCCTTTTCTGTTCGGCAACACACAACTTAACGTTGGGCTTTTCTCGGAAACTATAAAAGTGACCGGGCTCAAATTTTATGTGAACGTGACTCATTGTGTTGTGAATAGCAATTTCTTCCTGTCCATCTGATGCCTCATATAATATTCAGAACTGCG
Source organism: Littorina saxatilis (assembly GCF_037325665.1). Classification (NCBI taxonomy): domain Eukaryota; kingdom Metazoa; phylum Mollusca; class Gastropoda; order Littorinimorpha; family Littorinidae; genus Littorina; species Littorina saxatilis. Next base: position 7,027,137 of record NC_090258.1, on the reverse strand, counting down.
AAAGTGACTCGATCGAGCGTTTGCTCTTCTTGTTGTGTGTTAAAGGCACAGTGCGCCTCCCGTAAACCATCACAGATACTGTCAGGCTTTTACACACAGTTAGCCTCCTGTAAACCATCACAGATACTGTCAGGCTTTTACACACAGTCAGCCTCCCGTAAACCATCACAGATACTGTTAGGCTTTTACACACAGTAAGCCTCCTGTAAACCATCACAGATACTGTCAGGCTTTTACACACAGTAAGCCTCCCGTAAACCATCACAGATACTGTCACAGTGTCAGGCTTTTACACACAGTAAGCCTCCCGTAAACCATCACAGATACTGTCAGGCTTTTACTCACAGTTAGCCTCCGGTAAACCTTCACAGATACTGTCAGGCTTTTACACACAGTAAGCCTCCCGTAAACCATCACAGATACTGTCAGGCTTTTACACACAGTAAGCCTCCCGTAAACCATCACAGATACTGTCAGGCTTTTACACACAGTAAGCCTCCCGTAAACCATCACAGATACTGTCAGGCTTTTACACACAGTAAGCCTCCCGTAAACCATCACAGATACTGTCAGGCTTTTACTCACAGTAAGCCTCCCGTAAACCATCACAGATACTGTCAGGCTTTTACACACAGTAAGCCTCCCGTAAACCATCACAGATACTGTCAGGCTTTTACACACAGTAAGCCTCCCGTAAACCATCACAGATACTGTCAGGCTTTTACACACAGTACAAACACCCTTCCATTTGAACGCTCACCAAACGGGAACATCCTAGGTGCCCTACGTAAAGAGCGAGCAATTTTCAAAGAATTTATTTTTGCGTGGTTTATCTTACCCTTGAGCCATCGTGAACCTGTGTGATCCCGTTTCCCTGGCCAATGAAAGGAGCAACGACATAACATTACCTGATTAAGTGTCGGGTCTGGCAGGCCCATTCTTTGTAATTCTCTCAGACATTCGATTTTAATTTGTTTAAAGAAATAGGCTTTTACGCTGAATACGAGTATCCTCCGACTAGAATACACACCAAAAATCAACACTTCGGCTGCTTTCTCTGCAGAGAAGGCAATTTTCGCTGAATCAAAATTTCGTAACCATCAGCAATGTCAGCCTGCAAAAAGAAAATTTATAAAATACAACCCCCCCCCCCCCCCCCCCCCTCTGCTTTTTCAAGGGCTTGGGACCTTCTGTTTTTCAGAGAATCTCTGTAAAACAGGTAGCATTAGAGATTGTTTATGTTTTGTGAAGTGGTTGTTTTAGGAATAGGGACAGAGAACAGTGGTACTAGTAGAGACAGTCTGGAGGTTGTAGACATGCAGGTGTTACCAGGAGTCAGGAGTAGACAGGCTCGTGGTTGTAGGCATGCAGGTGTTACCAGGATTCAGGAGTAGACAGGCTGGTGGTTGTAGGCATGCAGGTGTTGCCAGGATTCAGGAGTAGACAGGCTGGTGGTTGTAGACATGCAGGTGTTGCCAGGATTCAGGAGTAGACAGGCTGGTGGTTGTAGACATGCAGGTGTTGCCAGGATTCAGGAGTAGACAGGCTGGTGGTTGTAGACATGCAGGTGTTGCCAGGATTCAGGAGTAGACAGGCTGGTGGTTGTGTACATGCAGGTGTTGCCAGGATTCAGGAGTAGACAGGCTGGTGGTTGTGTACATGCAGGTGTTGCCAGGATTCAGGAGTAGACAGGCTGGTGGTTGTAGGCATGCTCAGGTGTTACCAGGATTCAGGAGTAGACAGGCTGGTGGTTGTAGGCATGCTCGGGTGTTACCAGGATTCAGGTGTAGACAGGCTGGTGGTTGTAGGCATGCAGGTGTTGCCAGGATTTAGGAGTAGACAGGCTGGTGGTTGTAGACATGCAGGTGTTGCCAGGATTCAGTAGTAGACAGGCTGGTGGTTGTAGACATGCAGGTGTTGCCAGGATTCAAGTAGACAGGCTGGTGGTTGTAGACATGCAGGTGTTGCCAGGATTCAGGAGTAGACAGGCTGGTGGTTGTAGACATGCAGGTGTTGCCAGGATTCAGGAGTAGACAGGCTGGTGGTTGTAGGCATGCTCAGGTGTTACCAGGATTCAGGAGTAGACAGGCTGGTGGTTGTAGGCATGCAGGTGTTACCAGGATTCAGGAGTAGACAGGCTGGTGGTTGTAGACATGCAGGTGTTGCCAGGATTCAGGAGTAGACAGGCTGGTGGTTGTAGACATGCAGGTGTTGCCAGGATTCAGGAGTAGACAGGCTGGTGGTTGCCAGGATTCAGGAGTAGACAGGCTGGTGGTTGCCAGGATTCAGGAGTAGACAGGCTGGTGGTTGCCAGGATTCAGGAGTAGACAGGCTGGTGGTTGCCAGGATTCAGGAGTAGACAGGCGCTGTCAGGCTACAGAAGGAGAGATTGCTGGTTGTATGCATGCAGGTGTTGCCAGGAGTAGACAGGCGCTGTCAGGCTGCAGAAGGAGAGATTGCTGGTTGTAGGCATGCAGGTGTTGCCACGAGTAGACAGGCGCTGTCAGGCTGCAGAAGGAGTGATTGCCGGTTGTAGGCATGCAGGTGTTGCCAGGAGTAGACAGGCGCTGTCAGGCTGCAGAAGGAGAGATTGCCGGTTGTAGGCATGCAGGTGTTGCCAGGAGTAGACAGGCTGCAGAAGGAGAGATTGCTGGTTGTAGGCATGCAGGTGTTGCCAGGAGTAGACAGGCTGCAGAAGGAGAAATTGCTGGTTGTAGGCATGCAGGTGTTGCCACGAGTAGACAGGCGCTGTCAGGCTGCAGAAGGAGAGATTGCTGGTTGTAGGCATGCAGGTGTTGCCACGAGTAGACAGGCTGCAGAAGCAGAGATTGCTGGTTGTATGCACGTGCTTTCAGACGTGTTAAGACATTTGGCTACTTTGTCTTTCTTTTTTATTGTCCTGGATTTCTTTTGCTCCGCCAGCCAGACTTCATGAGGTATCCCTGACTTCTCGGGGCACCACCACTTGCCATAGGCATAGAACTGCGTGAGGTTGGTGCTGCTACGCTCTTTGCCACACAGCCTGCACACAGGGGTTCGAAATTCACTGCCTGACTGCCATCTCTTCTTGTTCCTCCATACCGTCCCGCGGGACATAGGAGTGCAAGAAGCTGAGGGCACAGGCTTTTGTACACCAGATGGAGCGACAAAGGAAAAACAAGCGACTGGAGGAGAGGTGGCAGAGACAGGCTTGCGAAGAAGTGATACTGAAAGGCATATTAACTCGATGAATATACACGCTAATTGCTTTACCAACAGCTGGAGACATGCTAAATTAAATTCCCTGCAAAATATTGTGGTCTAGGACCCCTTAAAATTAATGTTGAGATATAAATTTGAATTTTGATCTAGATCGTCCTATTTATAGATTTGCCAACAGAGGGAACGTTGACGCAAGGGAAATAACTCCGCGTCTTTGTTGACATCCTCACTTTTTCAGAGGCTAGAACAAGCTGTAATGCATGTATATGGTCCGCGCATTGCGACATATCGTCATTATATGGCCTTATGATGCATTTGACATCGATTGTGGGCAAACATAGACCAAATAGGGCAAACTACACTTTGTAAACACGGGAGCGCGTACATATGCCTTGAAGCAGAGGCGGGTAGTGGTAGACACGAGAACTTGCTTGAGGAAAAGAGGTACTGGAGAAGAGGTAGTTTTGGTGGACACAGAGGCTTGCTTGAGAAATGGTACTGGCGTAGAGGTGGTATTTGTAGACACAGAGGCTTGCTTGGGCAGATGTGGTACTGCAGCGGAGTTGTCATGAGTAGTAGTGGTAGACACAGGCGCTTGCTTGAGAAATGGTACAGTTGGAGAAGAAGTGGTAGTGACAGACACAAGCGCTTGCTTGCACACAAGTGGTACAGAAGCAGAGGTAGAAGTGGTTGACACGCGCGCTAACTTGATAAGTGGTAATGGAGAAGGGGTGGTAGTGGTACACAGGTGCTTGCTTGAGAAATGGTACAGTTGGAGAAGATGTGGTAGTGACAGACACAGGTGCTTGCTTGCACACAGGCGCTTGCTTGAGAAGTGGTGCTGCGGCAGAAGTTGAAGTGGCAGACAAAAGCGCTTGCTTGAGAAGTGGTACTGGAGCAGAGATGGTAATTGTAGACCCACCCACTTGCTTGGCCGGTTACAAGTGGAACCGAAGCAAAGGTGGCATGAGGAGTAGTGGCAGACACACATGCTTGCTTGTACATCAGTGGAACTCGAGAAGAGGTGGTAGTGGAAGACACAGAGACTTCTTTGGGCAAAGGTGGTACATGTAGTGGAGCAGAGTTAGCATAAGTAGTAGTGGTAGACACAGACGCTTGCTTGTACAGAAGTGGTACTGAAGAAGATGTGGCATGAGTAGACTAGTTAGACAGCGAGGCTTGCTTGAGAAGTGGTACTGGAGAAGAGGTGGTATTGGTAGACACCGAGACTTGCTTGGGAGGTTGTGGTACTGCAGCAGATGTGGCATGAGTCGTACTAGTAGTGGCAGACGCAAGCGCGCGCGTGAGAAGTGGTACAGGGGCAGAGGTGACATTAGTAGTAGTAAACTCAGGAGGTTGTTCTTCCAGAAGAACAGGAGGTCAGACAATTAGAATGGGTGGAGCTTTGGGATCATCCTGAGGCACAAATAAACACATCTGGCCATCGGATAGTGCAGCTAATGCTTGCTTGAAAACTTGTTCATAATCAGAAGGTATTTTAAAGTCAGGTTTTTCATTTAGAATACTGTTTGTATGCAGACTAGGATTAAGTGCTACAGGCTCACACATTGCCGGAGAGTTTGGGGTATCATGTTCAGTTACCACACCAACACAGGTGTGCACTTCTCTGAAATCTCTTCTTAACACATTTCCTTCACATGTTGTCACTTCACCTTTTTCAGGAGGTAATGGTTCTTGCTTGATGCTGGGTTCTTCAGCCAACAAATCACATTTATTTGGTTTCACTTCAGTTTCACACGTGCACAGGCTTTGCAATTCCTGCGCCTGCATAGTTGAGTCTACAGAATCTGCAGAGTGGTTCTCTGTTTTGATTAAATGTGAAGTGTCTGGTTCCTGTTTCTTTCTCTTTTTTGATGTTGAATGATGCCATATGCTGACAAAATCTGCAATGCAAAATTTAACTAATTAATTGCAATGTGAACATTAATGCTCATACGTGCACACAAACAATGATACAGTTAAGCGTGTGTGTGTAAATGTGAGTGTGTGTGTATGTATAGTAGCACTGTAGTATGCATGCACTTAAGAGAGAGAGAGAGAGGGTGCTAACATTCGCCCGACCGGGTTATCGACAACACACGGAAGACATTGTGGGGCCGTGCGGACCCATGCTTATCAAAGAAGGAAAAATATGTAGACCCATGCTTTCCAAAGAAGCAAAAACGTGCATCCCCTTCCGTAGACGCCGTGGTTGCATTTCCGCGAGAAGTAATTAAATTAAATTATTAATTTAATTATTACCGTGCGGACTAAAGCTTCTCAAAAAAGGAGAAACGCTCCCATGGGGTCGCCTTCACGCGGCTGGAGTGTTATCACCAAGCTACCCCACCCCTTTATTTCTCTTCTTTTGTCTTATTTCTGCCTTACCAGTCCTTTCACCTATATTTCCTTCCAAGAAAACTCTCCCTACTATTCCCTGCAGTTTTCCAATTCTTTTCTTGTTGTCTTATTTGTACCTGACTGGATCCATCACCTTTATTTCACTTACCAAAAGTCTTCTTTTCCACATCCTTATTTCTCTGCACCCCGCATGTCGTATGAGGCGACTAACGGATTCTGTTTCTCCTTTAACCCTTGTTAAGTGGTTCTTGTATAGAATATAGTCATTGTTTGTAAAGATTTTAGTCAAGCAGTATGTAAGAAATGTTTAGTCCTTTGTACTGGAAACTTGCATTCTCCCAGTAAGGTCATATATTGTACTACGTTGCAAGCCCCTGGAGCAATTTTTTGATTAGTGCTTTTGTGAACAAGAAACACTTAACAAGTGGCTCTATCCCATCTCCCCCCTTTCCCCTATCCCATCTCCCCCCTTTCCCTCTCCCGCAGTGCCCCACTGCGGTTATGAAATTAAAGGCCCCTCCTGTTTTTGGAACCGCAGGAGCTTTCTAGTTTGCTGTTAGGTAGATTTTTGGTTCCTCTTTCCTGTCATGCTCTCTTTTTCTTCATGAATTCTTTTCTTTTTTCTGCCTTCTTGCTCATTCACCTGTATTTTTTCCAAAAATCTCTTCTCTTGCTGCTTGTCTCGCGATTCATGTATAGTTTAATCTGTTAGTGTTCTGATGTAAGTCCAGCAGTAGATAGGTTAAGCCTATTTTAACATACTGGAAACTGGTAATCTTCCAGTAGGTATTAATTTAGTTTTACTAAAGCCTGCTGGGACACAAGTAATGGGTTAGTGCATTTGTAAACAGGAATCGCTTGACAAGTGGCCCTCTTCATCCCCCCCTTCCTCGTCCTGATATGGCTCTGCGTAGTCGGCTGGACGTTAAGCAACAAATAAACAAACAAACTCGTCGCGATATAACCTTCGTGGTTGAAAACGACGTTAAACACCAAATAAAGAAAGAAAGAAAGGAAAAACGTGAATACCCTCCTGTAGACGTCGTGGGGCCGTGTTGACCCACATTGTTATGTTTTAATTTCGCTCCACGCGATTTGCTTATTATCTCCACAATTAAACAGATCGTAGAAAATTATGTTTAGAGCCAATACCTGAAGGTTTGTGACTTCTATCCCTAGTTTTTATGTAAGTTCCTTCAGTTTGAGAAACATGGGTCCGCACGGCCCCACGATGTCTTTCGTGTGTAGTGTAAATTTGACCTTTGTTTTTGAGTCACTTGAGAAAAAGTGACTCTATGTAATCGGTCAGTGTTAGTCTGTCCGGCCGGCCGGCCGGCCGTCCGGCCGGCCGTCCGTAGACACCACCTTAACGTTGGACTTTTCTCGGAAACTATCAAAGCGATCGGGCTCATATTTTGTTTAGTCGTGACCTCCAATGACCTCTACACTTTAACGATGGTTTCGTTGACCTTTGACCTTTTTCAAGGTCACAGGTCAGCGTCAAAGGAAAAATTAGACATTTTATATCTTTGACAAAGTTCATCGGATGTGATTGAAACTTTGTAGGATTATTCTTTACATCAAAGTATTTACATCTGTAGCCTTTTACGAACGTTATCAGAAAAACAAGGGAGATAACTAGCCTTTTCTGTTCGGCAACACACAACTTAACGTTGGGCTTTTCTCGGAAACTATAAAAGTGACCGGGCTCATATTTTGTTTAGTCGTGACCTCCAATGACCTCTACACTTTAACGATGGTTTCGTTGACCTTTGACCAGGTCACAGGTCAGCGTCAAAGGAAAAATTAGACATTTTATATCTTTGACAAAGTTCATCGGATGTGATTGAAACTTTGTAGGATTATTCTTTACATCAAAGTATTTACATCTGTAGCCTTTTACGAACGTTATCAGAAAAACAAGGGAGATAACTAGCCTTTTCTGTTCGGCAACACACAACTTAACGTTGGGCTTTTCTCGGAAACTATAAAAGTGACCGGGCTCAAATTTTATGTGAACGTGACTCATTGTGTTGTGAATAGCAATTTCTTCCTGTCCATCTGATGCCTCATATAATATTCAGAACTGCGAAAGTGACTCGATCGAGCGTTTGCTCTTCTTGTTTTATTACTTCTCGATGAAATGTAATGATCTTTTAGCACATAAGAGCTTTTTAGGTGTCTGATGCATTCTTAAAAGCTCATTGTGTGTGTGTGTGTGTGTGTGTGTGTGTGTGTGTGTGTGTGTGTGTGTGTGTGTGTGTGTGTGTGTGTGTGTGTGTGTGTGTGTGAGAGAGAGACAAGGATGTTGCAATGGTACAGTATACCTATAATATCTTGATGCACGCTTTGACTAGCTGAAGAGTGAAGGGAATTTGCAGGGGTTATTTTGTTAGGTGCCAATGGCACATGAGTAAACTGTACCCTGTGCAGATTCGCTGCTGCTGGACATTTTATTTATTTTTGTTTTAGATTTTGTTTCTGTGTGCACATGGCATGAGGGGGGAGGGGGTACAATGATCACCCGTACACATATTAACCTTCCCCGCCATCGTGGGTCCGTGTGGACCCAGAAGGGTGTTTAATTGCAAATATCTCTTAAACCAGTTTGGTTTCGGCGTTCACTGGAGCAGACGATTTTTTCTGTAACCAGTTGACAGTGATGAAACCAAATATTACGGTCTCCTTCCGGCAGCAGTCCCAAAATTTCGACTTGTTTTGACCTTAGAACGATGTCTTTATCATAACTGTGAAGAACAGAACAGAGATCACTGTCGAAGTCGGCCAATCACTGATGATCTGCAATCATTTTCGTCTCGCGAACAGTGATCTCAAATTTAGATCAGTGCTCGCGAAAACCATATGGGAGATAACTCTGTATTTTTGTTTTGATAGATTCGCGTAGGACTGTAGCGTACGTCCGGTCAGGGAGAGAATGAGCCGAACTCATTTTGACCTGAGTTCAGGATGGGTACTGGTAGTGATGCCTGGTGAGCCAGTGGCACACTGTGACTTGCGTGACTTAGTTGATGCAGTCTCTTTGCAGCTGAATCTTAATAGCGTGGGTACTGAACAAAACTGACTTTACGAGGTTCAGGATAAGACCCTGATGTGGCACTTCCTGCGAAACGTAGATTGATGGCAGTCGCTGAGATACAGACTTTTTTGCTCGAACTCGATGCAGATCGCCGAAGTTGCGTGAGTGTGTGTGTGTGTGTGTGTTATAGTTTTGTTTTAAAGAACATTAATGGCTGTAAAGGAAACTGTTCACTTGGCCCCTTCTGAGGCATAATAACTTCAATGAACTGAATCAACATGAGATTCATGGTACATGTACAGTCCGTGAATCTATCATCATCATCATCATCATCATCATCTCCCGCAGTGGGGCACTGCGGTTATGAAATTAAAGGCCCCTCCTGTTTTTGGAACCGCAGGAGCTTTCTAGTTTGCTGTTAGGTAGATTTTTGGTTCCTCTTTCCTGTCATGCTCTCTTTTTCTTCATGAATTCTTTTCTTTTTTCTGCCTTCTTGCTCATTCACCTGTATTTTTTCCAAAAATCTCTTCTCTTGCCGCTTGTCTCGCGATTCATGTATAGTTTAATCTGTTAGTGTTCTGATGTAAGTCCAGCAGTAGATAGGTTAAGCCTATTTTAACATACTGGAAACTGGTAATCTTCCAGTAGGTATTAATTTAGTTTTACTAAAGCCTGCTGGGACACAAGTAATGGGTTAGTGCATTTGTAAACAGGAATCGCTTGACAAGTGGTACTCCCCTTCATCCCCCCCTTCCTCGTCCTGATATGGCTCTGCGTAGTCGGCTGGACGTTAAGCAACAAATAAACAAACAAACAAATCATCATCATCAGTCATCATCATCAGTCATCATCATCATCATGTTAGCATTCTTTCTTCTTCTTCAGCGTTCCAGAATTGTCTGGTTACGTGTGAGCTCGTTTGCCCCATTTGGGTTCCCCACACTTTTCTCTGAGAGCATAGTCAGCTCACTCCGCTTTCGTTGAGTAAGCATGCTGGGTATTTTCGTGTTTCGATCCATAACCCACCGAACTCCGACATGGATTACAGGATATGTTCCGTGCGCATTTGGTCTTGTGCTTGCGTGTATACACGAAGGGGGTTAAGTCACTAGCAGGTCTGCACATAAGTTGACCTGGGAGATCGGAAAAATCCTCACTCTTAACCTGCCGGGCGGCAGCGACCGGGATTCGAACTCACGACCTCCCGGTTAGGAGGCCGACGTCTTACCACCACGCTACTGCGCCCGTCATGTTACCATTGATCCGCGGTACCATCGTTAGTTTAACGACACGCATCCTCTTTTTAACCGTAGCCATAAAGTTATTAGCATGACTTTGTGTTGTTCATAATGATTATGAATATCAAAGTCTCGGTTTTTGACTCACATGCGAAGCAAAAGTGAGTCTATGTACTCACCCGAGTCGTCCGTCCGTCCGTCCGTCCGTCCGGACGTCCGGACGTCCGTCCGTCCGTCCGGAAAACTTTAACGTTGGATATTTCTTGGACACTATTCAGTCTATCAGTATCAAATTTGGCAAGATGGTGTATGATGACAAGGCCCCCAAAAACATACATAGCATCTTGACCTTGCTTCAAGGTCAAGGTCGCAGGGGCCATAAATGTTGTCTAAAAAACAGCTATTTTTCACATTTTTCCCATTTTCTCTGAAGTTTTTGAGATTGAATACCTCACCTATATATGATATATAGGGCAAAGTAAACCCCATCTTTTGATACCAGTTTGGTTTACCTTGCTTCAAGGTCAAGGTCACAGGAGCTCTTCAAAGTTGGATTGTATACATATTTTGAAGTGACCTTGACCCTGAACTATGGAAGATAACTGTTTCAAACTTAAAAATTATGTGGGGCACATGTTATGCTTTCATCATGAGACACATTTGGTCACATATGATCAAGGTCAAGGTCACTTTGACCCTTATGAAATGTGACCAAAATAAGGTAGTGAACCACTAAAAGTGACCATATCTCAGGGTAGAAAGAGCCAATAAGCACCATTGTACTTCCTATGTCTTGAATTAACAGCTTTGTGTTCCATGCTAGGTTTAGTTATTTGACCTTGACCCTGAAGGTCAAGGTCATGTAAAGGTCAAGGTCAAGCATGTGAGTCGTATGGGCTTTGCCCTTCTTGTTTCCCCGATGTGTTGCTCAGTTGTGCTTTTTCTTTTTTTTTCTAAATCACTTCATTAATGTCAAATCAGTTTTGGCGGAGTCAAGTTCTGGACAGGTTTGTTAAAAAAGACATGGCCTTAAACCCTTTCCCTTGACAAAAAAAGGGAAAAAAAATCCATTTCTCAACGCATATGATAAAGGGACATGCACACGTACCATCAAAAACTAATCGAGACTGTGTGTTTCCCAAGCAGCTCAGTGACAGTAAAATAGTGGATTTGTGCTCCGTGCTAGCGTTAGTAACTATCGTGAGGCAAGACGTTGAAAAAGACGAGGAGTGAAAATGGAATCATTGTGTCAGTTGGTTAAAACAATATTTTATTTATGTCTTACATGTTCATGAAATATATATGATCATAAAGTGAAAGCAACAACAAGCCTACGGCTTATTTATGGTGTTATGGTGGTTTCTTCAAATGCAAAACTTGCAATCAGAAATAAGAACACGGCAGACAGTCGGGTCCGAACACAATATGCCAGTTTAACACAAAATATCATCCAAATTTAGAAGATAAACAACAACAACAAAAGAGAAGAAAAAAAAAGAAAACAATTCAACACACACACATACATCTAACCAGAAGTATGCGTAAGGGATAGTAATCAAACATTAAAGGCACAGTAAGCCTCCCGTAAACCATCACAGATACGGTCAGGCTTTTACACACAGTACAAACAGCCTTTCATTTAAACACTCACCGATTGAGAACATCCTAGGTGCCCTCCGTAAAAAGCGAACAATTTTCAAAGAATTTATTTTTACGTGGTTTATCTTACCTCTGTGATGGTTTACGGGAGGCTTACTGTCCGGGCGTGATTTCCGGTATTGAATATATTCATAACAACCGTCCAGCACCAAAACGAGGCGCCATTGTTGAAGAGGACCAAGTCCACGAAAATAAATTCTTTGAAAATGTCTCACGCTCGACAGAAAGCAGCCAGGATGTTCCCGTTCGGTGAGCGTTCAAATGGAAGTATGCTTGTACTGTATGTAGACGCTCGGGGAGCTCTGTGATGGTTTACGGGAGGCTTACTGTGCCTTTAATCAGAGCAAGAAAAAACAATTTAAGAACAAATATTCAGACTGGGGGTGGGGGGTAGGGGAGACAGAGACAGACAGAGACAGACAGACAGACAGAGAGAGAGAGACACAGAGAGACACACACACACACAGACAGACAGAGAGAGAGAGACTGAGAGACAGACAGAGACGGAGAGAGAGAGAGAGAAAAAAAAACCTCGAAAACTGCATTACGGAATGATAATAGCATTAGGTCCATATTGTCCTTTCTTACAACTAGTCCTCAGTAAAATACACTCATGAAACGACGAAGGAGAGGGAGAGATTCTGTCCGTTGTAGTTTGACCCATGCAGTATTGGGCGCCACGTGTCATTCAATAATTCTATGTATTTAGACATTCTATGTAAATAGAATGAATTTGGCAGGAAACTGTTGCCCTGGTCCAGTCTAAGAGGTCTACAATTAAGCAGCATTAGAACGGAATAGGTGTGTGTGTGTGTGCCAGTGTTTCGTTTCTTTGTGTGTGTGTGTGTGTGTGTGTGCGTGTGTGTGTTTTGTGTGTGTGTGTTTGGTTTACATCCCCGTTATATAAGGGGGTTTATAGGTTTCACTCTGTCTGGTTTTTTTCTCAGTCATGATTTGGAAAGGTCGCTTGTTGCAGAGTGCTTCTTGAGTAGTCACTGACTGACCTGCCATTGAATGAAGATTGTCGCAGCACTGGCTTGCCCTCTTTCGGTGGAAAATCTGATAAAAACAAGCGCCCACCGGTCAAAGTCTTTGTTAGAACTGAGACATAGTGTGGAGCAAAGCAATTTCAAGAAAGGGCTAATCTGCAGAGATTAAAATTTCCATCAGGAATTTCTGAATGAATAAAATAGTTTCTTCGTCATTGTCCTGGTTTGTAAGCCATTGGTGCTGTTATCAGGAAAATCGGCCTCCCCCCGCCCCCCCCCCCCCCCCCCCCCGAAAAAAAACCCACCAAAAACCAACAACAACAACATGTGACTGATTCTTTTTCACGTTTTGTTACAATGTGTACATCATCCCTGAATCTGCATTCGATTTTCACTTTTCGTTTTCTTTTCTTTTTTTGCCCCCAGTCAGTTTCAGTCCTTCACACAATCACATCAAAAGAAACTTTATGCAGTCGTCCATAACTTGCCGTGGCTCCATTTCCTGCTTTCAAAAAGCCAGTTCTTTCTTTGAGTCTGTCAGTCCCGCCAACGTGTTGCCATGTCTACGAACAACTGTCCAATCGCATCGCGTCTGTAATAGTGTGTCGCTCGGCACAGACGAATATTGATTTTTTTTCCCTCACGCAGCCGGTGAAATAACAGGCAGCGATTCGGCAGCGACGGTCCAGCGCAGCCTCGTTCAGCGCAGGGTTATACAGAAACAAGAACGCTTCCGCGCTTTTCTCTTCCCGCTGTTCAATGATCTGGCATTGAAAAGCTAAATCTCAACCAAGCCCAAAGACTGACTAAGGGAGGGAAGCAGAAATGGTCTTCAGATGCGTGTGTAGTGTGTGTACAAAAACTGTGTTGTCTGCTTCGGTTCCAACAGTGACAGATGAATCTGATGAACAATCGATCTATGAGTGTTCGGACCGCATGTGTGTAAACAACGGAAGGCCAAAACCTTGGCACCAGCAGATTGCTTGGAACGGAAGATGTCTGCTGCAGCAACGATGAGGATTTTCTGCGAGAAGATGGGAGCGTGAGGGTCGCACTGCTGTCACGTTTCACCGCTCTGGTGGGTAAATAATATGTCATTCGTGTTGCAGTCTGTAGACATGTTTGTTCTTTTTGACAACGGGCTATGATATATTCCCACTGTGTTGGATTAATCTGCGATTCACAGTGAAAGTCGCTCTGTAGGTGGGGGTTGGGGGTTTTCGACATTGTATGGGCTGCACAGTTTGACCAGTCAGGTGGGTATATCATCTGTTATCAATGTTGCATTCTCCTTGTTTGTTATTATTGCCATTGAGCTGTGAAATGGTGTCACTCCGGCAGGTAATGATGTGTGATTCATGTTGCAGTCTGTACGTTTTATAGTCTCAACCTTGGGCCGTGAAATTTCACCATCCAGGTAGGTTAATAATCACTGATTCACGTTACCGTCTGTATGTTTGTTGTTGTCGGCACTGGGCAGTGAAATGCACCACCCTGGTAGGTTAATATTCACTGATTCACGTTACAGTCTGTATGTCTGTTATTATCGACACTGGGCGGTGAAATGCACCACCATAGTAGGACCCTGATTCATGTTACAGTCTCCTTGTTTGTTATCGACACTGGGCTGTGATATATAACCCACCCTGGTAGGTTAATAATCCCTGATTCACGTTGCAGTATGTATGTTTGTTATTATCGACATTGGGCTGTGACATTTTACCACCCTGTGTACTAGGGTTAATAATCCCTGATTCTCGTTACAGTCTGTATGTTAGTTATTGACATTGAGCTGTAAAATGTTACCACCCTGGTAGGATATTAATCCCTGATTAATGTTGCAGTCTGTACGTTTGTTATTCTTGACATTGGGCTGTGAAATTATGCCCCTCCGGTATGCAAATAATCTGTGGTTCATCTTGCATTCTGTATGTTAGTTATTGACATCGGGCTGTGAAATTTTACTACCGTGGTAGGTTAATAATCCCTGATTTATGTTGCAGTCTGTATGTTTGTTATTCTTGACATTGGGCTGTGAAATTATGCCCCTCCGGTAAGCAAATAATCTGTGGTTCATCTTGCATTCTGTATGTTAGTTATTGACATCGGGCTGTGAAATGTTACCACTACGGTAGGTTAATCATAATTATGCAATTATGTCGCAGTCCGTGTATATTATGATCGCTGTTGAATTCTTAGCCCTACGTGTGTTATTCTGTGCCAGACCAGGTCCGCGCGTGATACGCATATTATTTTGGTAGGTTAACTTGGCAACGGCTATGTTACAGTTTCAGAATTATGTGTTACTCTTGACAGGAAGGTATGTCGTCTTATTCAACACCAGAATCTCTTCAAAGCTAATCGAACAAATCCTTATACGTGCAAAAGAAGTTGTGTTAATAACATCTCATTGCTCCACGCAAACAAGTACGACTGAGTTTACTGCCAGCATGAAACATGTATGTACAGATAGACAGACGAACAGAGAGAGAGAGAGAGAGAGAGAGAGAGAGAGAGAGAGAGAGAGAGAGACAGACGGACAGAGAGAGAGAGACAGACAGACGGACAGAGAGAGAGAGAGAGACAGACGGACAGAGAAAGAGAGAGACAGACGGACAGAGAGAGAGAGACAGACGGACAGAGAGAGAGAGAGAGATCGAGAGAGACAGACGGACAGAGAGAGAGAGACAGACAGACGGACAGAGAGAGAGAGAGAGAGAGACAGACGGACAGAGAGAGAGACAGACAGACGGACAGAGAGAGAGAGTAGGAGAGAGGGAGATAGAGTGCGAGAGAGAGAGAGAGAGAGAGAGAGAGAGAGAGAGAGATGGGGAGGGGGAGAAAGAAAGTCAGAGAGGGAAGAGAGGGGGGAGGGAGGAAGGAGAGAGAAAGAGAGAGAGAGAGTATGAGAGAGGGAGAAAGAGAGAGAGAGCGAGAGAGAGCGCGGTATGTGCGTGTGTGTGTGGGATGGTGGTGGTGGTGGTGGTATGTGTGTGTATGGATGTGTTTGTGTGTGCGTGCGTGTATTGATTTGTGTAAGTGTGTTTGTGCCTATGTGTGTGTGCGTGCATGCGAGTGTGCGTGCGTGCGTGCGTGGGTGTGTGTGTGAGGGTGTACATTATTATAAGCCAGAATTTGTGTCAGACAAACTAAAATTAATCCCAAAAGGTGCGAATGAAGTGTTGTACGCTGGCTTTGTGGGTGGTAAGTTTCACACTAACAAGAGTCACTTGCTGTATCGATTTCATAAACTCTTGACAGAGAGAGAAACTGGCTTGGAAAGAGCGTGAGTTTGGTGGGGGGGGGGGGGGGGGGGATTGAGAAGTGAGGGCAGATCGGGTAAGTTAATTAGTGAGTGTGTGTGTGTGTGTGTGTGTGTGTGTGTGTGTGTGTGTGTGTGTGTGTGTGTGTGTGTGTGTGTGTGTGTGTGTGTGTGTGTGTGCGTGCGCGCGCGCCTGTCTTGTCTGTCTGTGTATCTGTCTGTTTGTCTGTTTGTCTCTCTGCCTGCCTGTGTCTGTGTGTGCGTGCCTGTGTTGGCCTGTCTTTCTTGACCTGTGTTTGTGTGTGTGTGTGTGTGTGTGTGTGTGTGTGTGTGTGTGTGTGTGTGTGTGTGCGCTAGTGCGCGAGTGAAATTATGAGAGAGATAACGTTTGGGTCTTCTTCTCAGTCGTTCGCTCCTTTTAGACAAACACTTGTGTGGGTCTTCTTTAGGGCCACCAGGTCGCTAAACAGCTTCTACTGCAGGGAGGTCTCGTATGGCCAGGCTGTGCTTCTTTTTACATTTGGTCAAGTTTTGACTAAATGTTTTAACATAGAGGGGGGAATCGAGACGAGGGTCGTGGTGTATGCGTGTCTGTGTGTGTGTCTGTGCGTGTGTGTGTGTAGAGCGATTTAGACTAAACTACTGGACCGATATTCATGAAATTTGACATGAGAGTTCCTGGGAATGATATCCCCGGATGTTTTTTTTATTTTTTCGATAAATACCTTTGATGACGTCATATATGGCTTTTTGTAAAAGTTGAGGCGGCACTGTCACACCCTCATTTTTCAATCAATTTGATTAAAATGTTGGCAAAGCAATCTTCGACGAAGGCAGGACTTTGGTATTGCATTTTAGCGTGGTGGCGTAAAAAATAATTAATGAATTTGGTCATTAAAAATCGGAAACTTGTCATTAAAATTACTTTTTTATTAAACGATCCAAAAACATCCAAATTTCATCTTATTCTTCGTCATTTTTTGATTCCAAAAACATATACATATGTTATATTTAGATTACAAACAAGCTCTGAAAATTAAAAATATGAAAATTATGATCAAAATTAATTTTCCGAAATCGATTTAAAAACAATTTCATCTTATTCCTTATCGGTCCCTGATTCAAAAAACATATAGATAAGATATGTTTGGATTAAAAACAAACTCAGTACGCCAAAAAGAATAGAGATACAGAAAAGCGTGTTATCCTGCTCAGCGCGACCATTACCGCACAATTCTGGCTTGTCGATTTCACTGCCTTTGCCACGAGCGGTGGACTGACGAAACTACGAGTATGCGGTCTTGGTGACAAAATTAAATGCAGTGCGTTCAGTTTCATTCTGTGAGTTCGACAGCTTGACTAAGTGTTATTTCGCCTTACGCGACTTATTTCTTCCTGCAGCGAACGTGTGTGTGTGTGTGTGTGTGTGTGTGTGTTTCAGAGTTGTAGATCTACCGCTATATATGTAGTGGAGGAGTGGAAGGGTAGTAGTAGATACACGAAGCCCAAGTCCAAGCGTCTTGTTTCAACTTTTTATTCAAGAAAACAATGCAAGGAAACGTAGAGGCCGAAGGCGCAACCCGTAAACAGCAAAGCAAGTGTAGTGTCGTGTTCAGCTGCTAGGAGCGAATGCCTGCTCATGCCGGTGTCCGGCCTATACTTATAGCCCCGGCGCGGACTGCACAGAAAGCACCGTCCGCCGAGAATAAAAATCGCCTGAATACGGCCAGAAACACGGAATCTGTGTTTCTTACACTTGCTTTACCCTACGTTATTTAAACAAATACATAACCAATCATAACAAACAATACATCAAATTAAAGCTACGACCTTTAGCTTTCCATTGCAATAGATCACATTTCATAAAAACTTATATTTATTTAGTAGGATGCAAAAACAATGGTCCTAGTGAAGGCACTGAACCAACTTCAGTGCGGAAAATTACAAAACTCTCTAAACTGGAATAATGGACAAACTCATAAATCATACAGATAAAAAGAAGAACCCTAGACAAACATCATGATATGCGTTACTTGGGGGAAAATTATACATTGACTTAGTACGAAGCGGTAAAGTCCGAAAGTAAATGGAATCGGCTAAATTCCTGCGCGAGTACCTGTCTGCATAAATTAGCAATCTTTGCAGAGGAACCAAGCATCACTCATTACAACCAAATCCTTATAAACAAACTAAAATCATATGCAACATAGGTACGGGATATGTAATAGTGATACAAAAATGACAAAACAATGATTGAAAAGACAAAGATGAGTTTGTGAGAATCAATTTCTCTCGACGATACATGAAAACCGGTCAAGGTCAGAGTGACGCTTTGGTCAGTTCGAAGCATTATCGTAAATAACACAATAATATGCAGCCATCCAGCCTAATCAGTGACTTCTATGCAAACCTAAATATAATTAGGACCGTATCAAAGATAAAAGGGACTTTGAAAGATAGAAGTTAGGTAGATATATAAAGAAAGGTATTGTATTAGAATTTGCGCCGGCAAGGTGCGCGCGCATCATCGTATCGTCTGCTATGGGATGGGTTATCCCGTTTGTACTGTACACAAGGCTGTTTCGCTATGCGATGATTAGAGTGTTTAGGGTAGCGAAGTGCACTTTGCTACATCCCCCCCAACTCTTTTACATATCAGCGGCCGCGCTGATTTTAAGAAAAACAGGAAAGCCTAAGGGCTGAATTTATCAAACCATCTTAGATTATCCAAAAAGAGAAAAATTGCGAAAACTTTGCCTATGACTTTCACATATGTCACTGAGAAAATCGACAGTTACAAAAACATGTTCTCGTGATCAGTACCAGCTTTGCTAAATCAAAAGTGAGGCCTGCATTTTACAAAGTGTCTCACATATGATCAAAGTACTGCGTCAAAAACATAAAAGTGCAAACAATCAGGAATTTCATGGGAAAACATTGCTACAATTATCAAATTTTCTCCACTGAGAAAAAGTAACACAATGTCAACACTACCATACAAAAATGCAACCTTCATCCCCACCAATCCGTTTAGTTGATAATATAGGATTTCTCTTTCAATGTGTGTTCTTGTATGCACAAGCTCAACACTTCACAAAAACTCTCGCTCACGGCTTTACAGTAAAGGCATCTTACTATATCACCACGTCATGAGTTAGATACGAGTTCATTACCCAATATATATGTGTCAACCAGAATTCCCGTTCATCAATTGTAGGGGTTTCTGCGCCTAAATCGTAAATAGGTAGCTTTACGGGCCAATGGCACTGAGGGCTTAACTTTGGACTTTTAACCGACTACTATTCAGACCTTACTGATCTCCAGAAATAGTATGTGATGAAAACGGGGAAAAAATCGCAACGATACACATGGGTTACGATACACTCGCGAGTTTTATGTGCAAAACATTATTTAGCCCAGTTGAATGCTAGTACTAGTAGAATTGTTCTTTAGCTGAATCAGTCAAATTCAGCCTACCGAGTAAACGATCATTCAAAAAATAAAATCAAGTTAATTGTTACCTTGCATGCAAGCAATTCGTTGTGACCGGCGAGGTGCTGGTACCGGTTGAGCAACAGGTGCAGGAGGAGGCACAGCAACCACAGCCGGACCCGCAAGAGCCGCAGGTCTGGGCCTTGGAAGTGTGATCCAGAGTTCGTCATCACTGTCACTCTCAGAGTCTGTTTCACTCGGCACTGAGGTAGCCGAAGACGGTGTATCTTCGTCTTGATTGTCAAGAGTCTCGGAGGCTGGCAGCAAGTCCTTTCTATTGACCGCTCGCTCCGCGCCACCAGCTAAAGGCGCGACGAGGTAGACGTGCTGATGTTCAGCGACGCGGCAGGTCACCCTGTAGATGTCTGGCTTCCAATAGTCCTGGATTTTGTTGCGCCCCAGGACCCGGTTC
Source organism: Littorina saxatilis (assembly GCF_037325665.1). Taxonomy (NCBI): domain Eukaryota; kingdom Metazoa; phylum Mollusca; class Gastropoda; order Littorinimorpha; family Littorinidae; genus Littorina; species Littorina saxatilis. Next base: position 7,007,486 of record NC_090258.1, on the reverse strand, counting down.
CGCAGGTAGACGTGGTCACCAACGTTGAGGCCGTGGTCTGCAGCGCGTCTGTCAGTGAGCGCTGTCCTCTTGACCACCGCCTGTTGAAGGTGGTCAAAGGCCTTCTGATGAGCCTCTGTCAGACGCAGGCGATGTTGCCGCACCCAGTCGATGGTGCCGCTGGCTGCTGGGGCTGGGAAGCCCAACATGTCGTCAACGGGCAGCCTGGGTTGTTGCCCGAAGAGCAGGAAGTGTGGTGCGAAGCCCGTGGACGCATGGGGTGTGTTGTTGTAGGCCTGGACCAGCTCCGGGAGATGAAGGGGCCACCTGGTCTTCTGCTCGTGGTGCAGGGAGCGTAACAGGTTATGCATTGACCTGTTAAACCGTTCGCACTGGCCGTTGCCCTGCGGATGATACGGTGTGGTGCGACTCTTTTTGATGCCGTACATGTCGCAGAGTTCCTTTATGAGTTTGGATTCAAAGTCTCTGCCCTGGTCACTGTGGATTCGCTCCGGAACCCCGAAGCGCTGGAACCAGTTGTTGACCAGGACTTTCGCCACCGTCGCAGCTTCTTGATTCCTGGTGGGAATCGCCTGTGTGAACTTGCTGAAGACATCAGTGAGGACGAGGACGTTCTCGCGGTTGTCGCTGGCAATTTCTAGCTTGGTGAAGTCCACGGCGAGGACCTGAAGAGGGCGGCTGGCCAGCAGAGGCGTAGAAGTGGTGTGGGTCGTCGAGGGGAGACGACCCATACAGCAGCGCTGACAGTTGTCGAGGTACTGCTTCACCTGGCTGTACATTGCTGGCCAGTAGACCCGGGACCGAAGAAGTTGCATGGTTCTGTCGTAGCCCTGATGACCCATGTTGTCGTGTAGCATGGCTAGGACATCTGGACGGAGCGTTGACGGCAAGACGAGCTGGAACTGGGGCCCGTGGATGGAGTCAGTTACCTTTCTATAGAGGACGCCATCTCTCAGATAGAGACGGTCGTGCTGTTGTACAAGACTGCGCAGCTGACGGTCTTGGCCTGTGGCAGGTTTGGTGGGCCAGGTCGTTAAAACAGGCCCGATGGTGGTGTCTTCCCTCTGAAGCCGTTGTAGTTCTGTGGACGACAGCCGAGGGAAGATTGTCTCAGGCTCTGCTTTTGTGTCTGGATGATGGAAGGCGGGAGCGACGTCTGGGATGGCGGCAGCCTGTCGCTCGCAGCAGATTTGTTGCGCTGCTGCCAATTCAGGGGGGAGGGAGGTGGACGTCGTGGGAGAGGGAAAAGACGGGGGCATCCTGGAGAGGGCGTCAGCGGGGTTTGTTTTCCCTGGCTGGTATTTGATCGTAAAGTTGAACTGAGCCAGTTGGGCTGCCCAGCGCTGCTCCAGAGCTCCGAGGGGGGCCGTTTTGTAGTGGACCAACGGGTTGTTGTCCGTGAGGACGGTAAATGTGGCCCCCAGCAGGTAGTGTCTGAATTTTTCGGAGATTGCCCATTTTATCGCCAGGAATTCCAGCTTCATGCTGCTGTATGCAGCCTGGTTTTTCTCTGTCGGCCGCAATCGTCGACTCGCGTAGGCGATGACTCTGCGTCGTCCTTCCTGTTCTTGGGAGAGGATGGCGCTAAGTCCGTCGTGGCTGGCGTCTGTCTCCAGGATGAAAGGCTGCTTGAAGTCAGCGTAGGCAAGGACTGGGGCCGAGGTCAGGGCTCGCTTCATGGCGTCGAAAGTGGCTTGATGCGTGTCTTGCCAGAGGTGCCTCAGGTCTGTTTTCTTCTTCTTCTTGGTGCCTTTTTCGGCCTCTGCCACCAGGTCGTGCAGAGGACCCGCGAGCTTCGAAAACTTGGCAATGAAGCGCCGGTAATAGCTTGCGAACCCGAGGAAACTGCGGACTTCAGTGGTGGTCGTGGGCGTAGGCCAGTTGACCACGGCGTCGACCTTGCCGGCTTCACAGCTGATGCCCTCTGCCGAAATTGTGTGGCCCAAATAGGTGACCTGGCGGCGAAGGAACTGACACTTGTCTGGACGGATCTTGAGGCCGGTCTTGATAAGACGTTCCAGCAGGCGGTCGAGGTGTTCCAGGTGCTCGTCAAAGGTCTTTGAGTAGACGAGGAGGTCGTCCAGGTAGACGAGCAAGAACTGGAACAAGAACTCTGACATCGTGGTCTGCATAAGACGCTGGAACGTGGCTGGGGCAGAGATGAGTCCCATGGGCATGCGTGTGTATTCGTAGAGGCCCATGGGGGTGACAAACGCCGTCTTGTGCTGGTCCGCCGGGTCCATCGCAATCTGGTGGTAGCCGCTGGCCAGGTCGAGGGTCGAGAAGTATTGAGACCCCACCAGTGCGTCGAAGGACTCCTGGATTCGTGGCAGCGGGTAGGCGTCGCCGACTGTCTTGGAATTGAGCCGGCGGTAGTCGACGCAGAGGCGGATGGAGCCGTCCTTCTTCCTGACGATGACGATTGGGGCAGCGTAAGGGCTATGGCTCTCTGTGATGATATTGCGGTCGAGCAGCTCCTTCAGATGCTCTTGCACCTCCTTGAAATTGTTTGGGGGAATGCGGCGGTAAGGCTGGGCGACAGGTTTGGAGTCTGTCGTCCTCAATTTGTGGTGGACGGCGTCGCAGTAGCCCAAGTCTGCTGGAGTGGTCTGGAACGCGTCAGCTCGTTTGCTCAGCAGCTCTTCGAGGCGTTGCTTCTGGCTGCTGGTTCCATCGAAGTCTGGCAGATGGAATGGAGCTGGTGCCGGTGTTTTCGTGTCTCCTGAAGACAGGCGCTGCGTGGAGATGACTAGCTCGTTGACTGTAGCGCTGTAGGTGACGTCGGACTGGCTCTCGACTGTGTCAGTGGCGTGCAGTGTGGCGATCGGCGTTCTGGCAGGCAGCGTCTTGTCCTCAGGAGAGAGGTTTGCAATCCTGATGAACCGGCAGGAGGGGTCCCCAGCGACCAAGGTGGGGACAGTCAGCAGACCGCCAGGAAGGGGATGGGAAAGTGGGGAAGCCAACAATTGCCGAGTGTACCTCTGGTTGCTGGTAACCCGGATTGTGGCCATGGAGTAGGCAGGGATTGAGCAGGGAGTGGAAGTCCGAGCTAGACCACGTGTTGAGTTGCGATCTAGTCGAACTTCCCGGACAGCAGCTTGCAGGGAAGGAGGGAGGTTGGACATCTGGGGCAGACAAGTTGAAAGGACGTTCATGCCCACCAAGACCGGCAGTCGCTTCTTGCGGTTCTGCATGAACGGCTCGGTAGGCTCCTTGACGACAAGGACTGGAACATCCTTGCAGAGGTGGCCCAGGATGGAGATGTCGACGACGATGACCCCGGAGTAGGGAACTTCAGCGCCGTTGACAGCTCGAAGGGTGACGTGGCAGGCACTGATGTCGCAGTGGGCGAGATGCTGGGCCACCCATGTGTCGGTGACGGTCGTCACCTCACTGCCTGTGTCGAGTAGAGCTTCGGCCGGGCGTCCGTTGATTGAGATATCGGCAGTTGGACACTGGCCGGTGAGTGATGTCTTCTTCTTCCTACCCCCCGCTGAATGTTTTGTGACAGCGGGGGTTAGAAGTTTCCCTGCTGCTGGTATGACTGCTGCTGGTGCTGTTGTTGCTGAGGTCGGGGCCGATGCCGCTGTTTGTTGTGGTACCGCTGTTTCTGGAAGCAGTCGGATTCCCGGTGGCCGACTCTGCCACACCAGTTGCACTGGGGTTGATGGTTCTGCTGTTGGTGATGGTGGTACGTCGGTGCAGCTGGTGGTGGTTGTGACGCCAGTTGTAGCTTGAGGGACTCTGTCTCCGTGGTGAGGGCAGCGATGCGTGCTTCGAGCCTTGCGATGGAGGGGTCCGGTGCAGCGAAGACTTGTTCAGCTGTTGCTTCAGCAGGGCTATCTTCCCGCATCCATCGCATGGCCTCGCTGGTGACCTCGTCGAAGGTGGCGGCCGGCTTTTCTCGTAGGAAGCGGCACATGTCACGCTTCAGGGATTGTGGGTGGAGTCCTGTGGCGAAGGTCTTGCGCAGCGTATTGGCGTTCAGTGTGTTGGCCTCGGCAGCATTGGTCTTTGCCCACGCAGCGCGTAGGTGGCTGGCGTACTCGCTAACGGACTCGCCGAGACCCTGTTGTCGCCTGTGGAAAGCGGCAGCCAGCGCGACACTATCTCGCTGGTCGCCCCACGTCTGCTCCAAGATGGAGTAAATTTTGGCTGGCGTGTTGACCTCCGCTGCTGGTCGCCTGATGACCTCCTGTCGAGCCCTTCCGTCCAGCGCTCCAAGGATCCATGCCGCTGCAGCAAGTGCAGGGACCGTCTGTAGCTGCAGGATCAGCTTGGCCTCTTGGATAAAAGTCTCGGCGCAGTCGCCCTCGCCGGTGAAACGCCTCAGCTTGCAGAGCCGCAGGTTGGGGGTGTTTGCCTCGTCCGCCATGTTTGCCTGTACTGTCTTCTTTCAGTTGATGCTTCTGTACCCTGCTCGCAGCGCCAAATGTAGTGGAGGAGTGGAAGGGTAGTAGTAGTAGACACACGAAGCCCAAGTCCAAGCGTCTTGTTTCAACTTTTTATTCAAGAAAACAATGCAAGGAAACGTAGAGGCCGAAGGCGAAACCCGTAGACAGCAAAGCAAGTGTAGTGTCGTGTTCAGCTGCTAGGAGCGAATGCATGCTCATGCCGGGGTCCGGCTTATACTTATAGCCCCGGCGCGGACTGCACAGAAAGCACCGTCCGCCGAGAATAAAAATCGCCTGAATACGGCCAGAAACACGGAATCTGTGTTTCTTACACTTGCTTTACCCTACGTTATTTAAACAAATACATAACCAATCATAACAAACAATACATCAAATTAAAGCTACGACCTTTAGCTTTCCATTGCAATAGATCACATTTCATAAAAACTTATATTTATTTAGTAGGATGCAAAAACAATGGTCCTAGTGAAGGCACTGAACCAACTTCAGTGCGGAAAATTACAAAACTCTCTAAACTGGAATAATGGACAAACTCATAAATCATACAGATAAAAAGAAGAACCCTAGACAAACATCATGATATGCGTTACTTGGGGGAAAATTATACATTGACTTAGTACGAAGCGGTAAAGTCCGAAAGTAAATGGAATCGGCTAAATTCCTGCGCGAGTACCTGTCTGCATAAATTAGCAATCTTTGCAGAGGAACCAAGCATCACTCATTACAACCAAATCCTTATAAACAAACTAAAATCATATGCAACATAGGTACGGGATATGTAATAGTGATACAAAAATGACAAAACAATGATTGAAAAGACAAAGATGAGTTTGTGAGAATCAATTTCTCTCGACGATACATGAAAACCGGTCAAGGTCAGAGTGACGCTTTGGTCAGTTCGAAGCATTATCGTAAATAACACAATAATATGCAGCCATCCAGCCTAATCAGTGACTTCTATGCAAACCTAAATATAATTAGGACCGTATCAAAGATAAAAGGGACTTTGAAAGATAGAAGTTAGGTAGATATATAAAGAAAGGTATTGTATTAGAATTTGCGCCGGCAAGGTGCGCGCGCATCATCGTATCGTCTGCTATGGGATGGGTTATCCCGTTTGTACTGTACACAAGGCTGTTTCGCTATGCGATGATTAGAGTGTTTAGGGTAGCGAAGTGCACTTTGCTACATATATAGAAGAATAGCTACTCGCCGTTTCAATATAGACTAGTGCTGACAATACATCGTTTGTCAAAGCAGAACTTCATGAAGGCTTGTTTGTGGCTCATCAGCCAGTCAAAAACGAAAGCCGAAATACAGCTGAAAACACGTGCCTCTTTTTACATTTAGTCAAGTTTTGACTAAATGTTTTAATTACATTTAGTCAAGTTTTGACTAAATGTTTTAACATAGAGGGGGGAATCGAGACGAGGGTCGTGGTGTGTGTGTGTGTGTGTGTGTGTGTGTGTGTGTAGAGCGATTCAAAGTAAACTACTGGACCGATCTTTATGAAACTTTTCATGAGAGTTCCTGGGTATGATATCCCCAGATGTTTATTTTCATTTTTTCGATAAATGTCTTTAATGACGTCATATCCGGCATTTTGTAAAAGTTGAGGCGGCACTGTCACACCCTCATTTTTCAATCAAATTGATCGACATTTTGGCCAAGCAATCTTCGACAAAGGCCGGACTTTGGGATTGCATTTCAGCTTGGAGGCTTAAAAATTAATTAATGACTTTGGTCATTAAAAATCTGAAAATTGTAATTGAAATGTTTTTCTTATAAAACGATCCAAAATTACGTTTATCGTATTCTTTATCATTTTCTGATTTCAAAAACATATAAATATGTTATATTCAAATTACAAACAAGCTCTGAAAATTAAAAATATAAAAATTATGATTAAAATTAAATATCCGAAATCGATATTAAAACAATTTCATCTTATTCCTTGTCCGTTCCTGATTCCAAAAACATATAGATATGATATGTTTGGATTAAAAACATATTCAGAGAGTTAAAAAGAATAGAGATATAGAAAAGCGTGCTAGCCTCCTCAGCGCAACCGCTACCGCGCTTTTCTGGATTGTTAGACGATGCTGCGAGTGTACGGTCTTGCGGAAAAAATGCAATGCGTTCAGTTTCATTCTGTGAGTTCGACTGAGCTTGACTAAATGTTGTATCTTCGCCTTACGCGACTTGTTGTTTCTTGGCTGGCCGAGGCTAGTGCTTTGCTACGTGCATAGAATCTTATAACGTCATCACGAGAGGTTGAATTTACGTCACAGTTCTTGTCCTCATTTGTGATGTTCGATCTTTTCTTCGCTTCGTGTTCAGTTTGTGAAAATTCTTTTGGATTTCATAATATTGAAGGGGAATAATCCACGTGAGCATCTGATCTGTTTCAGTACTTTGGTGACAACATGCTTTTAGATTATGAGGTAAAATTAACCTTTTTATAGCTACCTAGATTTGTTGTTAGTATAAAGCTTCTATTTTGCTAGCCTCGAACGTTCCAGAAATGTAAAAAAAATTCTGGCAAAACAATCACAAATCTGCATGTGTGTGTGTGTGTGTGTATGTGTGTGTGTGTGTGTGTGTGTTTGTGTGTGAGTGTGTGAGTGTCTGTGTGTGTGTGTTTGTCTGTCTTTCTGGCTCTCTGTCTGGTTGTCTAAATGTCTGTTTGTCTGTCTGTCTGTCTGACTGTGTATGCACGGATGGATCAAGGGAGGGGGGGGGGGTACCCGGGGTCAGGAAGCCCCCCTCTCCCCCCCCCTCATTACCTGGTAAATGAACTTGTTTTTATTTTATTTTTATCAAGGACATATCAAAAATACAGCCCCCCCCCCCCCCCCCCCCTACGCCTGACCAGCTCCTTTAGCCTGGACTCATGGAAGCCCCCCCCCCCTCCCTCTCATACACTAGGTCCAGCCCTGCGTGTGTGTGTGTGTGTGTTTTCAAAGAGTGTTTCCATGACGTTAGGCGCTTTGGAAGAAAAGTTGCGAGAGTTCAAATGAGTTCTCACATTCAAACTTTCTGTGGTAAAATATACTTGGGTGGTTTTATTTTAGAAAGCCTCTATCTCTTCTAAAGTTTCTTTGCTGGAGAAGTGTTCTGTTCCATGTGATATATTGATTCGACCAGCATTTACTGTTAAATAAAAATCCTCCAAGAACAGAATTATTTTTGTTTTTAGGCCTACATATTATTTTCTTTGTTGAAATATTGTGATCCTGTGGACTTCTGATACCTCTTTGGGAGAGGTCTGACTGCTTGGCTGATCACGGCGAACGGTAGTTCCCGTGTGCTACTCTCAACAGGAGTCAACAGAAGATCGTTCTCAAACGCTGTGGATTGATTGATTGAGTGATTTGACTGCCTGACTAACTGTCGAGCTGACTGTGTGACTGGTCTTTTAACTGATTTGCGTATGTGTGGTTTGATTGACCGATCGATTGGTTGATCAATACATTGATTGATTCATTGATTTTTTGAATGATTGATTTGACTAACTGACCAGCTGACCCTGTTCTCGACCATTACTGATTCTGTTTTAACCAAAGGGCCCCGTGGCTCATTTCGTTCAGTGCTGGTCTTGTGATCCTCGGGTCACGAGTTCGAATCCGGTCCCTCTTTATGAGCTCACTCAGAGGCAGTATCCTTGTCCAACACCCGTGTCACCACTGTGGCATATAAAAGACCTCGGTCATTCTGCCATAAGTGCAGATGGCTGATACAACCTACCTCACTTGTGTTTCTCATCTAAAGTCGGGGTAAAACCCGGGAACCTGCGACATGGCTGTGCCGTGAGGGCGTAAAACTTAAATCCCCCCCCCCCCCCCCCTCCCTACCGGTAGCCCGAATTCTCGATGTTCGTCTGACTAGTGCATGATTGTTTGGGTGACCAGCAGCTGTATTGACGACTCTGAATGACTGACTCGAGAACTGCACATGACTGACTTACCAAGTGAGTTATTGGCTGACTTGCTGGCTACTGCTGTGTTTCACTAGGTTGTTGACAGCCCGAGTGACTGGCAACCTGGACGGATGCTCCACGTGTCTTATTGGTTTACTAGCTGACTGCTAAAATGCCACACTGTCTGGCATATATTAATAATCTGACTGTGCAACACTGAGACTGTTTTGCGGATCAAAACATCGACTAATTGCTTTATTTCAGTGCTCCTTAACTCATTAGCCGTTTAGAAGTTTAAAGTCTACCTACTTTTTTGCTGACACGTTTCTTTTTCATTGCAGAACCTGATGGGGTGGAAACAGAACAAGATGGCGGCGAAAGGGGAGAGCACAAACAACGACTCCACGCCGTCCACTTACTCACCTTTGACCCGCAAGCCTTCGGGGCACCACTCGGCTCACTACAGCGTGCCGCACGTCGCAGCCTCCTGCTACACGAAATCCACCTCCAAGACTCAGTATGACGCACTTCCGGTGGGAACTCTGGGAACCTACGACCCAGCGGCCGACGAGATCGACTACAGCTTCTACCAGAACGCTCGCCCCAACCGGCGAAGACTTTTGTACTCGCGAGCCCCCGATCCTGACCCAGAAGATGAACGGTTGGGGGACTCTATAGTGTCGACGAATGGAGGAGGAGGTGGCCGACGGAAAAACCGCGGTCGGAAAGACTCGGCCGTGAGGAGTCGGAGCAATTCGGAACTGGCGGACCCAGCCGAGGATAACTTGATTGACGAAGCTGAGTTGTCGACCGAGACTTTGTATGTGATGCTGTTGGTCTTGGCTTCCACTGCCGTCACTATGCTGGCCGCCTATCTGATTTTGTTGTGAAGATTAGCTGATTCTGGGGTGAAGAGGGTCGGATTAATTATTTCATGAAGATTAGCTGCTTCTGTGGTGAAGAGGGTCGGATAATCTCATGAAGATAAGCTGATTCTGTGATGAAGAGGGTTGGATTATCTCATGAAGATTAGCTGATTTTGTGGTGAAGTGGGTCGGATTATCTCATGAAGATAAGCTGATTCTGTGGTGAAGAGGGTTGGATTATTTCATTGGGATTAGTTGATTCCGTGGTGAAGAGGATCAGATTTTGTTGTGACGATTGTTGGATTCCAAGGGAAGGATTCTGAGAATCTCGTGTGAGGATTGCCTGAGTCTATGTCGTCCTCGTCCTGTCGGAGTATCTGATTCTCTCTTGAGAATTACCTGATTCTCCTGTGAAGATTAGCTGATTCTGTGGTGTGGAGATTAGCTGATTCTGTGGTGTGAAGATTAGGCCACAAAAAAAAAATTGTCTGTTTCTGGTAACATGGCTAAAAAAAATAGGGTCGGTAGGTCGGGATTTTTTTATTTTTATTTTTTTAATTTTTTTTTTACCCCAAATGTAGACCAATAAAACTAACTTTAAAAATCGCGCAAAGAGACTGGATTCACTATACATAGAGACAAGACACTCAACACATTTACAAATCGTCAGCGGACTTTCGTTTTCACACGTTTTTGTTGTTCATTTTCTCACCCTGTCCTTTACCACCAAAAAAACCAAAAACATTTTTGAGTTTGGAAAAAAAAAGTTTAGGGTCGGCGCCGAAATTTAGGGTCGGTCGGGTGACCAGAAACAGACAATTTTTTTTTTTTGGCCTTAGCTGATTCTGTGGTGGTATAAGATGTTCCGGTGAAGATTATCTGATTTTCGACCATAATCAAAAAACAAGAAAGGTAGGTTGTTGGAACGTTTGTTATTGACAAAACAATACATTCACAGATATTTCGACCCAACGGTCTTTTAAGTGAACAGACAAACAAATATTCACACAAAACTTTTTTAGTTGTTGATTTGATTTTCGACCGTCAGCAACCTGACTGAGTGTCATATAACTCCTACTAAGATGATCTGATTCTGTGGTGAAATGTGTGAATAGAACCAGATTCCTTTGTAGAGTACCTGATTTCCTGTGGTCACGTTGTTAGCTACGTTTCAGATATTTTCAAGAGGAGAACCTGCCGTCACCATTCTGGGAGAGTATCTACCATCACTGTGTTCCATGCGTATCTGATTTTCTTGTAAGGTGATCAGTTTTTCTTTGTGGAGATCATGTGACTCCCTTTTAAAAAGAATCTGATTCACATGTGAATAGAATCTAATCCGCTTTTGGAAATTATCAGTGTCTGCCGTCAACTCACTGGTTCCGTATTTAATTAGCTCGTGGTTGTTTCTTTAAATATTACCTTGCGAAGAGTGTCCGTGTTGATTGTCAAGAGTAACAGATTTTGTGGTGTAGATGATTTGATTTGAGGAAAATCAGACTCTCCTGTCACATTAGTTGACATACTCTCTTCAGGGCTGGACCAAGTGTATAAGCGGGAGAGCCTTCAAAAAATGAGGCGGGGGTACAGGGACCTGCCGGCCGGGTAATATGGGAAGCAAGCCCCCCCCCCCCCCCCCTCAGATACAGATAGCGTTGAAATTTAACATTTGAAAGGGGTATTTTGGGACTCGCCTTGAGAAAAGATGGTACCTCTTGCTTCCGGAACCCAGGAATACTCACCCTCGGCGTTCAGGCCTGCTCTTGCAAAGATGATTTAGGACTGTTGTGAAGAATAGTGGTTCGGGTTTTGAATGATGTGTTTTGTGTTATGGCTCAAACGATCTGCCTGGGCATTGCATTTACTTCTTTTCTGGCAAATCAGTTTCCATGACAATGCAAGGGTTGGTGATCCGATGGACAGCTGCATTCTGAGTTTGGATAAATGTTCATCTTTGAGATGTTCATAAAAATATTCATATTTGAGATGTTCATT
>NC_090258.1:6891291-6991291 GCF_037325665.1 Littorina saxatilis | reverse complement strand
CCATATTTGTCTTGTCTCTATCAACAACATGCAATAACAACAGCAAACACAGCGACAACACCATCGCAAACAAAATCAACAACAGCGATGATCTTGGCTAAATTCTATTTTGAAGAATGCGACACATTTTCCGAGAGGTTTTAAAGGCCAACTAATTGTGCACGTAAAACCCTGAGACATTTACTGCATTGCTTTATTATCCCATTGCTGGCAAATTCTAGTCGCTTCCTCGCAGTGGAAAGCCAGCAGCAACAAGAGTCGCGCTACACAGGCGTAAGCGTGCTTCAGGTGTGATCAGCCACCTGCATTTATGGCCGAACGACCTATGTATTTTCACATGCCACAATGACACGGGGATGGGACAGAGAGACCGTCTCTGAATCTGCACATAAAGTTCACCCGTCCCGCGCGGCCTGTGGATTCGAACCCGCGACCCAACGATCACAAGTCCAGTGCTCTGCCAACTGAGCTACCCGGCCACCGCCAAATCAGCAACAACAACAACAACCTCAAAAAAAGAAAATGTGTACAATGGAAACGTTGGCCTCACCTCTGCCAGAAATCCCAAAAGTGTGTAGGAGCATAATATTTCCGTAACAACTGTTAGCGCCTGAAAAAAAAGCACAAAAAAGTTGATAGTAGACATGCACCAAGAATAAATAAAACAAGAGGCGAAGCCTTCAAGGCTCCCGTAAGAAATCAACAAACAGTAACATAACACAAACTCACTCACTCCGTAACACACACACACAAACACACACACACACACACACACACACACACACACACACACACACACACACACACACACGCACACACACACACACACAGTTAAAACTAACGCATCATATCAACTCCATGTATAATTTTCAAAAGAAGGCAAACAGATAAAATGACTAGGGTAATAGGTTAGGTACCTGCCATGTGGGCACTTTTTCCACTGCTGTCCTCAGTCCTATACTTTTCATCAAGACTTGTCACCATGCCGAGTAGATCTAAATTCGGAAGTCTTCATGTGGCTGAGGCATAGCGTCGATCTTGTTGTAGGTTAACCTCCTTTCTGAAACAAATGGCAAAATGCGATTAGTTATGATGACTACAACCTACACAAATATAAACAGTGTTTTGAAACAGAATAGTCAGGTTATACAAGCCACTTTACCTATGCAGCATGGTAACCCTACAATATGCGAAACATGTCGACTGCAGCAGCCTGGTTCTTAAAATAATTCTGACGGTCAACACAGCCAGAAATGCCAACAAAGACAAGAAAGCTGTGGCAAGGTAAGCTTACCAAACGTTACATAGCGAATCATATGATAGTGCGTAAACAGCAAACAGTAGATCTACAATCAAAGAGAGGATCGAGTCTGGAATGAAACGCGATACAGATCTAGCATTCAAAAACTGTCTTTCACGTTCAAGGAAGTTGTTGCAAAGTACTTAAGACTTACTAAATTGTACAGACAAAACCATGACAGTGCATGTTTTGAATCTGAGGAAAAAATCGTGATCATTTTGACTTTGAGAGCAGATTCATTCCGTTTCCTTATATCTGCATGTTCAAGTAAATGGTGGACAGTTTTTTTCGGGCAGAGTAAACTTAACTTGAGACTCTACTGCAAGTCTTGAAATTCACATAAATCGAACCACGAGCAAAGACATCCAAACATTACAGGCACTTTAGATCAACTCATTTCACTAGAGGTGACTGCCTAGCACTGTGTTTGACATCCGTGTCTGCTGAAATAAAAAGAAATTAAAACAAAACGGATTAACAGTAGGTGACACGTTATCAGAGTGGGAGACACTAGATCTGTCTCTGAACTTACCGGGATACGGCTGCAAGATCGACACTGACTGCCGCGCTTTCGACAGCTCTTCCTCGCGTGGACATTGGAAACACGCTGTGCAGATCAAATTGTAGGAAATCTCCCTTTGGTATCTTCTTTATTTACTTTTCTGGAGCTTAGAAACCGAACAACATGAAATCGTCTTCCCCGGCGAATCGGCGAGGTGAGAACTGGACCACAATCCTTCGCGCGACCCCTGACCTGATCTTGACACCTGACCTGCCGTCTACATGCCAAACACGACACAAATCAGTCAACTGCTTGTACCCCTTCAAAACCCCCCACCACCCGTTTTCTTTGGATACACGCTTTAACTACACACATGCCGACACAATGTTGATCATTGCTTCAATAATTTGAAGATGGTGCTTGAAAATTAACCACGTGAAATGAGTATTTCGGTGTTTAGCCAAAAATGTTAAAGTTTCTACCACAGACATACACACATACATACATACGCACGCACGCACAGACAGACAAAGTTTACCATCGCATAGGCTACACTTACGTGAGCCAATGAGGCCTGAATTAAAAAAAATTGTGTAAAGGTAAATATTTGTTTTTCTTTGTCCCTTCGTTTACTTTAATTTTTTTTAATTTTAATTTTTTTAAATTTTTGGGTAAATAATAAAATAAAATAAAGAAAGGGCCGGAGAAAAGATCAGAAGGAATGCAAGAATGATCAAAGAAAGATATAAAAGGAGGAACCAATAAAGAAAGAAAAGATGGAAGGAAGAAATTCGGACGAAGGGAAGGAAGGGAAAAAGAAGGAACCTCGTCTCAAAGAAAACAACGTAGTACCAGAGACAAAAAGAAATGAAAAGTCAGCTGAAATCAAAGCCTCAAAACTGCCCTACAAATCAAAACATGCTATAAATACGTTATAAAACCTAATTGATTAACTCACTAACAAAGTAACCAGCTAATTTACTAACTATAATACTAGCTAACTAACTAACTAACCAACTATCAACACAAATGAAAAGTAAGCTGCATGAAAGGCTCAACTAACTAACTAACTAACTAACTAACTAACTAACTTTAACCAACTATCAACACAAATGAAAAGTAAGCTGCATGAAAGGCTCAAAGTTGGCCTAAAAATCACAACCTGCTAACTAACTGATTCACTCACTAACTTACTAACTAACTAACTAAATTACTAACTAACTTACTCACTAACAAGCTCTCTTGCTAATTAACTAACTATCCGATTAACTCAGTAACCCGGCAACGAACTACGTAACTAACTTGTTAACTCAGTAAATTCTACTCACCGTACGCCCCAGAAATGGCGCAGGCAACAACACACAGCAACAAAATCATCACGTTTTACTTTGATCCCGCCGACAAACAGCTAGCTGAATGTCTGGGCCAACACGTGTACATAGGTCTCTCACTCTCCATAACCCCAAAACCAGATAAAATCAGGGGCCGGAATGTTCGCTTTTACCAAGCAGATTAAGAAGGGTCACGAATTTCGTGCCGTTGCCATTTTAGGTCGTAAAACGTCCTAACTTTTGGGCACACGGTCCTTCTGATTCCTAAACGCACAGAAAATCTGCTTGCCGACAGAAACGGGTGGCCATTTAGACGAAGTAAACTTTGCGGAATTTGTTGCCTTATGGGGGAGGGGGGATGTTGGGGGGGCTCCCCACGGACGCCCGTCCTAAAGGGTCCCGGGACCCCCACTTTTAATGTTTAGAGGGTCCCGGGACCCCCGCTTTTAATGTTTAGAGGGTCCATGGACCCCCGCTTTTAATGTTTGGAGGGTCCCGGGACCCCCACTTTTAATGTTTAGAGGGTCCATGGACCCCCACTTTTAATGTTTAGAGGGTCCATGGACCCCCACTTTTAATGTTTAGAGGGTCCCGGGACCCCCACTTTTAATATTTAGAGGGTCCATGGACCTCCACTTTTAATGTTTAGAGGGTCCATGGACCCCCACTTTTAATGTTTAGAGGGTCCCGGGACCCCCACTTTTAATGTTTAGAGGGTCCATGGACCCCCTCTTTTAATGTTTAAAGGGTCCATGGACCCCCACTTTTAATGTTTAGAGGGTCCCGGGACCTCCACTTTTAATGTTTAGAGGGTCCATGGACCCCCACTTTTAATGTTTAGAGGGTCCCGGGACCCCCACTTTTAATGTTTAGAGGGTCCATGGACCCCCACTTTTAATGTTTAGAGGGTCCATGGACCCCCACTTTTAATGTTTAGAGGGTCCCGGGACCCCCACTTTTAATGTTTAGAGGGTCCCGGGACCCCCACTTTTAATGTTTAGAGGGTCCATGGACCCCCACTTTTAATGTTTAGAGGGTCCATGGACCCCCGCTTTTCATGTTAAGAGGGTCCCAGGACCCCCGCTTTTCATGTTAAGAGGGTCCCAGGACCCCCGCTTTTCATGTTAAGAGGGTCCATGGACCCCCGCTTTTCATGTTAAGAGGGTCCATGGACCCCCGCTTTTAATGTTTAGAGGATCCCGGGACCCCCACTTTTAATGTTTAGAGGGTCCATGGACCCCCGCTTTTAATGCTTAGAGGGTCCCGGGACCCCCACTTTTAATGTTTAGAGGGTCCATGGACCCCCACTTTTAATGTTTAGAGGGTCCCGGGACCCCCACTTTTAATGTTTAGAGGGTCTAGGGCTCCCGACGCGGGTTTTAGGGGGTCCCAGGAGTCCATGGTCCCCAACCCCCCTGTGGCATTGTTATCGCGAAAAGTGTGATATGAAGTGTACTTTTTCATCAAAATATTCGAAGAGGACACTTCAACTATACCTTGTTTAATGGAACACACACACTTTTCCATATTGTTCCGGGCAGAAATTGGCATTTGGCTATATACTTGACTGACGCCTACAGTTTGAAAGAGTACATAAATTATACGCTACCCACGATCGCGGAAATTTAGTGCATCCCGGGACCCGCTTTTTATACGTTTAGTGCGTCCCGGGCCCCCTCAGTAAATATCTTGTACGTGATTTCGGCTTCTAGTGAGTATAGGACGCAGGGACGCGCACTTTGGGGATTACTGGGGGATATCTTAATCCCTCAATCTCTATTGCATGCACCCATCAGATATTTAAAACAGGGCGTGCTTTATTTACTGTAACTCTGACACACTTTTTGAAGAACAATAAGAACTGATAAGAAATATACGTTACCTTGAGAAGGCACACGACAATGAAGACACATGAACAGAAACAATTGTGTTTGTTTGTTTGTTTGTTTGTTTGTGTGTTTGTTTGTTTTGTTTTGTTTTAAACTAAGTTGACTGCCACCAAGATCACACACAAGATAAACTTTTCCCGCAAAGAAAGTCATTTCTTTTAGGGAGCAGCAACAAAAGCAACAAAAGCGACAGCAACAAATATAAAACACACACACACACACACACACACACACACACACACACACACACACAAACACAGAGAAGCCGTATATATAGAGAGATAGATGACAGTGTATTTTTCGCGTGGCTATAAATTGATTCGACCTTTGCACTTTTACAGTGAGGATAATTTACGGGTCCAATTGACGTTCTGGACACTGCGGTGACCTTCTAAAAATAGTAACAGAACGCCGGGAATATTCGAAGATTCCCCCTCCTACTGTAGTGCACCATACGAAGGAAGGGAGGTAAACGCTGAAAACATGGAGAAGATAAGGAAGAGTTATGCCGTAGTTGATCCTCCCAAAAAACCAAAATCCACCAATAACTCCCTAACCGTGTGTTTGACTGGTCCCAATTTTTGTAAGGACCGTCTCAGGAATGTATAGAACCTGTTCACCAAGTTTGATGACGATCGGTCCGTTCATTCTTGAGATCTACTTGCGAACACAAACAAACACACAAACAAACACACAAACAAACAAACACATCGAGTGAAACCTATACACACCCCTATACCGGGGGTGTAAATACACACACGCACACACACAAACACAACACACACACACGCGCGCACGCAGGCACGGATGCATACACGCTCGTGCACGCACACAAACACACACACTTACACACACGCAAATACTTACACACACACAGACACAAAGACACACACACACATACATTCTTTCGTTTTTCCTTCCAAACACACTCAAGAACACACGCACACTCACACTGACACACACACACACACACACACACATACACAGACACTGACACAAACACACACACACACACACACACACACACACACACAAATCTCACAACAAATAAGGACAACACACACACACACACACACACACACACACACACACACACACACACACACACACACACACACACTCAAACACACACACATACGTATACCTTCTTGCCCCATCCCCATACAATGACAAGGTGACCTACATTCAACGCACGTGACTCCCGCATCTTACTCGTGGCCACAACCAGTGTTGACGAAGCCAGTGAAGGGGCACTGCGCCAGGTGCTGCTCAGTACCAGCACATCTCAGCGATGTGGCAAACACCGGGCCTACCCCTTGTCCGAAGGTTGCTTCCCCTGAGACCGCCTTTGCACCCTCTCTGTATTTAAAAAACCAACAAAAAACAAAAAAAACACACATGAAAAATAAGACACACAAATTAAATATTTATAACGCTTTTACACCCTCGCTGAATAAAACGACAACAAGCAAACATACACACACATGTATACAAAAAATAAGACACACTAATTAAATAATCATAACAAGAATGTTAAACTTTAAGGAACGCTTCACTGCACAAACGAGACTTTCACTACCGCCTCGACCAATCGGGTTTTATCATAATGATTGACAGAGGAACACTTACAGTCGGTTGTTAGCTCTACTCCAACAGAGATGGAAGTAAGCAGACACACTAACAAACAAAAACCTTATTGACGAGCCGCTGGTCACCCTATGGGAGGGGTGAAGGCAAAATTGGTCATCACTGAGTTTGTGTAACACAGGAAGTTGTGAAATACGTCATCCTATGGGAGGTGTGACGGCAAAATTGTTCGGCAAAATTGTTCAACAAAAACATCATAGGTCGAACTGTGCAGGGTCAACCGCAACAAACTCTAACCATTCATACTTTGAAGTATTTGAGTGACTTATTTACCGATGTGTCAACTGATAATAGGTTTGGTTGTGATCATGATCAATCAGAATAATGTAGGAATAAAAATGTATGACAGTTTGGTATGATGCCATGTAATTCACATATGCTGAAATATGATATTATACATCATATAATATTAATATGGCTATTGCCATGACCATGAACCCCAAGAAAGGTTTAATGTTATGTAAAATCAAAATACCAAAATCAAGCACCTATTACACGGCTGTTCCTAGCTTACGATTAAGTTGGCAGCTAAATAGGTCATGACCCTCGGTCACGGCTGCTCCCTGTATTTCGGTCCCTGCTGCCAACGCTACAGCGCGCGAGCAACGAAAAGCCGTCTCGCCCCGCGCAATACTACCGCATAATGCGTAACGCAAGTGTGTCAAATGTGACCACCCCTTTTATGATAGCAAAGAGGGCAAAGGTGCCCCGTATGATTTCCGTTCTTTTCTGTGGAAAAAAAGCAGGTGTGTGGATGGATCGTGTCGCAATTCCGTTGCGTTCACGATACCACCCTACATCTGCGGGATTTGATTTGGTTGTTTAATTGAGGAGACGTTTTCCGGGGAGTCTTGTACGTTGTAAAGTTTCATATGTGTCGGTGATTGTTTGACCACACGCGCACATTCAGGAATCGGCGGAAATCGACATTTTTGGGCCTCGGACATACGTACAGGGTTGCTCGCGCACCAACGCACACCGTGTACACGATCGACCCCCGTCCCCCACCCCCACCCCCACATAAATACACACGGTGACATACTCTGTCAGTGATACTCTATCTCTGTCTGGCTGTCTGGCTGGCTGGCTGGCTGTCTCTGTCTCTCTCTCTCTCTCTCTCTCTCTCTCTCTCTCTATCTCTATCTCTCTTGTATGCTTCTTTAGGTTTTTTTTTACATTTAGTCAAGTTTTGACTAAATGTTTTAACGTAGAGGGGGGAATCGAGACGAGGGTCGTGGTGTATGTGCGTGTGTGTGTGTGTGTGCGTGTGTGTGTGTGTGTGTGTGTCTGTCTGTGTGTGTCATATCCGGCTTTTCGTGAAAGTTGAGGCGGCACTGTCACGCTCTCATTTTTCAACCAAATTGGTTGAAATTTTGGTCAAGTAATCTTCGACGAAGCCCGGACTTCGGTATTGCATTTCAGCTTGGTGGCTTAAAAATTAATTAACGACAACAACAACAACAACAACAACAACAACAACAACAACAACAACAACAACGACGGCTGTAACACGACGGCTGTACTATGACTGACTGACCGATATGGATCCGGGTTGTTGATATACTGATTTTAAAAACACATTTACAGTGACCTAACCGTGCGGTTCATTGCGTGAATAACTTTGAGTAGGCCGACAGCTTTGTCTCGGACACAATGGTATCCTGACGGAGGCTGAGATATCATTGCAGATTTGTCAACTTTTTTCTGCGACTTTGTTCCCAAACAGTGCGAATATTGATTCTTAAACGGATCGGGTACCGACCTCATGTGGCCTTCTTCCGGTTGTTTACAGCTATGGCGGCACGCACACGTTTCTGTGTGATTACCATGCTGTGCAGGCACACACGTTATGGAAGAGTGACATCTTCATTGTTGTGCAGTCCTGGCTGAATAATACGAGTGTCGGTGTTGATTATTCAAGCAAAAAGCAGGTATAATTTCAGCTTATGAGGATAACGTTTATCGTCGCCTATTCAACTCAAGTCGCTCTCACTCTCAGTCACTGAGCGAGTTTTCGCGAGGAACAGGGTTGAGCTACGGTAGGGTCACTGCGCATGTCTGGTTTTTTTCTTCGCGGAAACGCTGTTGGGTTGTGTCCAGTCGCGTCCCTTGCAACAAGATGGCGACAAGCGCGTTACGGATTTACTGTTGTGAAGAGTTGATGGACGACGATGATGAACAAGCAGTACTGTTTTATTGTTGATGTGAATGTAATGCCAAAACATCGAACTATCGATTCGAACGTCAATGAAGAAGTGAGCGTGAAAATCGAGCGCAAAACAGCCGGGTAAAAGTTCAGGGCGCTAAAGTACATTTGAGCCGAAATCGCACCCAAACTCCTGTTGACCTCATTTCTTCCCAAAATAAACATCACTGCTAAAATAAAATGCACTAAAACCAAGACAGTATCCAACCCAGTATCCTTAATTTTTGAAAGGCTAAGTGATTTACAACAAATGTCTTCTCACAATCCGTAACTTTGTCAAAAAATATTTGCAGAAGTTTCTCACCTCGCCTTGGCAGCCATCTTGGAACTGGAGAGACCCTACGCAGGAAGCAAGGTTGAAAGTTGGTTAACCGGTGACGTCACTCCAGTCGTACCGGACCGAGTTTTTGCGACCTCCGGTTCGACTCGAGTCACCTTAGTTGACGCCAAAACTCGCTCCATGTCAGACAGTCTCAGTCTCACTCTCGCTGTCACTGTCACTGCTTCTATATTTCTAACTCGTAGTGTTGCTTGTAGTCGGAGTACTAGTACTAGAGACCCCGACTCGTTACGCAATGCTTTTCCTTACTGTTGTCTGGTTTTGTTTTTACGGAGCCTGATTCATTAAGAATAAGAGCGCAAAATCTTCTTTTAATTTAATCTAAATGGGTCTGACTAAAGACTGCGCGACCGTGCGCGACCAACTAAAACATGTTCATGTAATATTTTTATGTAGTATCTTCACAATATTATCTGACTTTGTACCAAGTTTTAAGTCATAGAAATAAAAAGTGAAATTTATGATAAAATTTGAAGCGTTTTCGAAGAGCGAAAGTGAAAGTGAAACTGAAAGCATCGGAATTCTGCGTCCGACTTTAGTAGTAATAGTGGTAGGGACTGGAGTGATTTCCATGAGCCTTTTTTTTAGCGTCCCATCTCATTAGGCAAAAAAAAAAAATAGTCTGGTTACGGTAACATAGGCAACAAAAATAGGGTCGGTAGGTCGGGATTTTTTATTTGTTTGTTTCCCAAATGCCAAATAAAAGTCTAGGGTCGCGCGAAAAAATAGGGTCGGTCGGGATAACGTAAACAGACTTTTTTTTTTTTCCTTTTCAAATTTGGGGTCCTGATTTGGCCTATCCAGGTTTCCCAATTGCTTCGTTTCTGGCCGATTTATGTGGAGCACGTGATACGCACAAAAAATATTGGCGGTCTAGAAGTGTCGTCTGCGCAATGATCGCGGCGGCTTTCTTGACCGCCAAGGACAACCACGCACGTTGTGAGACTTCATTCATTAGACCTCAATATGGTCCGCTGGACCCAAAAAGCAACAACAATCAATCATTATCAAATTTGTTGTAGGTCAATCATATTAACATGCTTGTTCGCATTGTTAACCCTTACACTGGTGCAATTCCATGGGTGTTACTTGGAAAAATCAAAAAACCTGAAAGGCAGGGGCCGCTGAGGCCCTGGCGGGGCACAGGGGCAGCGCCCCGTTGGGAGGTTCAGGGGGGCTACGCCCCCCTGAAGCTGAAGCAAATTTGCCAAAATGAAAGCATATAGTGGCCATTTCCAGCATTCTCACAGTCAGAAACCATACAAGAAGAAAAGAAGCAGAAACAAAAAAAGTCCACAAAAATAATACAAATGGGATACTTTACTGTCCCAATCAACCAAGCAAAATCACCGTCAATAATTCAAAAAAAATTCTAGAGCATTCGAAAATGTCTGACAAGAAACAAGGCATCCCGCGTTTTCTTGAGTTGAGTGGCATTATCAAAGCCACACACAAACACTGCTTCTGATCTGAGTCCTATAATGTATCCATGCGAGGCTTTTTGAAGAAGGAACGAATGTCTCCTGCACTCAGTAAAGCAGCACGTTTCCCCCCTTTCCCAACCATTCCCACCTCCACTTGTTTGTAACACCTTCCTCTAGTTTTTCAAGTTTAGAAGGATCGACATCACCACTGATGTAAGGCATTTTGATCGAGCAAAATGCTCAAGTTTGAAAGAAAGTTTCTGGACACCGACGAAACCAAATCATAATAAGCAAGATGGCGGCAAATCCAAGGGAGCGAACCGAGAAAGCACGCGAACCGGTGTCAAAAGTCGGATCGGAACCGCTGCTCGTTATTTCAACTTAGCGAAACGAAACGGAAAACCGGAATTTCCGGCTTCAGATTTTTTCAAAAACCGGAAATCCGGCAAAAGCCGGAAGAGTAACACCCATGCAATTCCGTAACACATGTTACATAGCCACTGGTGAATTAACAGAGAGAAAAATAAAGAAAAACGGTCATAAACTTGAAAGGTTTTCGCATCCATGGGAGGTAATCGGAACCGACCAAACAGACTGAGCCAGTAGCACGACATATGTCGTGACAACCAGGTGACAGTATACGCAAAGTAGCGCGACATATGTCACGACTACCAGCCTAAGGGTTATAACCCACAGGCGGGACCTCAAACCAAAGTGTGTACATGTAATTTTTTTATTTTTACATATAGTCAAGTTTTGACTAAATGTTTTAACATAGATGATAGAGGGGGAATTGAGACGAGGGTCGTGGTGTGTGTAGAGCGATTCAGACAAAACTACTGGACTGATCTTTATGAAATTTTACATGAGAGTTCCTGGGAATAATATCCCCGGACGTTTTTTTCTTTTTTTTCGATAAATACCTTTGATGACGTCATATCCGGCTTTTTGTAAAAGTTGAGGCGGCACTGTCACACCCTCATTTTTCAATCAAATTGATTGAAATTTTGGCCAAGCAATCTTCGACGAAGGCCGGACTTCGGTATTGCATTTCAGCTTGGTGGCTTAAAAATTAATTGATGACTTTGGTCATTAAAAATCTGAAAATTGTAAAAAAAAAAATTTTTTATAAAACGATCCAAATTTACGTTCATCTTATTCTTCATAATTTTCTGATTCCAAAAACATATAAATATGTTATATTTCGATTAAAAACAAGCTCTGAAAATTAAAAATATAAAAATTATGATCAAAATTAAATTTTTTAAATTAATTTAAAAACACTTTCATCTTATTCCTTGTCGGTTCCTGATTCCAAAAACATATAGATATGATATGTTTGGATTAAAAACACGCTCAGAAAGTTAAAACGAAGAGAGGTACAGAAAAGCGGGCTATCCTTCTCAGCGCAACTACTACCCCGCTCTTCTTGTCAATTTCACTGCCTTTGCCATGAGCGTTGGACTGACGATGCTACGAGTATACGGTCTTGCTGAAATATTGCATTGCGTTCAGTTTCATTCTGTGAGTTCGACAGCTTGACTAAATGTTGTATTTTCGCCTTACGCGACTTGTTTATTTAGTATCTTCACAACATTGTCTCACTTTGAACCAACTTTTAAGTTATAGAAATCAAAAATAAGGGAGTTTATTATGATGCATTTTCGAAGGCAAAAATTAGGTTTTCTTTTTCGCTTGATAGCTCTTCAATAATGCAACATAACTCCCTTATTTCCTATTCCTATATAAATCAAAAAGTTGGTACAAATTCAGAATATGTTGTGAAGATACTAGATTATAAAAATATTACATGTACACATTTTAGTTAGAGGTCGCGGGTCTAAACACAATGCGAACATGGTCGGACGCAGAATTCCAATGCTTCAGTTTGCTTGATAGCTGTTCGAAAATGTATCATAACTCCCTTATTTTTGACTTTTATGACTTAAAACTTGGTACAACGTGAGAAAATACTGTAAAGATACTGGAACAACAAAAATATCTCTGGTACATGCTTTAGTTGGAGGTCGCGTGTGGTCACGTAGTCTTTAGTCAGACCGCTTTTAATTCATTGTTTGATGAAGATAATGACTAGCAATACGATGTAGCAGGATTTTTCTCTCTCTCGCTCTGTTTGGTGTGCTTGTTTGTTTGATTATTTTGTTTTTTTGTTCTTCTTTTTCTCGTTTGCTTTTCTTTATGGATTTTCTATTTCATTGCGTTTTAAAAACTTTTACTAGTTCTTTCTTGAATTTGATGTTTGTCTCCCCCTGTGCAGGTTGGCGTCTTGCAGTTGCATCTGCTCATACAATGGTTGTTCTGGATGTATCTGTGCCATGGCTGCCTTTACGTCTCTTTCCACAAAGACCTCAAGATGCTCTACCATCGATCTGCACACGCTGACAGTGACACCGGTAGGCCAGTGTGTTTGAACGAAGCAAGAAAACCGAGGGTGAATGAAGACAGCTGGCTGTCCCCCCATTTTAAGACTCCCTTTTTTAAAACCTGATTTTCTCAGATCATTGGAGGTTGTAAATGGGGGGGGGGGGGGGGGGGGGTTCCACAGTACACGGAAAGTATACTGTTCAAAAAAAGAAACGCATAGTTGCTACTTGCCAAATTTGTTTTATTTTTCAAAAAAATTAACAGAAAATCCAATATTAAGATTATTTGTTTGAAATTTGGAATGGACACAGTTGAATGCACACACAGTTCATTTGCATCTTCAAATCAATCAGTCAATCAATACGATTGGGTGCCGAGGCTGTCAAGTCAGTAGGGGGTGTGACTGCCTTGAGCAGCGACAACTGCCCGGCACCTTCTGGGCATGGACTGGATCAGATGCCGGATATCTTGCTGTGGTATGGTGTCCCACTCCTCCTGAAGTGCCTGCAATAGATCGCGGTGATTTGCCGGCGCTTCTTCTCGCCTGCGCACACGTCTGTCCAATTCATCCCAGAGGTGTTCTATCGGGTTCATGTCTGGCGACATGGATGGCCAGGGAAGCACCTGGACATGGTGGTCGGTGAGGAACTGGGTGGTGAGTCGTGCTGTGTGCGGGCGAGCGTTGTCCTGCTGGAATATGGCATCCTGGTCAGCCAGAAGAGGAAGGGCGTGTGGGCGCAGAATTTCCTCCACGTATCGCTGGGCAGTTATGCGCCCTTGGACGTGCACCAGGGTGCTCCTTCCAGCGGTATTGATCGCCCCCCACACCATGACGCCTCCACCACCATGAACGGGTGCCTCATCCACACAGTTGGGCGCGTAACGTTCGTTTACTCTCCGGTAGACCCTCCTCCGACCATCATGTCGCTGGAGCAGGAAGTAGGACTCGTCGCTGAACCACACGTGTCTCCAGTGATTCCGGACGGTCCAGCGAAGGTGCTGGTTGCCCCACTGCACTCGGTTCTGGCGATGGCGGCGGGTGAGGACAGCTCCTCTGTGAGGTCTGCGAGCTCTCAAACCAGCTTCATGCAGGCGGTTCCGCACGGTCTGGTCCGATAATCGGTGTGGCCCGGGGAGAGCCTGGACAGAAGATGAGGCCGACAGGAAACGATTCCGGAGGTGGCAGAGCCGTATGAAGCGGTCGTGAGCAGCAGTTGTCGCCCTTGGTCTTCCCGCTCGTGGCAAGTCAGCAACGGAGCCAGTGGCTTGAAACCTGACCCACAGTCTACTGATGGTGCTCTGGGACACGTGGAAGTGCCTGGCGATTGCACTTTGACTTTGGCCTGCTTGTAAACGACCCAATGCAATTTGGCGGTCTTCTCTGCTCAATCGGGCCCATCTTTCGTCGCTGAATTGTCGTCTGATTTCTTTGTGGCGAACAATCCGCTTTTATGGGTTTTGGAAGACATGGTGAGAGCTCAATATTCCCCGAGTTTCACGAGATTACACTGAAGCATGACGAGTGGTCATGCCAAATGAGCAATTTTGACATTGTAGCCACTGATAACGCATGCGTCACGTGCAGAGCTCACTTGTGGCAATGGACGAAAGGTCGACGACCAGATAAACATTTTCTGCAGTTTGGTGGATATCCTTGTAGCCATATAACTAAATTAACCAAATATTACAAGCTATGCGTTTCTTTTTTTGAACAGTATAGGTACCCAAAAGTGATTTTTTAAACTTAAAGGAACTGAAATGAATTTGTGTTGTTTATATAGCCCTTGATTATTTTAATCTAACCATATAAATTGTATGTGTGTGAGTTGATTAGAACTAA
Source organism: Littorina saxatilis (assembly GCF_037325665.1). Lineage (NCBI taxonomy): Eukaryota > Metazoa > Mollusca > Gastropoda > Littorinimorpha > Littorinidae > Littorina > Littorina saxatilis. The sequence continues at coordinate 6,976,427 of NC_090258.1, read as the reverse complement.
AGTTATGAATTTTTTAAGATTTATTATTGGCGTTCATTTCTCGTAACTTTCAAAAGTGAACAAAAGGCCATCTTTGTAGACATATATCAACTCTCTTAAGCAAGCCAAGACCCTGTAGGTTAATTAATCTGAAAGTACAAAAAATGATTTAATTTTTTCTGGAGCAAAAGGATTTTCTGATCTCTGAGAATAAGAGGTCAAAGTTGACAAAAATGACCAAAAATTGCAAAATAGACCAAATTGATTGGCGAACTTAAATAAAATCCTTAAAAAATCATAACTTTGGCTCTAATTGACCCACACACACAAAATTGGTTGATAAATGATCAGAAGAACAAGATACACACACTCAGAGGAAACATAAATTCAGTAAATGGAAATTTAATTTTCCTTTGTGTGGGGGTGGGGAGTGTGTGATGTGAGAGCAGGCGAGTTTACTTTATTTTCAGTCAAAGTGACTCTTGATTTCGGAGTAGCCCTGGATGATGTCATCCACTTCAAGCACTCTCCACATTCTTCCATCACTGTAATAGTCATGGTCGTAAAAAACAGCCAGCCACTCTCCCTGACGAGTGAATATGAAGGGCTCATGTTCCATGAGAACATCGTCCTCAAGACGAGCTTGCTCAGCAGGCGGCTCGTTCTCGTCATCTCTCACTCTCAGGATCACATGTTCTTGAAGCTTGTCACCAAGATGTTCTCCCAGGATTTGGCTTAGTTCCTTCACACTGTGAAGGAACTAAGCCAAATGTGAATCACAGTGCCCGAAAGTTCCGGCTGCCCCTTCTGCCCCAACACACATTTCTGGTACCGGACCTGGTCTTTCACCGCCTCAACCAACACTGTGCCTTTCTCCCCCCTCCGCCTCAACCTTCGCAGTAGCAAACTGACATCGGCCCTAACTGTGCAGGCCCCCCCCCCCCCCCCTTGTTCAGCAATCCTCTGTATGAGCTCTGCTTTCTGCTGTGCAAGCTTAGCTGCCTTCATTTGCCGGGTGGCCTCCTGCTGTGCCATCCGCTCTCTCAATTTAAGAAACACCAGTTTTTCCTGGCGACGGCGTTGTTGCATCAACCCAGGGGCTTTCTTTCTCGCAAAATGCAGTAGGTGAGTCTTTTCAACATCTTCCTTTATGTTGAGCCACTCCGGAGTTTTGTTATGCGCCACCATTTGTCGCGCAGATCTGTTCTGCAGTGTGGAGTTTCGATGCTTCTGGATGTCGAAGTCAAAGTCTCCGAAGACGTTCTCCCCCAGCAAATAAGTCAGAGGGCAGTGGTCCAGACCTTCTGGGTAGGCTGCAGGTGGGACGCCGAACTTTCCTCCCTGGAGGAAGTCAATGAGCTGGTTCAGGGAAACTCCCAGGAGCCCTGGCATCAGCTTCTGCAACGCAGGCAGGACAAGCGTCGCGATGGTGGGATCCTCAACGAAGTCGAAGACGCTGTCCCACATTGCAGTCTTGTCGCCCTCTAGCTCAAAGTCTCCCTGGAAGATGCCATCAAAGTTTCGGTCCAGCAGCTCACTTGCATCATCCTCCCACCTGCAAAACAAAACAATTCATATCATATCCAGTCATTTACAAAATGTATTTAATATAGAACTTACTTTCCTACCAAAAACCATATTAGTAGTAAGAAAGAGTAAGACTAAGACTAAGAGTAAGAAAAAGATATACCCAAAACTGATTAATGATAACTAAACACCTTAAATTGCACTTTACATTCTCACAACAAACAGACAAAAGAACGAGGTAAAACACTTGCCTGTCAAAAGCTTTTGTCAGATCCTTGACGAAGAAGTGAAACTGTGTGTATTTGACGCCACTCTCCAGGATCTGCCAATAGGGACCAGTCACGCGCAGATTGAGGACAGCAATGGCAGCAGTAAGCGCCATCAGTGTGTCGTCTGCGAGGTCGTCCTGCACACTCTGGATCAGTACCGAAACTGTATGGGTGGTACGCAGTTTCGCTTTGTGCACCGTCGCTCATGTCATTAATTTTGATAAGACATCTTCAACATGTTTCTCAGAACATGAACAAGTCTACTTAAGAGCATTTAGCATTCTAACTTCTAAAACTGAACTCTCGGGCTCATATTTTGGGATCGACATTTTATTTTGTTTCTGACATGTTGCAACTTCTCTCGTTTTCAAGACAAAAGAACTGTGTCTTTGGAGGTTGGTTCCAATCTTTGCATCGATAGGTCATGGTCTGCGTGCATGCATCTGTGTGTGTGTGTGTGTGTGTGTGTGTGTGTGTGTGTGTGTGTGTGTGTGTTTGTGTGTGTGCGTGCGTGCGTGTGTGCGTGTGTGTGTGTGTGTGGATGTGTGCGCGCGCGCGTGTGTGTGCGTGTTTTCTCCTTGTTTTCACTCTCCTCAATTCTTTCTCAACCATTCTTGCTCTACTCTTCAGAAAGCAAAATACCCAAACTTTCTTTTGTCACTTCATTTCCTTGCTCTCATTTTCTTCTTCAGTTTACATATATATATATATATATATATATGACAATTACACTATCAAAAAGGTGTTTTCCAAAACCATCTCTTCGATCATCATTCTGACAGAGATGTTACTTTCAAAACATTTCGCCTACTTTCTCCACTAGTGTTCCTCTTCAAAAGAAGAAACGGGCATGAAATCTGCAGGCTCCGTTTAGGACCAACCATAATGGCTCTTGAGGTACTGCGCACGCGCGATGACGTCATTGCTGTAGTCCTTTCCGGTGGTGATAGCGTCTATGTTGGAAAAGCTATGGATACGGCTGCGACCTGCGTTGTAGGCAACGATGGCGGCTGGAAAATGGAAAAGAAATTCGTGGTTAAAATTCAGATGTCACACAAGTCCCTACACCAATCAATCAATCAATCAATGAGGCTTATATCGCGCATATTCCGTGGGTACAGTTCTAGGCGCTCTGCAGTGATGCCGTGTGAGATGAAATTTTATACGGCCAGTAGATTGCAGCCATTTCGGCGCATATTTACCAATCACGGCCTATTATTCCAAGTCACACGGGTATAGGTAGACAATTATTAACTGTGCCTAAGCAATTTTGCCAGGAAAGACCCTTTTGTCAATCGTGGGATCTTTAACGTGCACACCCAATGTAGTGTACACGGGGGGAGGGTTCGGACACCGAAGAGAGTCTGCACACAAAGTTGACTCTGAAATAAATTTCCGCCGAACCTGGGATCGAACTCACGCTGACAGCGGCCAACTGAATACAAATCCAGCGCGCTACCAACTGAGCTATATCCCCGCCCCACACCACCATCCCCTCCAAGCATTCCGCCCTAAAATTAAAAAAATTAAACAAAATGTATCAAACAAATTGTATGACCGATATATTTTTTTAACAACATCAGGGCTGGACCTGAGGGGGGAATCTGGTTATCGGAATCCCCCCACCCTGTCCTTTTTTTTTGTCAAGGAGAGACCCAAAATACCCTTTTCAAATGCTAAATTTCAACAGCATTTTGGGGACCTTGTGGCAATGATCGCTGGCTCGCAGTGATCGATAACAACGTGTTTTGATCGAGGTGATGACGTGGGTTTGGCTTGAGGTCACGTGAGTTTAGGAAAACACACGCGCTCATAGCGATCGCTACCAGTGATCGGCACGCAATCGGCGGCAAATCGTGGCTCCGATGAGCATATTTTCGACAGAAAAGAAAAGAATATCACATCGAGCGCAAACTGCATAACAAACACATCAGAGATCAAATCCAAAAACAGATGGACTGCTAGGAAGAAGAAGAAGAAGAAGAAGAAGAAGAAGAAGAAGAAGAAGAAGAAGAAGAAGAATACCTTGCACTTGCTGCTCAATGGACCAGGACGGGAATTTGGACTTGAAGTAGTTGATGTCAGGGATGATTTTCTGGTGCACCATCATCTCGATGTGACAGCACGATTTGGGCGGACAGTTCCTGCACGGCAGTCCTGAGGTGTGAATGTCACACTGCACGTGAAACACAGAGAAATGCCCTTAAGACTGACTTGTGGTTGATACGCGTATTCCGATGTCACACATGGAGGCACAGTTTGTATGTATGCGTGTGTGTGAGTGAGTGTGTGTGTGTGTGTGTGTGTGTGTGTGTGTGTGTGTGTGTGTGTGTGTGTGTGTGTGTGTGTGTGTGTGCGTGCGTGCGTGCGTGCGTGTGTGTGTGTGTGCTTGTGTGTGTGTGTGTGTGTGTGTGTGTGTGTGTGTGTGATCATCATCATCATCGTCGTCGTCATCAGGGTAGCTCAGTTGGTAGAGCACTTAACTTGTGATCCTTAGGTCACGGGTTGGAGTTCAGGACGGGACGCCGGACACGAGTCAAAATCATGTGCAGACTCAAAGACGGTATCCATGTCCCATCCTCGTGTCATTAGAGGGGCACGTAAAAAAAAAAAAACTCACTCATTCTGCCACAAAGGCGGTTCTTCATTGAACCCGAAGTCGACTTCGTGATAACTTCCTGAAGTCTCTTTACCGAAACTTCTGTGCTAAAGCTTCGTGCGACCAGCTTCCAGAAGCACCCTGAGCGGAGTCAACAGGCATAAGGCCAGGTGGTTGATTACACCTAAACACACACACACACACCTGGGTAGTGCGACTCCTGCTGCTAGCTTTCAACTGGGAGGAAGCGACCCGAATTTCCCAATACGATGATATTAAGGAAATAGAAATCTCCTCCCCACTTACCTGCATGATGCCGTAACCGTTATGGTCCCAAGTTCCCAAACCGTCAGCCCCGAGGGACGCTCCACCATTGGTCTCTCTGCTGGCAATGCCGCCGATGATACTGGCCTCGATACCTGGTTCATGCATCAAAGGATCAACCAAATGAGTAATTAATGTATCTATTAACTCCTCTGAAATCTGCGTACGGCTGCCTAAATGGCAGGATAAAACGGTTAAACACTTAAATACTCACTCGTGCAATAAACACGAGTGTACGTGGGGAGTTTCAGCCAAAAGGAAAATTGATCAATAGCACACTACTCTCTGTTCCGTGTTTAACCAGTTTAGCAACAATTGATCAGTTAACTAGATAATCAACTGAGAACATTTGGCCTAATTATGAACTGAATTAGGAAAAAATCAGTAAAGTAACTAAAATCATACACGTTTGCCAAAATGATTGATTGAGACAGAGAGTGAGAGACAGACAGACAGACAGACAGACAGACAGACAGACAGAGTTAAAGAGAAACAGAGAGAGTGGTTTCTTTCATAGTTGGATAAAATGGATTTACAACACACACACACACACACACACACACACACACACACAAATCCCTCTACCCCTACCCCACCCCCAACCCACCACCCACCCACAAACGCACGCAAATGATCGAAGATAATGACTCACAGTTTGCGTTGGCAACCTGATCATAGCAGGACTTCATGCTGTTCAGTTCATGGATGCGATAGGCCACGTCGGCATGAGACCCGGCCACACCTAGTGAACACAGCACAATACTTTCTATAATATGCACGGCGACATCGTTTGGCTGTCATTTACGTAGTATTATGTTACAATTTAATCCACAGCACAGTATTTGCATGTCAAAATGAGTAAGTTCAGTCAGTTTTGCGTAACAATATTATCTACAGCACCATATTTCTCGTTAAAGATTACGAATGTAGAATCTATATATATATATATACGACTAGTGTCTGTCTGTCTGTCTGTCTGTCTGTCTGTCTGTTCGCGATGCACGGCCAAAGTTCTCGGTGGATCTTTTTCAAATTTGGACACCGTATTCAGCTACACCCCGGACACAACCTCATCGATGAGATATTTCAACACGTGCTCTCAGCGCGCAGCGCTGTGCGCGCTGAACTGATTTTTTTATTTTTTTATTTTTTGTTTTTGTTTTTTTGTCGGGATCCACTACCAGTAACTCTTCCTTATCTTCTCCAGTGTTTTCAGCCGCGATTATCTCCCTTCCTCCGTGTGGCGTCAATCCATATTCCCGTTACTACGTTACTATTTTTGGAAGGTCACTGCACGTTACTATTTTTAGAAGGTCTCCAGTGTTTTGCGCGTTTATCTCCTTTCCTTCGTGCGCAGGCGCAGCCTGGTATTCGGCTCTACTTCTTCCCGGCGAAGCGGGTAATCATCTAGTGTAATATATATTCCATGTGCGGTATCGCCCATATTTGTCTTGTCTCTATCAACAACATGCAATAACAACGGCAAACACAGCGACAACACCATCGCAAACAAAATCAACAACAGCGATGATCTTGGCTAAATTCTATTTTGAAGAATGCGACACATTTTCCGAGAGGTTTTAAAGGCCAACTAATTGTGCACGTAAAACCCTGAGACATTTACTGCATTGCTTTATTATCCCATTGCTGGCAAATTCTAGTCGCTTCCTCGCAGTGGAAAGCCAGCAGCAACAAGAGTCGCGCTACACAGGCGTAAGCGTGCTTCAGGTGTGATCAGCCACCTGCATTTATGGCCGAACGACCTATGTATTTTCACATGCCACAATGACACGGGGATGGGACACAGAGACAGTCTCTGAGTCTGCGCATAAAGTTCACCCGTCCCGCGCGGCCTGTGGATTCGAACCCGCGACCCAACGATCACAAGTCCAGTGCTCTGCCAACTGAGCTACCCGGCCACCGCCAAATCAACAACAACAACAACAACCTCAAAAAAAGAAAATGTGTACAATGGAAACGTTGGCCTCACCTCTGCCAGAAATCCCAGTGGTGTGTAGGTGCATAATATTTCCGTAACAACTGTTAGCGCCTGAAAAAAAAGCAAAAAACAGTTGATAGTAGACATGCACCAAGAACAAATAAAATGAGGCCTGAATTAAAAAAAATTGTGTAAAGGTAAATATTTGTTTTTCTTTGTCCCTTCGTTTACTTTAATTTTTTTTAATTTTAATTTTTTTTAATTTTTTGGTAAATAATAAAATAAAATAAAGAAAGGGCCGGAGAAAAGATCAGAAGGAATGCAAGAATGATCAAAGAAAGATATAAAAGGAAGAACCAATAAAGAAAGAAAAGATGGAAGGAAGAAATTCGGACGAAGGGAAGGAAGGGAAAAAGAAGGAACCTCGTCTCAAAGGTGTAGATGTAGATGTAAATGCTTGTATAACTGTGTTTTAATTTTAAATGTGTCAAGCGCAAAGAGCATAATTGTAAAGTTATGATGTTGCGCTGTATAAATGCTCATTTATTATTATTATTATTATTATTATTATTATTATTATTATTATTATTATTATTATCAAAGAAAACAACGTAGTACCAGAGACAAAAAGAAATGAAAAGTCAGCTGAAATCAAAGCCTCAAAACTGCCCTAAAAATCAAAACATGCTATAAATACGTTATAAAACCTAATTGATTAACTCACTAACAAAGTAACCAGCTAATTTACTAACTATAATACTAGCTAACTAACTAACTAACTATCAACACAAATGAAAAGTAAGCTGCATGAAAGCCTCAACTAACTAACTAACTAACTAACTAACTAGCTTTAACCAACTATCAACACAAATGAAAAGTAAGCTGTATGAAAGGCTCAAAGTTGGCCTAAAAATCACAACCTGCTATATACACGTAAACAAACTAACTAACTGATTCACTCACTAACTTACTAACTAACTAACTAAATTACTAACTAACTCACTCACTAACAAGCTCTCTTGCTAATTAACTAACTATCCGATTAACTCAGTAACCCGGCAACGAACTACGTAACTAACTTGCTAACTCAGTAATTTCTACTCACCGTACGCCCCAGAAATGGCGCAGGCAGCAAAACACAGCAACAAAATCATCACGTTTTACTTTGATCCCGCCGACAAACAGCTAGCTGAATGTCTGGGCCAACACGTGTATATATAAGTACTCTCACAAGCGACTAATATCTAGTTTAATCCACTTCTGGTACTCTCCATAACCCCAAAACCAGATAAAATCAGGGGCCGGAATGTTCGCTTTTACCAAGCAGATTAAGAAGGGTCACGAATTTCGTTCCGTTGCCATTTTAGGTCGTAAAACGTCCTAACTTTTGGGCACACGGTCCTTCTGATTCCAAAACGAACAGAAAATCTGCTTGCCGACAGAAACGGGTGGCCATTTAGACGAAGTAAACTTTGCGGAATTTGTTGCCTTATGGGGGAGGGGGGATGGTGGGGACAGGGCTCCCCACGGACGCCCGTCCTAAAGGGTCTATGGACCCCCACTTTTAATGTTTAGAGGGTCCCGGGACCCCCACTTTTAATGTTTAGAGGGTCCATGGACCCCCACTTTTAATGTTTAGAGGGTCCCGGGACCCCCACTTTTAATGTTTAGAGGGTCTATGGACCCCCACTTTTAATGTTTAGAGGGTCCCGGGACCCCCACTTTTAATGTTTAGAGGGTCCCGGGACACCCACTTTTAATGTTTAGAGGGTCCCGGGACCCCCACCTTTAATGTTTAGAGGGTCCCGGGACCCCCACTTTTAATGTTTAGAGGGTCCCGGACCCCCACTTTTAATGTTTAGAGGGTCTATGGACCCCCACTTTTAATGTTTAGAGGGTCCCGGGACCCCCACTTTTAATGTTTAGATGGTCTATGGGTTCCCGACGCGGGTTTTTAGGGGGTCCCAGGAGTCCATGGTCCCCAACCCCCCTGTGGCATTGTTATCGCGAAAAGTGTGATATGAAGTGTACTTTTTCATCAAAATAATCGAAGAGGACACTTCAACTATACCTTGTTTAATGGAACACACACACTTTTCCATATTGTTCCGGGCAGAAATTGGCATTTGGCTATATACTTGACTGATGCCTACAGTTTGAAAGAGTACCTATACGCTACCCACGATCGCGGAAATTTAGTGCATCCCGCGGGACCCGCTTTTTATAGGTTTAGTGCGTCCCGGGCCCCCTCAGTAAATATCTTGTTCGTGATTTCGGCTTCTAGTGAGTATAGGACGCAGGGACGCGCACTTTGGGGATTACTGGGGGATATCTTAATCCCTCAATCTCTATTTTGGGACTTGGCCCAATATATGCATGCACCCATCAGATATTTAAAACAGGGCGTGCTTTATTTACTGTAACTCTGACACACTTTTTGAAGAACAATAAGAACTGATAAGAAATATACGTTACCTTGAGAAGGCACACGACAATGAAGACACATGAACAGAAACAATTGTGTTTGTTTGTTTGTTTGTGTGTTTGTTTGTTTTGTTTTGTTTTAAACTAAGTTGACTGCCACCAAGATCACACACAAGATAAACTTTTCCCGCAAAGAAAGTCATTTCTTTTAGGGAGCAGCAACAAAAGCAACAAAAGCGACAGCAACAAATATAAAACACACACACACACACACACACACACACACATACACACACCTCACAACACATAAGGACAACACACACAGACACACAGACACACACTCACCCACACAGGCCGATTCTCCAAAAGCAAGTCACACACTAACCAAAAACCTCTTTTCTAACCACGTTCGCGGCACGCACACAAATTCACACATCATGACACAGTGCAGAAAAACGAGGTCTGAAGCACTTGTGATGATCCAGGATAGGCATCATCTGGTCACTGACAATAGCGTGCAGAAACATGAGTGAACGAAGAAAAAGAAGAAAAAGAAGAAGAAGATATGCATCGAGCTGATCTCAGACCAAATTACTGCAAGTACAGTGGAACCTCCCATTTAAGACCTTCAAAAATCTGAGAAAATCAGGTCTTTAAAAAGGAGAGTGTATTTTTTGTTTGTTTGTTTGTTTGTTTGTTTGCTTAACGCCCAGCCGACCACGAAGAGACATATCAGGGCGGTGCTGCTTTGACATATAACGTGCGCCACACACAAGACAGAAGTCGCAGCACAGGCTTCATGTCTCACCCAGTCACATTATTCTGACACCGGACCAAACAGTCCTAGCACTAACCCCATAATGCCAGACGCCAGGCGGAGCAGCCACTAGATTGCCAATTTTAAAGTATGACCCGGCCGGGGTTCGAACCCACGACCTCCCGATCACGGGGCGGACGCCTTACCACTAGGCCAACCTAGAGGAGAGGAGAGCGTATTAAAATGGGGGTACATTTACAGAGGTTATGAACAAAAAAACCTAAGTAAAGTTTTGAGGGTCTTATAAAAGGGAGGAAGTCTTACATTGGGCGGGGGGGGGGGGGGGGGAGGGGGGGGTCTTAAACCTTAAAAGGCGGGTTCCACAGTATACCTTGAATATCCCAGCTGTCGACACACCACCACTGACATCGAAATAATCGCTGCACACAATCCCCCATTCGCCGTTGACGTTAATCTCCACTCTTCCTTCAAGCTGAGTGGAACCGTCTGACAGCCGGACATAGACTGGACATTTCGAATCAAAACATGTTTTGTGATCCCTGGAGCTGTTCATTGTTTACAACAAAACACACACATGTAGACGCGCGCGTACGCGAACACATGCGCCTACGCACGCACGCATGCACTCACGCAAAAACACTTACGCACACCCGAATACACACGCGCACCAACGCATACACTCGCACGCACGAACGCACGCACGCACGCATGCACTCACGCAAAAACACACACCCGAATACACACGCGCACCAACGCATACACTCGCACGCACGCACGCACGCACACACACACACACGAACACACACACATACACTCGCACGCACGCACGCACCCCCCCCACACAAACACATACACACACACACACACACACACACACACACACACACACACACACACACACGACCCCGAACAAAAAGAGAGATGTTTTTGACATTTACAAGTGGAAAACGAAAATGCCTTAATTATTTTGGGTTACCGTCAACTCAAAATACAAAATATCAAACGCACCTGAACGCAAAATATGTGTGAGCGCTAGTCGCAAAACAATATGTGTGTTTGTGCAAGACATTTTGAAGTGTACCTGTTAGAATGTTGCAACTTGTGTGTTTTTTTTGCCCTTAATATTCAGCTTTTCTTGACAACAAGAATAACATAGTCGTCATGCAGGGCTTTAACGCGAAACATGAGAGTGCTTATACCACGCATTTTATTCATTTACGCGTTAGACTTTCGCAGCTTGCGTGGGTTTTGTACATCCATATTCCGCTTCAATGAACAATTTAATTAGATTAAATATAGTATCCAGGGTTAAACGGAGACAATTATACGTGCTCATGCAATAAATGAGGCATTTTCATGGCGTGCGCTTCGTCCTAGAATACACGTTCAGCTTTGGGGAGTGACCCACTGATTGGGAGTAAGAAATGTTCAAGAACAATTTCATCTTGCCTTCAATTTTCGTTCTTTGGAGGTATTGCCACTTGAGTTTGAGAGAAAAAATTCAAAGCACCTGGGAAGACATGCAGATTTAACATGTATGCAAGAAGTAGAAAGCATAGATGTGATTTGAATGGTTAGGGAGTTTTGAAATGAAGCAGAGTGATGCCACTGTGTTCTTGGACACGATCAGAGACACTTTCTTGTATCAGCATGTTGTGGACCCTACTCATTGTCGAGGTGATCAGCAACCTACTCTTATTGACTTGGTGTTAACGAATGAGGAAGGCATAGTTGCGAATCTAAAACATCATGCGCCTTTAGGTAAAAGCCATCACCATTGTTTAATGTTTGAGTACATATGCTATGCCAGTAAGATAGACCATGGGTCTGAGGGGAAGTTCGCCTATGCCAGGGGGGACTATGACTCGATGAAAACTAAGTTTGCATCTCTCAACTTAGCGAACAAAATTGAAGGACTCAAAGCACAGGAGGCATGGGACATTTTGTCCAGCAATATAGAGACACTAGTGGGTGAATATGTTCCTCATGTTCGGAGCAATGGACCCAATAGGAAAAGAAAACCTCTGTGGATGAATGAAAAAGCACTGGCCAAAGTGAAAAAAAACGTTCAGCATATCAGAGATATATGCAAACTAGGGAAGGGGCAGACTATTCATTGTATGCAAAGGCCAGAAACCAAGCTAAGAAGGCATGTAAAAATGCGGTAAAAGATCATGAGAAAGACATTGCTAGAGCTGCTAAGAGCAACCCCCAAAGCATTCTACGCTTACGCCAAAAGCAAGATGGCCACCCGAGATGGTGTGCCCGATCTAACTGATAAGAGTGGTAAACAAGCAACGAAAGACAGTGAGAAAGCGGATATGCTTAATGACTTTTTCTGTGTGTTCACGAAAGAAAATCTTGACTACGTCCCTGATTGTGAGGGAAGGAAGTTGAATAATGAATTGAATAACATAGACATTGACACGAACGCAGTCCTGAAGTTGCTCAAGGCACTTGACGCCTCGAAGTCAACTGGACCTGATAATATGCATCCAAGAGTGTTGAAAGAATTGGCTGACGTTTTAGCTGAAGTTTTAGCGATTGTTTTTAGGGCATCGCTAGCTGAAGGAACAGTACCATATCAGTGGAAGCAGGCAAATGTAACACCCCTTTTCAAGAAGGGCTGTAAGAGCAGTCCAGGCAACTACCGCCCAGTGAGTTTAACAAGCATACCATGCAAACTGTTAGAAAAGTTGATAAGAACCAGTGTTTTCTCTCATTTGACAGCCAACGACTTGTTATCAGATTGCCAGCATGGTTTTGTGGCAAAACGATCATGCGTGACAAACTTAATTAGCGTCATTGACGACTGGACAGATAGCTTAGATGATGGAGTACCGGTTGACGCTGTGTACCTTGATTTTGCTAAGGCATTCGATTGTGTTCCGCATGTGCGGTTACTGAAAAAACTAGAAGCATATGGTATCCATGGACTTGTCAAAAACTGGATCGGTGATTTTCTAAGTGATAGAAAGCAAAGGGTGAAGGTCAATGGGTCTATGTCAGACTGGAAAGACGTGACAAGTGGAGTGCCCCAGGGCAGTGTGCTGGGCCCGGTTTTATTTGTTATATACATTAACGATCTCCCTGAAGTTGTGAGCAGTCTGTGCAGCATGTACGCTGATGATACAAAAGTGTACCGACAAATCAGAACTTGTGAAGATAGCAAGGAACTCCAGAGGGATTTGGACAGTTTGGTCGACTGGGCAGACAAGTGGCAGATGCGCTTTAATGCAGATAAGTGTAAGACATTACAGTTGGGTACAAAAAATCAGAAACTTATGTATAATATGAGAAAACCTGGCAGCGTGGACAGGGTTGATCTGGAAAGCTCAAGTGCAGAAAAGGACCTTGGAGTCAATGTAGACAGTGAATTGAAATTCTCAAAGCACGTGGAAACACAAGTCAACAAGGCAAACAGAATCCTGGGTCTCATTAGACGGTCTTATGAGCATTTGGACGCAGAAACGCTAAGACTTCTCTTTGTTGCACTTGTACGGCCTCATCTGGAGTTTGCAAATGTGGTGTGGAGTCCCCGACTCGAGAAAGATAAAACTTTGATTGAAAGTGTATTAAGAAGAGCCATGAAGTGTATTCCAGGGTTGAAGACCTTGAGTTATGAAGAGCGTTTGAGAGTTTTGAAAGTTCCAAGCATGTGCTATAGGCGTATCCGGGGAGACATGATTGAAGCATACAAATTCGTGCATGGATACTACGATTGCAAGAACCCACTGGAGCTGAATAGCCTTTGTAATACCCGTGGACATCAGTTCAAGCTCAAGAAGAAACAATGCAGAACAGCTCTCCGACAGTCTTTCTTCACGAACAGAATCATAGACACGTGGAACTCCTTGGACAAGAATGTGGTAGAAGCGCCGACAATGAACAGTTTCAAAAATCGCTTGGACAATGCACTGAAAGATTATATGTATAGCCCAAATGTCAGTATGCCTCTCACTACACCAGCCAAGAAAAAGTTGATAGAATAGGCCACGGTCAAAAGATCGTGTAGGTTACCTAGCCCAAAGTTAGGCTAGGATAGCAACTGATCAAAAGATCAGACAAAGGCTTAACAGCCTAAGTACCAGTCTGATAACATAACATAACATAACACATGTGTGCCTAATATTAGCATGTTCATGTTTTTAAAGCGTAGTTAACCCACCGAACTCTACCATGGATTACAGGATCGTTTCCGTGCGTACTTGGTCTTATTCTTGAGTGTACACACGAAGGGGTAAGGCACTAGCAGATCTGCACATAAGTTAACCACACCGGTAAAACACTAACGTTCTTATGGTCATTTTAATTGTGCATTCAGAAACTTTGGGAAAGCATTGGAACCGCCATTGAAAGCAGAAACATAGTTGCAGTTGAAAGGAAGTTATGAAATGTAGCACACTGATCTTCACCGGCAAACCATCGAATCAAATCAAATTAACTTTACAATAAGAATAAGAATAAGAATAAGAATAAGAATAAGAATACTTTATTATCTCATAGAGAAATTCAGGCGTGGTACATAACAATAATACAAACAGGACATTGTTTTTACATAGGACAAATAGCACTATATAACAGGGCAGGTTATAAACACACCTCCCACATACCTCTCTGGCCATTCCTTGCATTGTGCTTACGCATTCAATCATGAACACATCCATGTCTCACTTACACATCGCACACATTAACTTTATTATGTGTGCCTTGTGGTGAGATATGTGCGCGTTATAAATTCTCGTATTATTATTATTATTACTATTATCTCAAGTCTGCAAAATTTGAGATTTATAGTATTTAAGTTCTAATAGAAATGTTAAACTTAAGCGTAAAGAACTTGAATTCTTGAAGCAGTTTTCCCCGTAGGCTAGCAAATCAAGCGAGAAACAAAGAAAAGAAAAGTACATTTGCAAACTATATGCAATACCTAGCTCATACATAAAGGTCCTAACAGTAACCTTTATACTTGAACGTACACATTTCTTTTCAATTAATCATCGCCATGACCAGGGCCGGACCCAGGGGGGGGGGGGGGGGGGGGGGTTCCAGGGGTTCCGGAACCCCACCCCTGGAAAAAGCATGTACCTTGCTTTGAGTGTTTTTTTTGTTTTTTTGTTTTTGTTTTAAATAAATTTTGTGTGTGTCTCTAACAAATTTTATTCAATGTGAAATCCGATGAGAAAAAGGTACCCCCCCCCCCCCACAATGCTGCTCTTAACCCTCAAAACAAGGCCCAGAATGCACCAGATTTTAACCGTTTTTCAAAAAAATTTCCGGGGGAGCATGCCCCCGGACCCCTTCGCCACTTCGCTGATTTGCCCCCCCAAAAAGGAGGAACCCCCTCCTTACAACTCATTTGGTCCGGCCCTGATGACAGGGGTCCTGATTTGGCCTATATGGTCCGCTGGACCCAAACAGCAATGTTCAGCTATCATGTCATATCATCGCCATGACAACACAGATGTGGGAAGACGGGCGCAATGGCCTAGTCGACAGGACACCGGCTTCCTGTGCAGATGGTTTAGTGTTCGAATCCCGGCCACGCCCAGTGGGTTAAGGCTGGAGATTTGTCCGATCATCCTAGGCCAACTTATGTGCAGATCTGCTAGTGCCTTAATTACCCCCGTTCGAGTGTACACTCAAGAACAAGACTAAGTACGCACGGAAAAGATTCTTAATCCATGGTAAAGTTCGTGGGTTAACTACGCTTTAGAAACTTGACACGAACATGCCAATATCAGGCACACATCCCCCGGAATCGGCGTATGGCTGCCTACAGAGCGAGGTAAAAACGGCCATACAAGTCAAACCCCACTTGCACACACACACACACACACACTCACACTGACACACACACACACACATGCACACACACACACACACACACACACACAAAAACACGTACACAAACAAACACACACACACACACACACACACACACACACACACACACACATACAAACTGAACAAACAAACAAACAAACACACAGTGGTCTTGAGAGTTGCAGCCCACGAACGCAGAAGAAGAAGAAGATGTGGTTCAATCTACCTTTGGAAGCCTAGCTGTGTACAGACGACCCTCGCGTTTTCTTCATTCCAGTAATTGGCACACACACCTCCCCAGGTACCGTTCAGGTGAATTTCCACTCGCCCCTGCGAGGTCGTGTTGGCCCCTCCAACCAAACGGACTGGAATTTGTGCTGGAATAAAAAAAAAAAGTATTTCGGAGATTTTCGATGTACTAGTAGCCTACCCGTGACAAAAAGCAAACTCTTGCACTTATTTTCCGAAAAGAAAAAGAACAATGAAGACGAAGGAATGTCAGAAAGCAACCTCAAACTAGCATACAAACACACACAAAAACAAACAAACAAACAAGAAACAAGTCGCGTAAGGCGAAAATACAATATTTAGTCAAGTAGCTGTCGAACTCACAGAATGAAACTGAACGCAATGCAACGCAGCAAGACCGTATACTCGTGGTCCACCGCTCACGGCATAGGCAGTGAAATTGACAAGAAGAGCGCGAGAGCGGGGTAGTGGTTACGCTATGCTGCATAGCACGCTTTTCTGTACCTCTCTTCGTTTTAACTTTCTGAGCGTGTTTTTAATCCAAACATATCATATCTATATATTTTTGGAATCAGGAACCGACAAGAAATAAGATGAAAGTGTTTTTAAATTGATTTCGAAAAATAAATTTTGATAATAATTTTTATATATTTAATTTTCAGAGCTTGTTTTTAATCCGAATATAACATATTTATATGTTTTTGGAATCAGCAAATGATGGAGAATAAGATAAACGTAAATTTGGATCGTTTTATAAATTTTTATTTTTTTTTTACAATTTTCAGATTTTTAATGACCAAAGTCATTAATTAATTTTTAAGCCACCAAGCTGAAATGCAATACCGAACCCCGGGCTTCGTCGAAGATTACTTGACTAAAATTTCAACCAATTTGGTTGAAAAATGAGGGCGTGACAGTGCCGCCTCAACTTTCACGAAAAGCCGGATATGATGTCATCAAAGACATTTATCAAAAAAATGAAAAAAACGTATGGGGATATCAATCCCAGGAACTCTCATGTCAAATTTCATAAAGATCGGTCCAGTAGTTTGGTCTGAATCGCTCTACACGCACGCACACACACACATACACACACACATACACACACACACACACACATACACCACGACCCTCGTTTCGATTCCCCCTCGATGTTAAAATATTTAGTCAAAACTTGACTAAATATAAAAAGAAACAAACAAATAAGCAAACAAAACAAACAATACAAATGAAAAAGCAAGCAAACCACAAAGACACAGACCAAGTTATAATTCACTATATATAAATTGGTGTTTTACCTGGTGAGCAAATTGCACCAGCGTCGTTGGCATGGCTACAGGTGTGATGGGCGATGGCGGAGTAAGCACAGGTAGACAGGTGTCCCTCCGCTCCCGCACACTTCACGTGGTCCATGTTGATCGATCCGTTTCCTTCCCCGTAAAATCCACCCGTCACTGGCAGAACGTACGTGCTGAGAAAAACAAACACCGCAGAACTTGAAGGCGGGAAGAACAAGAACAAGTAACAACAAAAAAGCACTCACGGAAAAACAGCACACGAACAATACACACATGAACCGGTTTCGACATGTAGTCTCCGTCAGCACCAAAAATAAGATTAAATAAATAACAGGCCGAGAATGACCAGAGAGATAAAGAGAATGAAGAACGTCAGAACAGAAGAGGCCAGACTGTAGCTAATGTTCCAAAACACCGCAGGTTTACTCGATTTATTCATAGGCGACGGACGCCAGGATCTATGAATGTGAGGGTGATTGATTCACTTTCCGTTCGGTCAGTCAAAGGGCACGAAGATCGAACGGTGTACACGCAAGCACAAGACCAAGTGCGCACGGAAAAGATCCTGTAATCCATGCCGGCCAGAGTTCGGTGGGTTATAGAAACACAAACATACCCAGCATGCTTCCCCCGAAAATCCACACGTGCAAAAACGAGTGAACATGGGAGTTTCAGCCCCTGAACGAAGAAGAAGAAGAAGAAGAAGAAGAAAAACTGTGGTATTGAATGATGAGCCCACTTATGGATTAGTTTTGATTACGATTTTACCACAGTATTTCGGTAAAGATTTATTTTGTTGTTGTGTTCTTGTGCTGAAATGCTGTAGTGTATGTGTCACCAACAAAGGTGTTTTAATGTAAAAACTCTCTGCTGTCACGGGGCCATGTTTTGAAAGTTCTATTTTCTTAAAAAATAAATAAAATAAACTTCTCTGATTTCTATAAAACGATGGCGTGCTGAATCGTTCTCGCCCGGGTAACTTCTTAATTATCCCTTTACTTTGAATTGGTCACACATCTGACACAAAAATTGCGGAACCAGAGCTAGGGTACTCAACATGGGGCCCCTCTCCCGTACACGCAAAAAATACCCAAACAATAAACAATTAAAAAACGAAAGTAACAAACAAACCAAAACAAGTATCGCAATCTAACGACTTTTTTTTTTTTTTTAAACAAGCCAAAAAAAAAAAAGCAAAACAAAACAACAACAACAAACAAAAACAACAACAACAACAACAACAACAACAACAACAACAACAACGACGGCTGTACTATGACTGACTGACCGATATGGATCCGGGTGGTTGATATACTGATTTTAAAAACACATTTACAGTGACCTAACCGTGCGGTTCATTGCGTGAATAACTTTGAGTAGGCCGACAGCTTTGTCTCGGACACAATGGTATCCTGACGGAGGCTGAGATATCATTGCAGATTTGTCAACTTGTTTCTGCGACTTTGTTCCCAAACAGTGCGAATATTGATTCTTAAACGGATCGGGTACCGACCTCATGCGGCCTTCTTCCGGTTGTTCACAGCTATGGCGGCACGCACACGTTTCTGTGTGATTACCATGCTGTGCAGGCACACACGTTATGGAAGAGTGACATCTTCATTGTTGTGCAGTCCTGGCTGAATAATACGAGTGTCGGTGTTGATTATTCAAGCAAAAAGCAGGTATAATTTCAGCATATGAGGATAACGTTTATCGTCGCCTATTCAACTCAAGTCGCTCTCAGTCACTGTCAGACAGTCTCTGTCTCACTCTCACTCTCAGTCTCGCTGTCACTGTCACTGCTTCTATTTCTAACTCGTAGTGTTGCTTGTAGTCGGAGTACTAGTACTAGAGACCCCGACTCGTTACGCAATGCTTTTCCTTACTGTTGTCTGGTTTTGTTTTTACGGAGCCTGATTCATTAAGAATAAGAGCTCAAAATCTTCTTCTTTTAATTTAATCTTAAGTTAATGGGTCTGACTAAAGACTACGCGACCGTGCGCGACCAACTAAAACATGTTCATGTAATATTTTTATGTAGTATCTTCACAATATTATCTGACTTTGTACCAAGTTTTAAGTCATAGAAATAAAAAGTGAAATTTATGATAAAATTTGAAGCGTTTTCGAAGAGCGATCCAGTGAAAGTGAAACTGAAAGCATCGGAATTCTGCGTCAGACCTTAGTAGTAATAGTGGTAGGGACTGGAGTGATTTCCATGAGCCTCGCGCCTTTTTTTTAGCGTCCCATCTCATTAGGCCAACAAAAAAAAATTAGTCTGGTTACGGTAACATAGGCAACAAAAATAGGGTCGGTAGGTCGGGATTTTTTATTTTTTTGTTTCCCAAATGCCAAATAAAAGTCTAGGGTCGCGCGAAAAAATAGGGTCGATCGGGATACCGTAAACAGACTTTTTTTTTTTTTTTTGCCTTATCAAATTTGGGGTATTTGGCCAATCCAGGTTTCCCAATTGCTTCGTTTCCGGCCGATTTATGTGGAGCACGTGATGCGCACAAAAAATATTGGCGGTCTAGAAGTGTCGTCTGCGCAATGATCGCGGCGGCTTTCTTGACCGCCAAGGACGACCACGCACGTTGTGAGACTTTATTCATTAGACCTCAATATGGTCCGCTGGACCCGAAAAGCAACAACAATCAATCATTATCAAATTTGTTGTAGGTCAATCATATTAACATGCTTGTTCGCATTGTTAACCCTTACACTGGTGCAATTCCGTAACACATGTTACATAGCCACTGGTGAATTAACAGAGAGAAAAATAAAGAAAAACGGTCATAAACTTGAAAGGTTTTCGCATCCATGGGAGGTAATCGGAACCGACCAAACAGACTGAGCCAGTAGCACGACATATGTCGTGACAACCAGGTGCCAGTATACGCAAAGTAGCGCGACATATGTCACGACAACCAGCCTAAGGGTTATAACCCACAGGCGGGACCTCAAACCAAAGTGTGTACATGTAATCTTTTATTTTTACATATAGTCAAGTTTTGACTAAATGTTTTAACATAGAGGGGGAATTGAGACGAGGGTCGTGGTGTGTGTCTGTGCGTATGTGTGTGTAGAGCGATTCAGACCAAACTACTGGACTGATCTTTATGAAATTTTAGATGAGAGTTCCTGGGAATGATATCCCCGGACGGTTTTTTCTTTTTTTTCCGATAAATACCTTTGATGACGTCATATCCAGCTTTTTGTAAAAGTTGAGGCGGCACTGTCACACCCTCATTTTTCAATCAAATTGATTGAAATTTTGGCCAAGCAATCTTCGACGAAGGCCGGACTTCGGTATTGCATTTCAGCTTGGCTTAAAAATTAATTAATGACTTTGGTCATTAAAAATGAAAATTGTAAAAAAAAATTTCAAAAAAAATTATAAAACGATCCAAGTTTACGTTCATCTTATTCTTCATCATTTTCTCATTCCAAAAACATATAAATATGTTATATTTGGATTAAAAACAAGCTCTGAAAATTAAAAATATAAAAATTATGATCAAAATTAAATTTTTGAAATCAATTAAATTACATATTCTTACTCCGAGTCACATATTAGCATTGACGCAGTCGAGATGCTAGGTAGACTGAAAAACGCTATCCCGTCTATAGTATAAGGGAAGCAACCCAAGCAAAAAAGTAGCAAGCTTGCTACCCTGGGTTGCCTCCCGTAGCGTGCATCACGCCACAGATCTCGTACCCGATACGAGACACCCTCATTCGACATCTTTCAGCCAGAGAGACAGGTCGTGCTTGATTTCGCTCCTAGGCCGGTTTTGCTGTCTGCTTGACACCTACCGGCCTCGGCTCCCCGTCTGCTCATAGCTGTTTCTAGCGGTGAGATTGTTCCTTTTTGTTGTTGTTTGCATTGTTCATTCTGCTGAGAATTTTTCCGTCCGCGGACTTACGAATTTTGCTCAGTAGTTTGTTGCTGTGGCCGCCATTTTGGTCGCCATTTTTCGCTTACACGTGGTGTTTTTTGCTGGTTAGTTTGGGTCCGTGCTACGGACTTTGAGCGTTTACCAGTAGCATTGGTAGCTGCTTGTAGCTGGTACGTTAGTGCTAGTTTATTCTGCTGAAGTTTTACGTCCTAGAGACTTGTGTATTTTCAGTAGTTTGTTTTTCTCGTGTGACAGCATGTCTGATAGTGAGAAAAGCGAGCGGCTAAGGCCGAGGTTAGGGGCAAAGGCCCTGTTAAACCTAAGTCCTCGGCTTCCACCTCTTCTGCTAGGAACCCCACGGTTCACGTTTCTGACCCGAAGACTAACTTCGTTTTTCCTGTGCCTATTTAGGCTCCGGAGGAAACTTCGTCTGGCTCGCGGGCGGCGGGTGTGGCCGCTACCACGGCCGTTTCTACCCCTGTACCTGCGCCGGAGGCTGGCGCTCTTGTTGCTAGCCTTTTGTCTTCTTTGATTCCAGAAATTCGGACGCTCGTTCGTACAGAAATATCGCGGACGGACCCTGTTTCCAGCTCTGCCTCCCTCCCGGGGGTGTGCGACCCTCGGTCGTTGGCTTCCTTTGTTCCTGATCACCTGTCCAGCCTGCTGGCTTCTGTGATGGCTCTGGAGTCCGTGCACAGGGAGGCGTTTCTCTTCTCGGCCGGCGCTCGGTGGCTTCCGCTTGCGGGAGTGCACCTGAGCAGGTCCCTTTGGGGGATACGGTCGACACAAGGTATGTGCTCGCAGCAGCCGTCCGCGGCAGCTGCACTTCCGGTTCCCGGAAGTAGTGGTTCACTGGTTGCGGACAGACCATGGTCCCCTCCGGTTCGAGCTGCGCTTTACGTAAGCAGTCGTTCGCGGCAGCTTCCTTCCGGCTCCGGCCGGAAGTGGTGGTTCACTGGTTGCGGACAGACCATGGTCCCCTCCGGTTCGAGCTGCTCTTTACGTAAGCAGTCGTTCGCGGCAGCTTCCTTCCGGCTCCGGCCGGAAGTGGTGGTTCACTGGTTGCGGACAGACCATGGTCCCATCCGGTTCGAGCTGCGCTTTACGTAAGCAGCCGTTCGCGGCAGCTTCGCTTCCGGCTCCGGCCGGAAGTGTTGGTTCACTGGTTTGCGGACAGCCCATGGTCCCTTCCGGTTCGAGCCTTGCCCTGCTACAGCAGCCGTTTCCGGCAGCTGCTCTTCCTGCCTGGGCAGGAAATGTAGGTCAAACGGGTCGTGCACAGTCATCTGTCACTTCCGGTTCCGGCCTAGGGCTTCCGGGTTGTGGCTTGCAGACTCCTCAGCACCAGCTATGGCATAGTTCTGCTGTTGCGTCTGCACTCCCTGCTCCTCCCGGCTTTTCCGGTTCGGTTCCCGCTGCTTCCGTTGTGTCGCCGGTGAATTTCGAATACGGTGGTTCTCCTGGGCATACAGGCTTTTTGCCTCTGTTGGGACAGCAGCAGCCACCCACTTCGGTGGTGGCCGCTAGCTCCTCTCTTCAGCTGCCTTCGGTTGTTGGTGACTCTCATCTTCCTCTTAGTCAGGGGTGCGAGTTTCATCGATGGCCAACAGGATGGGCGTTCGGCTTACGGCCTTCCCTCGCAGCGTCATTTGTCGGGTTCTTTTGGCTATGAGCCGTCCCCTTCAGGTGGCGTTTCGGACTTCGGGTCCGTGTGCGAGGAGCAGCTGCCTTCGGCGGCTCTGGCCAGCTTCCGAATTTACGTCAGCAGTCGTTCGCGGCAGCCGCTTCCAGCTCCGGCCGGAAGTAGAGGTTCACTTGCTAGTGCACAGACTACTGTCACGTCTGGTTCGAGCCTTGTCCTATGACAGCGGTCGCCCGCGACAGCTGTTCTTCCGGTTCCGACCGGAAGTGTAGGTTCACTGGTTAGTGCACAGGCTACTGTCACGTCCGGTTCGAGCCTTGCCTTACGTCGGCAGTCGTACGCGACAGCGGCACTTCCGGTTCACGGAAGTAGTGCCTCGTTGGAAGGTGGACAAATAATGATCCCATCCTGCTTGAGCTGCGCTATACGTAAGCAGTCGTTCGCGACAGCTTCTCTTCCGGCTCCGGCTGGAAATGTTAGTTCATCGGTGTGTGGGCAGCCCATGGCCCTTTCCGGTTTGAGCTTTGCCCTTTGCACGGCAGCCATTTCCGGCAGCTTCGCTTCCGGCCTTGGCAGGAGGGTAGGTCAAGCGGGTAGTGCACAGGTTACTGTCACTTCCGGTTCTGGCCTACGGCCTACCTTTGGGTTCCGAGCTTCAGCTCGTAGGTGGCTCAGCACCAGCTTTGGCATAGCGCTGCTGTTGCTGCCGCACTTCCGGCTCCTCCCGGATTTTCCGGTTCAGTTCCCGCTGCTTCCGTTTGGTCGCCGGTGAATTTCGAACAAGGCTTGCCCTATGGGCATACAGGCTTCTTGCCTCTGTTGGGACAGCAGCATCCACACACTCCGGTGGTGGCCGCTAGCTCCTCTCTCCCACTTTCCTTGGTTTTTGATTCCTCTCATCCTCCCCTCAGTTAGGGAATGAGCACAATCGATTGCCAACAGGAAGGACTTCGGTTGGCAAAGAGGAAGCAGCTACTTCTGGTTTGAAGAATCGCCCTTTGTAGCTTTTCGCCTTTTTGCCTTTTCGCCGAGCCCCCCTCTTCGACAGGGGGTGGCCTCCGGCGTCGGTTTCGTTGCTGGTTCCTCAGGGTTCAGCTTCGGAGCCGGCATCGGAATGCCTTGCCGCTCCTGCGCAGGCTTCCTCCTTCGTGCCCTTAGCGGACCAGAGGAAGTTGCCTTGGCCAGGGTCGTCTCGTAGCCGCCTGTTGGCCTTTCCCCGTCCGCGTGCACCGTTTCCGGTCACGCCGGATCTTCTTTCGCTTCTTACGAAGCCGTTGAGGAAGGATTCGGTTCTGCCGCTCTATGGGCAGAATCTCCTATTCTCTGAGGAAGGGGGCTGACAACTTTTGGAACTCAGTTCCATTTCCGAGACTCTCCTGCGGGCGCTTTCTCGCGCTCTGGCAGATTCCTTGGCGCCCTTTCCCCTTAGTAAAGGGCAGGACGCGGAGGAAGTGTCTCACTCCTCTCCACACTTACAAGGGTGAACGAGGCACAGATGAGGCTGTCCTCTCTGCACTATTTCCATGCGGTCTCGTGCGGAAGGGACTTGTTTCTTGCCCACTCCCGGTTTTCTGAGGAGTCGACAAGGAACATTCTCAGTTTGTCATCCTTGGTGGACGGTCTCTCTCCGGCAGCCTGGCCTCTCATGCCAGAAGCAGGGGATTGAGACCAACAGAGAACAGCGGTTCCCTTCTTTTGAGCTTCAATTTGAAAGCAGCAAAAGCAGGCCGCTCCTAAGCAGGCTATACCTAAGCGGACTCAGCCTAAGCGGCCTACGTCCTCAGCTCAGGTGGGATTGTTTCTTTCACAGCCGGCATAGGTACGCTGGGTTTTTGAAACAACAGCCGGCCTTAGGGCTTCGGGGTTTTAGCCTCGGCGGGAGCAACAGCCATTTCATCCGTTGGAGGTGGTGGTTGTTGCTTTCCTTGTGCTTGTGGCTTCGGGCTTCGACATTCTTTCTCTTTCCCAGCGTATGGGTGCTGAGAGGTCGATTTCCGTTTAAAAGGGGGTTTCTGCCTTTGGGCTTCCCCGTTTTCTCTTGCCACGAGCTTCTGGACTCGGTCCAGGTTTGTCTTTCGCCGAGTCTGACTTTGTCTTTCTCTAGCGATCAGACGCGTTCTGGTGTTTCGTCCAAACTTAAGGTTCACTTGAGTTGGCCTCGGAGGTAACATTCAGATTTTCCTGAGGGTGCATTGTCTGGGCATTGCATGTTTGAGAAGTCATTCTTGGCTTGTCACTTTTTCTCAGGTTTTTTGGCTACAGCTCCCCTTTTTGGGCAGAGGTCTAGCTAATGTTCCAGTTTTCTCGGTGCTGGCCTCTAGGCCAGCATCTTTTTCGGCGGCTGAAACTTTTGGTTTCTTACTGTGCCTGTGTACTTTGAGTACTTTGGTGCAATGGCCGGCCTACGGGCAGCAAGGCTCTCGGCCTTAGCCTGTGTTATAGTCTCCTGCCTGTCGTGTTGCGACTTTGGCAATTGGTTCTTGTGACTGCGGATTTCGTCTCTTCCTCTTCTCCATCATGCTTGCATGATGTGAGTTGGGACGATTTCTGCTGGGTTGGGCTTCCGGCCTGGTCACCCCTTTTTCACTTGCAACTATGACTATTACTGAGAACTCTGGTCTCGGGAGGCTGACGGCTGGTTCGCTTCACGGTTTTCCGTCTTTCTTACCAGCTTTGTCCTTTCTGTTTCGGGTTTTTTGATTCATTTTCAATTACCTACAAGCAGTCTGCTCTGCGATCACGCTGGCTTTTGTCATTTTGTTTCCGGTCTCCGGTCACATTAAGATTTGGCCACTGCGGGTCCGCATTTGCGGTGCTTATGCACTACCTTAGGTCGCTTCGTCCCCTTTTTTACCCCTCTCTCTGCTTTCGCAGGGATGGGCAGGGGACGACCGGTGACCGTCTCCCTTGAGTTTTGCTCATTGAGTTGGACCCTGGTACTTGATACTCAGGCGTCTCTCTCTTTCCGGTTTGGAGTTTGGCCACTCTTCCGGAGCTGACTGTTCTCTCAACGGCCTTTTGGGCCTCACTCCATCCCAAAGTTTTCTTACTTTGGCATGGTTGCCTTATGGTCTCCGTGAGGGTCGGTCCTTTTCAGGGCTTAGCCGGCAACCTTACGCACGGATCTTTTCCAGGCCATTAGCATTTCCTTCCATTTAAGGGGGGGGGGGGGGGGCAGCTTGTCCTTCCCTCTACTTGGTCGGGTTTATCCAAGACTGGGGTCCTTTTCCGGACTGTTTTACGGTTCAGAAGATTGGAAGAAGTGCTGGGCACAGCTTACTGGCTCTCTGAGGTCGTCTTTCGCATTTCTTGCCTGAGAGACATCTCGGCTGTCAATCAGGGTGGTTCTCGGTCCGTTTCTGTCCTTTGGCAGTGGGCCAGTTCCTGGCAAGGGTTTAGAGTGAGTCAGTGGTTGCTTTCTCACGGGATCCTTTCCTGACTTTTGGCAGTGGGCCAGTTTCTTGGCAAGGGATTTTCTTGCCCTCCGCCTTGTCATAGCTTATGCTATCTTTCCCTCGGCTCGGCCCGAGCTCATTTCCAGGGCCTGGGCCTCCTCCTTGGCCTTTTTGGCCTATGGGGTTTGGATGATGTCCTGCGCACAGCTTCTGGCGCTAGGATTTTGTCTTATCAGGTTCTGCAGACATTGCTGCCCTCTGTCAGGATGGGTCTCGGCCTATTCCTTCCTTGGCGGCAGCTGGCTTTTGTCTCTCCAGAACTTTAGAGTGAGTTTGAACTTTTTGATCTTACCCACCACCTTGTTGGAGTTATCTGCTAATATGTGACTCGGAGTAAGAATATGTAATTTAATCGAAAATTTTTAATTAAATTTTCATTTGATTAATATACTTACCCGAGTCACATAGGTAATTCCCTCCCACCTTCCCCGCTTTTAGTTTCTTTGTATTCTAGAAGTCGAATGAGGGTGTCTCGTATCGGGTACGAGATCTGTGGCGTGATGCACGCTACGGGAGGCAACCCAGGGTAGCAAGCTTGCTACTTTTTTGCTTGGGTTGCTTCCCTTATACTATAGACGGGATAGCGTTTTTCAGTCTACCTAGCATCTCGACTGCGTCAATGCTAATATGTGACTCGGGTAAGTATATTAATCAAATGAAAATTTAATTAAAAATTTTCGATTTAAAAACACTTTCATCTTATTCCTTGTCGGTTCCTGATTCCAAAAACATATAGATATGATATGTTTGGATTAAAAACACGCTCAGAAAGTTAAAACGAAGAGAGGTACAGAAAAGCGTGCTATCCTTCTCAGCGCAACTACTACCCCGCTCTTCTTGTCAATTTCAGTGCCTTTGCCATGAGCGGTGGACTGGCGATGCTACGAGTATACGGTCTTGCTGAAAAATTGCATTGCGTTCAGTTTCATTCTGTGAGTTCGACAGCTTGACTAAATGTTGTATTTTCGCCTTACGCGACTTGTTTATTTAGTATCTTCACAACATTGTCTCACTTTGAACCAACTTTTAAGTTATAGAAATCAAAAATAAGGGAGTTTATTATGATGCATTTTCGAAGGCAAAAATTAGGTTTTCTTTTTCGCTTGATAGCTCTTCAATAATGCAACATAACTCCCTTATTTCTTATTCCTATAATCAAAAAGTTGGTACAAATTTCAGAATATGTTGTGAAGATACTAGATTATAAAAATATTACATGTACACATTTTAGTTAGAGGTCACGGGTCTAAACACAATGCGAACATGGTTGGACGCAGAATTCCAATGCTTCACTTTGCTTGATAGCTGTTCGAAAATGTATCATATTCATAACTCCCTTATTTTTGACTTTTATGACTTAAAACTTGGTACAACGTGAGAAAATACTGTAAAGATACTGGAAGAACAAAAATATCTCTGGTACATGCTTTAGTTGGAGGTCGCGTGTGGTCACGTTGTCTTTAGTCAGACCGCTTTTAATTCATTGTTTGATGAAGATAATGACTAGCAATATGATGTAGCAGGATTTTTCTCTCTCTCGCTCTGTTTGGTGTGCTTGTTTGTTTGATTATTTTGTTTTTTTTTGTTCTTCACTTCCTCGTTTGCTTTTCTTTATGGATTTTCTATTTCATTGCGTTTTAAAAACTTCTACTAGTTCTTTCTTGAATTTGATGTTTGTCTCCCCCTGTGCAGGTTGGCGTCTTGCAGTTGCATCTGCTCCTACAATGGTTGTTCTGGATGTATCTGTGCCATGGCTGCCGTTACGTCTCTTTCCACAAAGACCTCAAGATGCTCTACCATCGATCTGCACACACTGACAGTGACACTGGTAGGCCAGTGTGTTTGAACGAAGCAAGAAAACCGAGGGTGAATGAAGACAGCTGGCTGTCCCCCCATTTTAAGACTCCCTTCTTTTTTAAAACCTGATTTTCTCAGATCATTGGAGGTTGTAAATAGGGGGGGGGGGGGGGGGGGGGGGGGTTCCACTGTACACTGAAAGTAGGTACCCAAAAGTGATTTTTTAAACTTAAAGGAACTGAAATGAATTTGTGTTGTTTAAATAGCCCTTGATTATTTTAATCTAAACATATATGAATTGTATGTGTGTGAGTTGATTAGAACTAAAGTTATGAATTTTTTAAGATTTATTATTGGCGTTCATTTCTCGTAACTTTCAAAAGTGAACAAAAGGCCATCTTTGTAGACATATATCAACTCTCTTATTAGCAAACCAAGACCCTGTAGGTTAATTAATCTGAAAGTACAAATAAATGATTTAATTTTTTCTGGAGCAAAAGGATTTTCTGATCTCTGAGAATAAGAGGTCAAAGTTGACAAAAATGACCAAAATAGATAAAATCGATTGGCGAACTTAAATAAAATCCTTAAAAAATCATAACTTTGGCTCTAAATGACCCACACACACAAAATTGGTTGATAAATGAGCAGAAGAACAAGATACACACACTCAGAGGAAACATAAATTCAGTAAATGGAAATTTAATTTTTCTTCGTGTGGGGGTGGGGAGTGTGTGATGTGAGAGCAGGCGAGTTTACTTTATTTTCAGCCAAAGTGACTCTTGATTTCGGAGTAGCCCTGGATGATGTCATCCACTTCAAGCACTCTCCACATTCTTCCATCACTGTAATAGTCATGGTCGTAAAAAACAGCCAGCCACTCTCCCTGACGAGTGAATGTGATTGTGAAGGGCTCATGTTCCATGAGAACATCGTCCTCAAGACGAGCTTGCTTAGCAGGCGGCTCGTTCTCGTCATCTCTCACTCTCAGGATCACATGTTCTTGAAGCTTGTCACCAAGATGTTCTCCCAGGATTTGGCTTAGTTCCTTCACACTGTGAAGGAACTAAGCCAAATGTGAATCACAGTGCCCGAAAGTTTCAGCTGCCCCTTCTGCCCCAACACACATTTCTGGTACCGGACCTGGTCTTTCACCGCCTCAACCAACACTGTGCCTTTCTGCCCCCTCCGCCTCAACCCTCGCAGTAGCAAACTGACATCGGCCCTAACTGTGCAGGCCCCCCCTTGTTCAGCAATCCTCTGTATGAGCTCTGCTTTCTGCTGTGCAAGCTTAGCTGCCTTCATTTGCCGGGTGGCCTCCTGCTGTGCCATCCGCTCTCTCAATTTAAGAAACACCAGTTTTTCCTGGCGACGGCGTTGTTGCATCAACCCAGGGGCTTTCTTTCTCGCAAAATGCAGTAGGTGAGTCTTTTCAACATCTTCCTTTTTGTTGAGCCACTCCGGAGTTTTGTTATGCGCCACCATTTGTCGCGCAGATCTGTTCTGCAGTGTGGAGTTTCGATGCTTCTGGATGTCGAAGTCAAAGTCTCCGAAGACGTTCTCCCCCAGCAAATTAGTCAGAGGGCAGTGGTCCAGACCTTCTGGGTAGGCTGCAGGTGGGACGCCGAACTTTCCTCCCTGGAGGAAGTCAATGAGCTGGTTCAGGGAAACTCCCAGGAGCCCTGGCATCAGCTTCTGCAACGCAGGCAGGACAAGCGTCGCGATGGTGGGATCCTCAACGAAGTCGAAGACGCTGTCCCACATTGCAGTCTTGTCGCCCTCTAGCTCAAAGTCCCCCTGGAAGACGCCATCAAAGTTTCGGTCCAGCAGCTCACTTGCATCATCCTCCCACCTGCAAAACAAAACAATTCATATCATATCCAGTCATTTACAAAATGTATTTAATATATAACTTACTTTCCTACCAAAAACCATATTAGTAGTAAGAAAGAGTAAGACTATGACGAGGTAAAACACTTGCCTGTCAAAAGTTTTTGTCAGATCCTTGACGAAGAAGTGAAACTGTGTGTATTTGACGCCACTCTCCAGGATCTGCCAATAGGGACCAGTCACACTCAGATAGAGGACAGCAATGGCAGCAGTAAGCGCCATCAGTGTATTGTCTGCGAGGTCGTCCTGCACACTGTGGATCAGGAGATTCAAGTGCGGGAGGCTGGGGAAGAACTGCAGCAAGGCCTGGCGATGGTAGATGACTGACGCAGCCCCTTCAAAGTATGAGTTAAAACCCCCCGCGGGTTAGGGGGAAGAATTTACCTGATGCTCCCCAGCATGTCGTAAGAGGCGACTAACGGATTCTGTTTCTCCTTTTACCCTTGTTAAGTGTTTCTTGTATAGAATATAGTCAATTTTTGTAAAGATTTTTAGTCAAGCAGTATGTAAGAAATGTTAAGTCCTTTGTACTGGAAACTTGCATTCTCCCAGTAAGGTAATATATTGTACTACGTTGCAAGCCCCTGGAGCAATTTTTTGATTAGTGCTTTTGTGAACAAGAAACAATTGACAAGTTGCTCTATCCCATCTCCCCCCTTTCCCCGCCACGATATAACCTTCGTGGTTGAAAACGACGTTAAACACCAAATAAAGAAAGAAAATATGAGTTAAACCGGTTGGACCTGTAGCTTGTCATGCGGGATTTGATGTCGGCACCATCACAAAAAGCCAGCCACTCTTCTCTGCATCCGCTTTTCTGGTCCCCCCGTGCCCCAAACAAAGCAGACGAAGTCCGGATGACACGTGAAGTCGAACACTCAGCTGATCTGGCAAACATGTGATATTTGGCATAAACGTCTCTTCTCGCCCCCTTCTACAGTTTTCATTCCAGTCTCACAAGCTCTGCTGAGTCCCAACAAGAAGTGTGCATTACAATGTAAAAAATGAAGCACAGTGTCACGACCAAGCTGGGTTGTAACAAAATCCTGAAAATCTTGGTTGTATTTTTTCATGACAGAAGCTCTGTCTGACATCAAACTAGTCATCTTTTCTAAAAGTAACTTGTACACCATTTGCTGGTCATTCAACACCATTTGCTGGTCATTCAAAGTTGCTTCAGCATACAGTTCACTCATCTCCTCAAGCTGTTTTATTGTCACTTCAAGGAGTGTCGCAGCATCCTCACAGACCACTGTACGATAACCAAGGGTCAGTGTTGTCTTGTCCTCCAATGTGAACTGTTGACTCACATACTTTCTCTGGCTCCTGGAGGTACCGTCTGTGTGTAACGTGCAGTTTTCACTGTTTAAAACAGCCTCTGTAGCCTGCACACTGGCAAGTACGGTTCCTTCACCCGCAATGTTGACGCATGTTGCATGGTTGCCACTCCCAAAAATTGAAAAACCTGAAAGTATGTGGGGTGCAGGGGCAGCGCCCCTGCCGAGGGGTACGGGGGGCAACGCCCCCTGTACGTTGAAAAATTTAACGATCTGAGAGCCATTAGTTGGCCTCCCCTGCAAATTATTTACACAAAACAGCAAAAATTATATCCTCCTTCAAAGCAATTGATAACAGCACAACAAAGACTTGATTAATCAGCAGACAAATTATGCCTCATGAACAGTTCAGTTTACACTCTAGAAAAAGTCATACCTGAAGTCCAAGGAAATTGTTTCCAATCAAAAAGTGTTCAGTTCTGGGATGTTGCCTGTTGGGTGAACCTCACTCTCAGCTCGAGAAACAAAAACTTGTTGCATGAATCCACCTAACCTTGTCACCACACACCATGACATGTTAATTCCAAGAATAATAAACTGAAACACAGTTATGAAGTTGGTAGACAGAACTGACGGGCGCTGTGGCGGGGTGGTAAGACGTCGGCCTCTTAATCGGAAGGTCGAGGGTTCGAATCCTGGCCGCGGCCGCCTGGTGGGTTAAGTGTGGAGATTTTTCCGATCTCCCAGGTCAACTTATGTGCAGACCTGCTAGTGGCTTATCCCCCTTCGTGTGTACACGCAAGCACAAGACCAAGTGCGCACGGAAAAGATCCTGTAATCCATGTCAGAGTTCGGGGGGTTATAGAAACACGAAAATATCCAGCATGCTTCCTCCGAAAGCGGCGTATGGCTGCCTAAATGGCGGGGTAAAAACGGTCATACACGTAAAATTCCACTCGTGCAAAAACACGAGTGTACGTGGGAGTCTAAGCCCATGAACGAAGAAGAAGAAGGTAGACAGAACAGATTTCAAGTCCAAAAACTAAGCCATATGTAGTTGGTGATACAGATAGTCCTCCAAAATGACACTGACAGAAAAAGTGTAGATCTTGAACAATGCAGAACTTCACAAGTCCAGGAAAAATGTATCAAAAAATGTATCAACAAGTTTTCAGTTCTGGGATCCCGGATGTCACTCATCATTGATCAAGAAAACAAAAAATCGAGAGTTGCTTGTGTCCTTTTTTTGGGGTACAACAGTCTTCTTTTTGC
The DNA here is from genome assembly GCF_037325665.1 of Littorina saxatilis. Lineage (NCBI taxonomy): Eukaryota > Metazoa > Mollusca > Gastropoda > Littorinimorpha > Littorinidae > Littorina > Littorina saxatilis. The sequence goes on along the minus strand of NC_090258.1, from coordinate 6,943,983 downwards.
TGAGAGAAGAACTTGCAGGAGTTGAGCTTGCAGAACCATGTTGAACAGCAGGGGCAGGGGATGGAACACAGGGGATTGGTAAGGACTGGGAGGTGATGGTAGCTGGGGTTGCGGATAGGTTGTTGACTGAGGGCCTTCCAGTGCCACACGCTATCCTCCTCCTCTTCGAACTTGGCTGCTGAGTGATCTGCTCCACCGCATCAGTCAATCTTTTTCGCTTCTTCTCTTGCTTCTCTTTCTTCCGCTTTTCAAAGTCAAGAACATAGTTTGCCTTTGCTTTCAGTACTTCTTTCTTCACCGTTGATGACAGTTGTAGAGTTGTGGCTGAGGCATCTCTGGCTTTCAGACTTGATTTAATTATCGCCGTTGCCTCATACGTTTCAACATTAAGCCTTGACCTGTCCGACCTCACAATGTCATCCATGATATTGAAAGACGACTCGACAAGGGGGCCTGAAAACATTCTTGTTATTGCAGCTTGTACTCGATTGGAAAGATGTTTGTATTTTTGTTGCTTTCCTGAGGTCTTGAGGTCAAACACATGGGCCCAGAAGTCTTGGTCAATTCGGGCATCGTCTGTGGTCTCGAAGCTGAGGGCCAGCCTTTTGACATCCTTGTCAGTCGTGTAGGATCTGGCTTCTAAGTCCAATGCACCCTGACTGTTTTTGTCGATGATGTTGGTGAGTTTTTTTGCCAGGTTCACCAGCGAATCTGCAGTGTTGGTGTCTTTGAAGGCGCCTGGGTCCATGACGCTCAGCAGTACAAGTGTCGCGTGCATGCAGGTTTGCATGTTTAGTTTTCAATAAAACTTTGTCCACACTCCACAGCACACAAAAACACACTGATGTAAATAATGAAAATATTTAATAAGTCCCACTTAGGGTGCAAGATGGGGGTGACGATGGATGGAGTAATGGATGGTTAATATGAATACATGAGAATGGACATGATGAATATGAGAAACCAATCACAACAGACCAATATTGTCAACAACAGGCTTACTTGAAAGTCAAGGTCAAAGACCCGCGCCGCTACTCCAGGCGGAACAAAACCATCTCAAAAGATGTCAAAAACAAATACCATACACGAGACGATAAGAAGTCGTCTGAAAAGTCAATATAAAGAATGTACTTTCACTGAGGATAGAGAATCATCTCAAGAGTCTATTTCCTCCCCATACCATAAATGACTTCTATTATAGAGAAAGTACTTAGCTACGATGTCGCTGAATTTCCGCCATGACAGCCACGCCGACGGAACCACTGAAGCCGGAGGTTGACGTCGGTCTCATGGTAGACTGGTCTCACGTAGACCAGGACCACTTCCGCAGCTGGTGTAGGGTACCAGATGTGCGGAGAATTCAGGAAGGGGTTGGTGCTCCCTCCAGCCGACACCGCATTTCTTTCGCTGGGGTGAGAGATACGGAGATACGGAGATACGAAGGGGTAGAGTGCTGTTACGCTGTGTAGCTGCCAGTGAATGCTGTAGCAACGACGACGATCAAGAGTTGCTGCTCAGACAACAGCAGGGTGAAGTTGATGTCCGCACAGCAGGGTGAAGTTGATGTCCGCACATCAGGTCAGTTCCGTCCTTGACAGAAGACAATGGAGGCCTAGAAGGCCAAGATCAGTAATCACACCAAAAACCCAAGACACGTGACTTCCTCCTCCAATAAAAATCATCTTAGGGATGAGGAGGAAGCACAATGACACTAACCTTGGTTCCCTTCTACAATGAACAACCAAATGATTAAACTCACAATAATTCACAACTGTTACTCTTCACTACAACACAATTTACAATGCTAATGAAACTTTTCCCGCAGTGGGGCACTGCGGTTATGAAATTAAAGGCCCCTCCTGTTTTTGGAACCGCAGGAGCTTTCTAGTTTGCTGTTAGGCAGATTTTTGGTTCCTCTTTCCTGTCATGCTCTCTTTTTCTTCATGAATTCTTTTCTTTTTTCTGCCTTCTTGCTCATTCACTTGTATTTTTTCCAAAAATCTCTTCTCTTGCCGCTTGTCTCGCGATTCATGTATAGTTTAATCTGTTAGTGTTCTGATGTAAGTCCAGCAGTAGATAGGTTAAGCCTATTTTAACATACTGGAAACTGGTAATCTTCCAGTAGGTATTAATTTAGTTTTACTAAAGCCTGCTGGGACACAAGTAATGGGTTAGTGCATTTGTAAACAGGAATCGCTTGACAAGTGGCCCCCTTCATCCCCCCCTTCCTCGTCCTGATATGGCTCTGTGTAGTCGGCTGGACGTTAAGCAACAAATAAACAAACAAACAAACAAACAAATGAAACTTTAAACAGGATGATGAACTATTTACAAAAATACAAAGACGAGACAAAACAGTACAACCGGTAACTATTGTAGGTTCCCTGTCCCCTGCCACCGGCCGCTAATTCACCTTCAGCAAACTGACAAAAGTCTTTATCCAAATTTAGAACAAGAAATATGGCTTACCTCACACAGGCCTATGAATCACATCGCGTACATACTTTGTATACGCAACCGACTTTCACAAAGTCACCCAGTAGCATCACGTTACTACTGGGAAATAAAACTCTAACACAAGCGACAAACCAAGGAACCTTAATTATACACAACTGTCCGCGACAATGCCCCCCCAAGTTAAGCATAGACATCGGTCTACACGGCAAAAGATCCCTCCTCGACACATGCCCAACTTCTTCATGGCCTGCACCTCTTCCTTGACGGTCTCGACCTTGGCGTAAGGTAAAGGATACTGCTTAACCCGAACTGGTTTCGCTGATTCTACTGTCATGTCGAAAACGGCCAAGGGTGTCTGAAGGGGAACATCAGTAATAACTTTCTCGTGCTTCTCCGCAATCGCCAACACCTGAAGTCGTTGCTCTACAGTCAGTGTAGAAGCAAGGTTGATGTCCTCAACAGTTTCTTCGCCTTTCAAGCAGGGCAGGGGCAGCTCACGATCAGGGGAAACCATCTCCTCAGTTTCCTCAACCACGGCAACCGCTACGGTAGGTATCACATCTATGGCGTCCGCTGCGTTTTGTCTGTCTCTGTACAGCTTGAGAAGATTGGCGTGGTACAGCTTCTCACGCCCGTAGATCCGAATCCTGTAGTCTGACTCGCCCTTCTTCTCCAGAACGTCGAATGGTCCCTGCCAACACAACTGCAGCTTGTTCTTCTTCTGCGGCAGTAGCAACAAGACCTTGTCTCCAGGCTGGAACTGTCTTCGAACTGTCTTCCGGTTGAACACCTCCGCGTGTTTCTGTGCAGCAGCTGACAAATTCTGACGCGCCAATTTGCAGGTTTCCTCAATCCGGTTCCTCAAATCAACCACATACTCAGAAGTCGTGCGAACTTGCTCATCAGCTTGCTCTTCCGTCCAGAGGTTGCGAAGAACAGACATGGGTCCTCGCACTGTCCTGCCGTAGAGAAGCTCAAAGGGAGAGAATCCAAGACTCTCCTGTGGAACTTCGCGATAAGCGAAGAGAAGTGCAGGAATGTAGCGATCCCACTGCTTCGGTTTTTCTTGAGCAAGCTTGCGTAGCATGGTCTTGAGAGTTCCGTTGTATCGCTCCACCAATCCGTTCCCTTGCGCATGATACAAAATAGTCGCTAAACCCTTGATAGCCAGCAAACGCTCCACCTCTCGCTTCACCTCGGACATGAACTGAGTACCACGGTCTGTCAAAACCTCTGAGGGGATTCCTACCCGGGTCCAGACTGCCCACATCGCTTCAGCAACCTTCACAGCCTCGATCGACTTCAATGGAATGGCCTCCGGGTACCGAGTAGCGTAATCCACAAACACCAAGATGTACCGGTTACCAGACTCAGAAGCAGGGATGATGGGACCCACCAGATCGATCGTCACACGCTCAAACGGCGTATCGATGAGAGGCATCTTACCCAACGGCACCTTCTGCGGCTTACGAGAAACAGGGGTGGGACACAAGTTTTAAAAAAAATTGCAGAAAAACTGATGAAATGGTTTATATAATAAAGAGCAGGTCCCTGTGTATATGATACCGAAAAATCTTGTGAAAATTATCAGTACTTACATCGCTAGAGGATGGTAAAGTAATGAAGACAACTTTTATTATGTTGGTAACATGGTGTCCAGTTTGCACTATTTTCACAAAGGATGAAGAACAAATGGGCTATATTGTGGATTATGAATAAAGCATATGACCCTATGGATGTTTTGTTATAAAAAGAGAAGAAAATTCCTGCAATTGAAATTGACACATCTGCGCGAAAACTGGAAACCGTTACTTAGATCATTACAATCGCCAGTCAAATGAGCTGAGAGGGTAGGCTAAGGTGAAACTATTTAATTTGTTGTTGCTTTGGACAAGGCTAGTAAAAGCTTCTTTTGTGAGAAATTGCATTCTTGGAAGAATAAATGATGAAGTGTGCATGCATTAAACATGATGTAAGTAACGGGACACCATAGTGTAAGTAACGGGACACCATAGTGTAGGTAACGTGGAAACTATTGTCAATATTGTTTGTGTCTTCCAAAGTCTACATGCTCACACTGGACAACAAAATAAACAGACAATGTTACTGCCTCTTTTTCCCGTCGCGATATAACCTTGAATGGTTGAAAACGACGTTAAACGCCAAATAAAGAAAGAAAGAACTGCCTCTTTTAATGCAAATCAACATTAAAGGCTTGAAATTTCAATTCTTGAAGAAATAATGCAGTCTGGAATCCACATCAGGAGGCTCAAGCAGCACACGTTCTTCTTTGCCAACACCCACGTCAAGATCGTCAGTGGAAGGGAAAGTATAGTATTTTCCTTGCTTTCTCAGGAACTTGACAGTGCTGAGTTGAGTTTTTTCGTCATATGCAATGACCTGCAACAACAAAAACAACAAAATACTGATAATAAAATAAATAAAACAAAATATGAAAATTGCAAAGTGATGGGAAAGCAGAACAAGGGCCAAAGCAGTCAATCATTTCCTGGCATTGACTGATTGAGGAGAGTCATGACATGTTATGTGTAAAATAGTTGGCAGTGATGAGTTAAAGGCCCTACTTCTCTTGAGCCCTCGACAGTGATACGCAAAGCACGATACCCTGGGCACCTCAGTGTTGAGGCGCCCATTCAATTGTCGTCCCTTTAGGTTCTCTCTGATAATGTGCAAAATACCTACCAGACCACGATAGTGTGCTTGTCCTGTTTTGGTCGCGTAGGTTTTCTGCACCCAACAACCACACTGGATTCTGAAAAAATAAAAAAGGGAAAATTCATATCTCCTGACCCGAATATTCACACCTCCTGACCCAAATCACGTAAATGGTTACTTCTTTGACAGAACTTGCCAAATAAAACTGATGCACAAGTTTGGAAGATAACAAAAAGATAACATGAGCGAGGTTGTCAGAGCTGATAATGGCTGGGCAGTCAGCTATCTGGAGAACAATGGACTTAATCCCAACAATATCAATACTGGTGAATGAGTTTTCATTATTTACTGGTGAATGAGTTTTCATTAATTTACCTTGCAGCTGGCTCAGACGCTGGGGGCACGCCAGGCTCAGACGCTGGGGGCACGCCCTCTAGGTGTGCAGGCTCAGATGCTGGGGGCACGCCCTCCAGGGGTGCAGGCTCAGACGCTGGGGGCACGCCAGGCTCAGACGCTGGGGACACGCCCTCCAGGGATGCAGGCTCAGACGCTGGGGGCACGTTAGGCTCAGATGCTGGGGGCACGCCAGGCTCAGACGCTAGGGGCACGCCAGGCTCAGATGCTGGGGGCACGCCAGGCTCAGATGCTGGGGGCACGCCAGGCTCAGACGCTGGGGGCACTCCAGGCTCAGACGCTGGGGGCACGCCAGGCTCAGACGCTGGGGGCACTCCAGGCTCAGATGCTGGGGGCACGCCAGGCTCAGACGCTGGGGGCACGCCAGGCTCAGATGCTGGGGGCACGCCAGGCTCAAACGCTGGGGGCACGCCAGGCTCAGATGCTGGGGGCACGGCCTCCAGGGGTGCAGGCTCAGACATTTGGTCAGTTGTGAAGGTCACAATGACAGTGTCATCATCTGTGGGGGTTATGACGGCAGTGTCACCAGCTGCAAGTGTCAAGGTAGCTGTTTCAGCTGCAGGTGTTCCAGAGGCATTGTCGCAAGCTTCTGCAAAGATGAAACTGGGAAACTGAAAAACAAGAAAAAACAGCAAAATCAAGTACATGCACAAATCACTTAACACCACATAACACTAAATGAAGTAAAAATAGGAACATTCCTTGGGTTAGAACCAGTAAATTCTTCAATATTTTTTCACATCTTAGTATTGCAAACATTTCAAACTCTGCAAGGAGAATGTGAATATTTGAGATGGCTAGAAAAGGGGGGAGAGGATGGATGATATGTACAACAATTCAACACGGTAGAACGGTGCAGATCACGTTTCGTCACAGGAACGAAACCGGAAACGACCCAGTTTTCAATCCGAATTTTTAGTCCACCCGGGTCAGATCTGAGCTATTTTTATAGCTGACCTCGTTCTCGCATGCTATGTGTGCGTACTGGAAAGGCTTTCGAAAACCGTCTCGGACTGGTAGTGTCAAAAAAAGGCCGCGATCACGTTCGTGACATACGGAACCGAAGCAAAAGTTCCGCCAGATAAAAGCGTCCTCTGCAATGATTTATTAATCTGCGCATTACTGGAGATTACTAATCGAAAGTATGACATTTTGCATATGATTTCAACTCCCACATAGCATGAGTTTACACAGGTGAGGTGACGTGTCTTCATGATTGTGAGAGGGCCCCCTCTGGACACGAATGTGACGAACGAATGTACTTTTTTTCCCTTCGCTTCTCTTGAATATCCTAAGTCAAAAAACATTTTCTTTAATGCCTACTTCAAAATGAACTTACTTTAAAACTTCAAGTGCTCTTTTACGGTTTTAGAGCTCTATGATTTTTGCCTCAGCTTTCAACAAAGATGCGTGGGGTCTCTGTGTCCCGCTTTTCAGCGCCATTTTGACACCTATTTCCAACGTTTCTACGTCTATCATAAAATAATGATTTACTTTGCACATAATCAAATGTCATTTTTAAATACTAGAATATATATACAGTGATCCCACACTGCCTATTTTAGACACCAGAAAGCGTGATTGAAGTAAATTGCAAAATTACAGAGGCACCCCAACAATTTGCGGGTGTTACCCAGTATCTAAGATGGTCTCATATACCTTCCGTTGCGTCTCATCTGTGGAATACTGGTTATCCTGGTTGACTTCACTGAACTTGGCCCATAATCTTGTAAGAAACTCTGCTGGTGTTTCCGACTTGGTTGCTGACATCTGGACAAATTCAAGGTACAAATCCTCCACTGTCTTTGTAGTCCCATGGATAGACTGTAGAGTGGAGAGGATATCTCCGCCTGTAGTGCATTGTTTTGTTTGCACCTTTGCTAGTCCTCTAAGACTGGCACGGACTCTGGACAGTCTCGTTCCTTCATCTGTCTCCTCCTCAAGGAATTGTTCAACTCGTTCTTTCCAGTCTTTGAAGCTGACTTCCGCACCTCCGCTTGGTCGAGTGCCCGTGAAAGTCCCCGAGGAGGTTGGGTTGGCGCTTTAACATGAACGTTGATGATGGGTGCACCTGATGCTGCCTGAGTAACTCCGGGAGTGGATGTCGGCATACCAAGACCGCTGTCGGACGCATTTGAACCAGGGGTGGTGTAAGTCAGCTTCTGAGCCAACGGTGTCCCACGTCCATATCCCAGCACGCGAGGTGTCTTGGTTTCCCGATCCCACACATCACCTGTCTGAGGGCTCAGTTCTTGGCCACCAGTGGCCATGATGAAGCGGCACCAGAACACTGGGTTTTACTTTTTAATATTCTACAACCCCCCTAGCCCACCCAGGGACGCCATTTTGTAACACTCTCGACTTTTCAGTTTTAATTTAGAAAATATCAATTGTGTTTAGAAAGGGGGTAGTGGATTTTATGTGTTACAATGAATAACACACAAAGCAGAATAAATGTTACCGGCATGGTTGGCCTAGTGGTAAGGCGTCCACCCCGTGATCGGGAGGTCGTGGGTTCGAACCCCGGTCGGGTCATACCTGAGACTTAAAAATTGGCTATCTAGTGGTTGCTCCGCCTGGCGTCTGGCATTATGGGGTTAGTGCTAGGACTGGTTGGTCCGGTGTCAGAATAATGTGACTGGGTGAGACATGAAGCCTGTGCTGCGACTTCTGTCTTGTGTGTGGCGCACGTTATATGTCAAAGCAGCACCGCCCTGATATGGCCCTTCGTGGTCGGCTGGGCGTTAAGCAAACAAGCAAAAAAGAATAAATGTTTCAAAATCTTTTTCTTTTCTTTTCTGTCTTTTCAAACAAACTTCCCAGAATGAAATACAAGAACAGTGTTAAACTCAAACCCGGCAAAACTCAAACCTAGTTAAAACCCAAACCCAGTTTGAAGTGATGCTTCTGTCGATATCTGCTGTGGGAATGACCTGGAAGCTTCGCAGCTTGTGCTGACAACTGCTGGAAGCAGTGTTGCGAGTGATTTGCAGGTGGTTGGCGCTGAATCGCAGCATATCCCGTGCACTTTGGATGACCTCTAAGCCAGATGCAACAGCTCGTGTGGCAGCACTTTTCACGATTCCACCACATCCGTCGCAAAGGTTCTTTCCATGGTGTGCCCAAAAATAGTGACGTTCTATTGTCAGTTCCGGGTACTTCACAGCTAATTCAGTCAAATGAACAAACGGTAGCCTACTCTTATATTGGCTTCCGCAACCATCACCGAAGATGACAACTTTCGTGAAGTGCTCCTCTGTCAGGTATTGGAGCGCATATGGTCAGTCACGCATTTGGCGAAAGCAGAGTCATGGCAAAGATCATCGGACAGGAACACTTGGTAGTCTGTGACAAGATGACTGCACTCTGGCTTTGGACAGCGGTACTGGAGTGCATATGGGTGTACACTCACCTGGCGATAACTCCAATGTGCACTCTGCACTTCGTTTTGAAATTTACACAGATAGTTTTCAGCAAAGTCGAGCGTCACCACTGCTGTGCCTTCTGGTAATGATGTCTGGAGCGTCTGGTACTGTTTCCGTTGCCATCTGGCAACCATCACGTGTCTTGCCAGACCTTCCATGTCAACGGCTAGTTCCTCAATGAGATGATTCAACGTTCCAACTCTCTTAACTAGGTCTTTTCTGGACTTCACAGTTTTCTCCCATCTCATCCATGTGATCTCGTCTTCCAGTGAGGTTTGAAGTTCAGCCCTCCAGGTATCAACGATTTTTTTCACACCACATTTGGAACAAACTCTTTCAATACAGGGTTTTGAATCCAACAGCTCACATTTGCATAGTGTCTCAGACACAAGTTCATCAACGTTGCTTGGAGACGACGGAAGAAACTTCTTTAGCTTCTCTACCTTTAGCATTGGATTCACACAGATTTCGCAAAGGCACTGGACAAAAGCTCGACTGGAAGAAAGAAGTACATTCCTGGGCCTCCTCCTGGAAAAAGTTGTGAGGGAGATGTTGCAGGTCGGATGAGTTTTGCGAAAGTCCTTGTAAAGAGCTGCCACAGTCTTTGTCAGCACCTTCTTGTTAACAATGTTCTCGAACTTTGATCCCGAATTTTTTTTCCCAGGCAGATCTACGGCCTCTTTGAGGTAGAAGTCCTCAACAGATCTGTCATATGTTGAATGTCTCTTGTAAAACATGGTTCTTGCCGTCTCGGTGTTCTCTCTTTTCAGTAGCTTCTTAAAAAAGTGAAGCTTGAAAAGTTACATCTTGTCCCGTTTATTCTTCAAGGTTGTCATGGTTTTCTTCAAGTCTCAGTACACTTTCCTTGGATGCTTCTCAGCGGCGGTTGTTATAGTCTCTTTCATCTTTTCCAGTTGTTTCGCCTCCTTATCGCGACGATACTGTTGTTGTCTATGTTCTAGTATGCGTCTCTTTTTTTGCGGTGTGAGCTTGGATCTCCAGTTTCGTTTTCGTTCTGTTTCCCCCCGCGGGTTAGGGGGAAGAATTTACCCGATGCTCCCCAGCATGTCGTAAGAGGCGACTAACGGATTCTGTTTCTCTTTTTACCCTTGTTAAGTGTTTCTTGTATAGAATATAGTCAATTTTTGTAAAGATTTTAGTCAAGCAGTATGTAAGAAATGTTAAGTCCTTTGTACTGGAAACTTGCATTCTCCCAGTAAGGTAATAATGTATCGTTTGACAATGACTGATCAGCAGACTGAACCACACAACAGTGAGGGAATAATGCGAGCCCTGTAAAACTCTTCGGCCTTTCTGAGCATAGCCTCAGTGAAAACAGCGTTGTACTTCACAAACTGCCAAGATGCCTTGGAATGTGTATAACACAAGGTCACAGTGGTGAAGACCATAGACAAAAAGCTGGGTCTGAATCTGAACGTAGAAAGGAGAATCTTCTTTCAGACTCCATACGCCTGTGACAGGATCCTGCAGACAGCCTCTCTCTCTGGCTGCCTCTTTTGGAGACTTAGTTCGCAGACTGTGCGGGCACTTAATCTCTATCAGTCTATTCTGGTGACAGTCACAGGAAACAAGCCCATCAGCAGAAGCTCCTATAAACGGCTTACTACTTGAGATCATGAGTCCTCGTTCCTCTACTTTCAAGTGCCTGTGGCGCTTTGACTCTACTTGGAAGTACAGCTGCCAAGCTTTTTTCTCCTTTTTCCTGCCCCATTCTAATGCTTCAGTTGTACACACTGCACTCTGTCCCGGCATGTGTTCCACAAGCTTGCTGCATGAGTCAGTATCAGCCTTTTTCATGACTGAAACCTGTCGTGTACACACACGCTTAATATCTGAGGCTGTGACTAGACCTTTTCTGAGTTCTGCCCATGCAGGATTACTTGATTGTCGGCGTGTGGCCTCCTCAATATGGGTCACATCTGCATGACTAGAAGGTAGGCGCTGCAGGAAATGGTCCAAGTCAGTCTTGTTCCAGCGTCATCTCCCTGGCAATGCCCATCACAGACAGCTTCTGCAGGCGGTCACTCAGCACGGACTGTCCGATACCACACCCATCCTGTGTACTTGCTGGAAGGAAACCTTCAAGTACATGCAGTAGCTTCCGGAAGTTCCTGTAAATGGAATTGAATAAAAGTTCATAAAAATATATCATATTCCTCTCCAAATGGCAAGCTAAAACACTGTTAGGTGAAGTCAAAATAAAGCCTTTTTCAAAAGGAATGATACAGAGAAAGTAAGTCGTTTCCCTGCAATTTAGTGAAGCGTCTGTGTGTCTCAACTGATACAAACCCAGTGTACTATTAACCACTGAGATACCCCTATATTTTCAGTTATATATAGTATAACATAATTAATTTACATTTGTATAAGCTGCGCCACGATGACGTTTACTTTCTAATAGTGTTTTTGACGGCCTTACCTCTTGCAGCATTTCTACAAACGTGCTGCTTCGCTCTCAGCACCATGCATGATGTCTGTCTGCTAGTGCACGCGGGTCAAAATTCGTGGTAGTTGGTAGCCGACGAGGTGTCCGTTTGTTGTACCTGCAAATAAATATGTAAATGAGAATATAATTTACAATTCTTTGGGTACAATGAGCGTTATGAAAATACTGAAACGCTTATTCATGTATGGCATGAAATAGTGTAATAAAAGCCTGATCCCTGTCAGTCGACCTGTCTTACTACAACACTGTAATAAATTAATACAAAACAGATGGCTATGGTGTGCTAGCTACATACCTGGCATGAATCAAAGGCACATCATCCAGTCTAACAGGCTCCTCACATGTGTTGCTTCTGCGCACCCAAATAGCTGGTCCATCGGTCACTGACTTGACACTCATGTCCTCCAGGGCATACAAGGCAGCACCAACATGCCTAAAATGCACCATCAGTTCTGTCAGAGTAATTTTAATGAAAACAAGTGTCAGATCTATACGCCTACAGTTTGAGTTACAGTTACACTTTGCCATTTATCTCAACATATGTGCAGTGGGTATACATGTAGTATGAAACAGGCTTGTTCGTAAGAAAACAAAAATAGATCTAGGCTCAAAAGTCAAATACTTACCCGGCTAGACATTGGCAGAAAGCCTGTAGAATGTCTCCATTGCTATCTGTCACAATCCACAGCTTGTAGTGGGCTTGAAGCAAGTACGTTTTCTGCCTCTGCGTCGGCTGAACATGTGCTTGAAAAACACAAAAGGTTCCCACCAGGCAAAACTTCAGGTCTTTGACGTGGCCATCGTGAAAGAGGCAACAATCGTCAAATGTCTTGTAGGCCATTGTAGAATGCCGGTCAAAGTCATTCTTCCGCTCTTATAGACTATGAGAAAGCCGAAGATGTCAAAAAGTCCAATCTTTGGCGCATGAACAAAATGTATTGCAAAAATCAATGAGAAAGGATCCTCAACGGGAAAACCGATCGCCTTCAACTTGCCCCGCACCTCACCTTGCACACACACGTTCTGGTTATTGGGGTCGGTGGTTAAAGGTTCTGTCAATGCCTATTACATTCTGTGGGCCTTGTGATGAAGTACAGAAGTCGGCAATGTCTTTTATCTGCTGCTCTGTGTACAATATGAACCCTGTTGGCTTCCCTTTGATACGCACAATGTCTTGTATGAATGGATTGTCGCCAAACATTTTCATCACGGTTTGAATGGGGTCAGCAGAATTCTGTCGATTATCAATTTCATGGCCAGCCTGCCCCCCCGCGGGTTAGGGGGAAGAATTTACCCGATGCTCCCCATCATGTCGTAAGAGGCGACTAACGGATTCTGTTTCTCCTTTTACCCTTGTTTAGTGTTTCTTGTATAGAATATAGTCAATGTTTGTAAAGATTTTAGTCAAGCAGTATGTAAGAAATGTTAAGTCCTTTGTACTGGAAACTTGCATTCTCCCAGTAAGGTCATATATTGTACTACGTTGCAAGCCCCTGGAGCAATTTTTTGATTAGTGCTTTTGTGAACAAGAAACAATTAACAAGTGACTCTATCCCATCTCCCCCCTTTCCCCGTCGCGATATAACCTTGAACGGTTGAAAACGACGTTAAACACCAAATAAAGAAAGAATCGCGAAGAGGGAAGACTGTTGTGTTTTCATTTGGTGCGGCTTGGCATCTTGTGTCGCCCTGACAGGATCAGGAAATGAGGTCGACTGGACTCTGACTTATTTAAAATTAACAATTCATCCTAGTCTTGATGCTTACATCGTCAAATTGTCCGTAACAATTTCTCCAGCTCTGTTGAAATAGGCCTTTGATGACCCCGTGGGTTGAAAGGGCTGAAAAACATTCCACAATCAGTCATGATGGAGGGAGTGCTATTTCAACATTAACAAAATGTCATAGCCTTGGTGCTTACATCGTCAAATTGCCCATTACAATATATCATAGCCTTGATGCTTACACCGTCAAATTGTCCATTACATTAATATATCATAGCCTTGTTGCTTACATCGTCAAATTGTCCATTACATTAATATATCATAGCCTTGTTGCTTACATCGTCAAATTGTCCATTACATTAATATATCATAGCCTTGATGCTTACACCGTCAAATTGTCCATTACATTAATATATCATAGCCTTGTTGCTTACATCGTCAAATTGTCAATTACAATATATCATAGCCTTGGTGCTTACATCGTCAAATTGCCCATTACAATGTCATAGCCTTGATGCTAACACCGTCAATTTACCCATTACAATATATCATAGCCTTGATGCTTACACCGTCAAATTGTCCATTACAATATATCATAGCCTTGGTGCTTACATCGTCAAATTGCCCATTACAATGTCATAGCCTTGATGCTTACACCGTCAAATTGTTCATTACAATATATCATAGCCTTGGTGCTTACATGGTCAAATTGTCAATTACAATATATCATAGCCTTGGTGATTACATCGTCAAATTGCCCATTACAATATGTCATAGCCTTGATGCTAACACCGTCAAATCATCACCGGCACGGTTGGCCTTGTGGTAAGCCGTCCGCCCCGTGATCGGAAGGTCGTGGGTTCGAACCCCGGCCGGTTCATACCTAAGACTTTAAAATTGGCAATCTAGTGGCTGCTCCGCCTGGCGTCTGGCATTATGGGGTTAGTGCTAGGACTGGTTGGTCCGGTGTCAGAATAATGTGACTGGGTGAGACATGAAGCCTGTGCTGCGACTTCTGTCTTGTGTGTGGCGCACGTTAAATGTCTCGTTGCGATATAACCTTCGTGGTTGAAAACGACGTTAAACACCAAATAAAGAAAGAAAGACGTTAAATGTCAAAGCAGCACCGCCCTGATATGGCCCTTCGTGGTCGGCTGGGCGTTAAGCAAACAAACAAACAAACAAACTCCTCTTTTGTCATTCCTTTTGGCCTATATTCATAAGGAGGGAGCTTCCCCTTCCTACCTCTGTCGTGTTGCTGGCCCAGCGCATGACGAGGGCCCGTTCCACCCCGATGCTCTATCTGACCGGGGGCCCCCATTCGTCTGCCCCTAGAGCTGACGGATGCGTGTCCTTTTGGGGGTAATTGTCCCTCCGACTCCATTCGGGGTCTCTTAGAAAGGCTCCCCTCCGGATGATGCCGACAAAACAGTGGTGGTGGGGACTTCGGCCGACCCCCAAACCGGAGGGTCCTGAACTCCCGCTGGACTCCCGCCCCTCCAGCGTACAGGATCTGCAGGACAGCCCGGTGAGCCAGGGCCACCAGTGTATTTGGTGGAGATAAGCAAAGTTCACTGGGAAGGGCCTCGCCCAAATGGCGGCCTAACCTGCCGCAAAATTCAATGTCCTGCTGTACAACAGTTTCTGGCAGAAGCATCTGTCCCACGCCCATGTGATCCCAGAGGGCCTCCAAGGATGAGCGTTTCGCAACGGCCGTGGCCAGCATGGTGAGAGCAACCACCACTTCCTGGGGGCCCCAGTCCAACCAATCCCGTCGCGATATAACCTTGAACGGTTGAAAACGACATTAAACACCAAATAAAGAAAGAAAGAAAGAAAATCCAACCAATACTCGGGGAAGTGCTCCTGCAAGGTGTGTAATCTCAGGTCTCCCGTAGAGTAATACCTAATATACTGGACTCGCAACGAAATATACAAACAAATGACAATGAACAATGTTTTGACCTAAAGGTCTTCAACAGGTTACAAAAATGAAAACAATACAAATATCAAAACGACTTATCAGAGAAGATGATGTCCTCCAAGCGCAAAAGAAGGGGGAAAGGGAGATAAATCAAAAAGAAAAACAAGTCACGTAAGGCGAAAATACAACATTTAGTCAAGTAGCTGTCGAACTCACAGAATGAAACTGAACGCAATGCAACGCAGCAAGACCGTATACTCGTAGCATCGTCAGTCCACCGCTCACGGCAAAGGCAGTGAAATTGACAAGAAGAGCGGTTTAGTAGTTGCGCTGAGGAGGATAGCACGCTTTTCTGTACCTCTCTTCGTTTTAACTTTCTGAGCGTGTTTTTAATCCAAACATATATCTATATGTTTTTGGAATCAGGAACCGACAAGGAATAAGATGAAAGTGTTTTTAAATTGATTTCGAAAATTTAATTTTCATATTAATTGTTATATATTTAATTTTCAGAGCTTGTTTTTAATCCAAATATAACATATTTATATGTTTTTGGAATCAGCAAATGATGGAGAATAAGATGAACGTAAATTTGGATCGTTTTATGCAAAAAATATTTTTTTTACAATTTTCAGATTTTTAATGACCAAAGTCATTAACTAATTTTTAAGCCACCAAGCTGAAATGCAATACCGAAGTCCGGGCTTCGTCGAACATTACTTGACCAAAATTTCAACCAATTTGGTTGAAAAATGAGGGCGTGACAGTGCCGCCTCAACTTTCACGAAAAGCCGGATATGACATCATCAAAGACATTTATCAAAAAAATTAAAAAAACGTATGGGGATATCATTCCCAGGAACTCTCATGTCAAATTTCATAAAGATCGGTCCAGTAGTTTAGTCTGAATCGCTCTACACACACACACAGACACACACACACACACACACACACACCCACACACACACGCACATACACCACGACCCTCGTCTCGATTCCCCCCTCTACGTTAAAACATTTAGTCAAAACTTGACTAAATGTAATGAGCAATGAAAAATGAAACCAAACCGAAACAAATCAGAATAATAACGCTTGAAGGCCTGAAGTTGAAAAAGAGAGAGAGAGAGAGAGAGAGAGAGAGAGAGAGAGAGAGAGAGAGAGAGAGAGAGAGAGAGAGAGAGAGAGAGAGAGAGAGAGAGAGAGAGAGAGAGAGAGAGAGAGTGAGAGAGAGAGAGAGAGAGAGAGAACTCTGAACTCTGAACATTTATTGAATAAACACAAGGCTCATTTCAATGGGAAATGGGGGGAGGGAAATTCAGCGTAGTACAGTAAAACCTGAGTCTAGCGGACCCTTGTTGTAACGGCCACCTGCTACATACGGACAGTTTATCATGGCACGAACACGATTTCAACAATAACTAACCTTTAACGGGCGGACACCTGCCACTTACGGACGCGGACACGATTTTTCGGACCGTAGGAAGTGTAAACACTGTCACAAACGGACACAACGTACATAAAAACGCAACTTCGAAAACTCGACTGTTATGCAGTCAGTGCTCGGCAGCCGTAGCCGTAGCACAAATGGTTGTTGATTGGTTGTCCTGTCCCTTTTCTGACCAATCAGTGGCTTGTTTAGATGGAGACCCACTTTCGCTCACTCACTTTCGCTTTTCCGCATTGTGGATACAGTCACAACCAAAAGCAACAGTACTGTGTTTGAAAATGGAATCTCCAGCAGGAAAAAGAAAAGCTTTGACTTTAGAGCAGCGTGTCGCTGCCTTGAAAAAACTAGATAGCGGCCAATCATGCCGAGATGTGGCGAAGGAGATGGGATGTGGTAAAACACAGATCGCGAGGATCAAATCGGAAAAAGAAGACGTGATGAAGGAGTGGGAGTCAGGTGCGCGAATCGACCAAAAAACTGTGAAACGTCGGAAAACGCAATATGAAGACCTGAACAACGTGGTATGGGAGTGGTTTTGTACTGCAATGAAACAAGAGCTGACCCAATTTGGTCGAGACACACTGCGGAATTTCCCGTTGAATGATTGATGAAGAGTCAGCTATTTTTAGCTTTGTGACGTCCGACTTGCGTAAGTTTGAATGCACAGTGTGTGTAGGGAACGGGGTAGGTGGGGGGAATGTTGTTGTTGTTGTTGTTTGCTACATGTATCATTTGTTTACTCACATTTTCAGTGAATCTCATGTTCAATCCAATAAATACATACTAAAGGACTGACAAAAAGTGTCTTGTTCATTTTACGTGCTCTTTGTAAAATATTGCCCCGGCCCCTCCACCTGTGAAGAAGGGACACCTGTCTAATAGGGACACTATTACCATTCCCCAAGGGTGTCCGTTAGAGACAGGTTTTACTGTACATGTGTCCACAGTGGAGCCGAATAGAAACAACAAAAAAACAGAACAGACAGACAAACATGCCACACGTGAAATACCGTGTTTTTAGGATTGAATGGTGATCATCTTAACTAATGTATTGAGATCTTTTCTTGAACACTTTATACAGAAAGTTCGACACATCCATGACAAAGTTGTCTGCAAAGTTTTTCAAAATGTTAATCTGCTTTTTGAGACCCCAGGCCGAAAAGGACATCTGGAGTCAGCCCTTTTCAGAGACCTCTACGGCTTGTTCATTTATCAAAAATGAGAATAATGTTGGTGAGAGGACACACCCCTGCCTTACACCGCCAGCGTTGTCGGTCTGCTTGCGCACCCAATGCACGAGGCGCGTCCCCCTGTAGTACGCCGCGTAGCCCTTGTCGCGCAACGCACTCAGCTGAGCACGCTGCTTCACCGTCAGGTCATCGTTGAGCCGCACGCCGTCGCCCTTCAGCCGCCGCCTCATCGTCTTGCTGGAGATCAGGTTGCGTTTGTCTCTGTTTCGAAGGAGCTTGGCCACCACAGGGCGAGGCCGAGACTGGCCCTCGTCCCTCTTGCCCAGCCGAAACACGCAGGAAAAGTCGTCACGCACCCACGTTTTGGAAGAGTCGTGAGTGTTGAGAAGGGCCACCACCGTACGCAGAGTGTCATCTTCAGTTTCTTTGCCGTCCTTCTCCGTCACACCATACTTGATGATATTGTCCTTACAGGACATAATGTCCTGCATTTCCAGCTGGTCCGTCAGAGTCGCAACTTTTTGTTCTAGGCTATTTGTTCTGGTCTTCACCTCATTTATTTCTACTTGCTTTTTGTGGAGATCACTTTTCAACTCCTCTAGCTGAGAGGACATAGTCTTCATGCTACCTGACATCACTTTCACCTCCCTCGACACGTCGTCTAACCTCGACCCCAGGGACCGGCACGGTTGGCCTAGTGGTAAGGCGTCCGCCCCGTGATCGGGAGGTCGTGGGTTCGAACCCCGGCCGGGTCATACCTAAGACTTTAAAATTGGCAATCTATAGGTGGCTGCTCCGCCTGGTGTCTGGCATTATGGGGTTAGTGCTAGGACTGGTTGGTCCGGTGTCAGAATAATGTGACTGGGTGAGACATGAAGCCTGTGCTGCGACTTCTGTCTTGTGTGTGGCGCACGTTATATGTCAAAGCAGCACCGCCCTGATATGGCCCTTCGTGGTCGGCTGGGCGTAAAGCAAACAAACAAACAAAATCGACCCCAGGGTGTCGCCAAGTTGAATGATCAAGTCATTTGTGTTCTGTTTGTCACTTGAATCATTTGGGTCAGGACCAGGATTGGTTTCTATGTCCCCACACAACATCAAAAAGTCACTGGTGGAGGGGTTAATGTAGCTACCACTTGAAATCATTGTGCCTCCTTGATGCACGGCCATGGTGACTATGAATCTAAAGTCCAGCACGTGGCAGTTACCAAGCAGTGGGCTCTCTGACACATTCCCTACCCGTGACACACTGTCACTTTTAGAGCACAGTTCACGCCGGCCTAGTGAGATCAGATAATACGCAGCGAACAGGAACAACACAAGTTCAGGTTTGTTACGAACTGTAATCACCTGACAACGCATTTGCTTAGCGAGTTTCGCTCTGCGTGCCATAAAGCAGCAAAAAGTGTTCACGAATACGCCGCACACCGGGCGAAAACACACGTTATGCACGGGCATTGTCACGCTTGACCGAGTTAACCGGCCTTGCCAGAGCAATCTCACGAGGTGGGGAGAATAATGGAGAGGGTGACCCCTAACAACTGAACTTGGCAATGAATAAGCCTGCTGTACCGAAGTCAAAACGACCAAAAATTAGTCATCCCCACTTAGCTGGTAGATAAGTTTCCACTTTTGTTAGCCTATCTGCATACACTACAAGTCTCTGGGCCACACATGCCACAACAACAGTAATAGCTACTACGGGTAAGCATCTATCATTAGTCTGAAGTGAGGTGAAAACCAGAAAAGACACTGCTCCTACTAGAAACAACCAAAGGCAAGTACTTTTGAGTTCATAGCACTGTCCACATGGAGGTGATGATGGAACACAAGGCGACATAAAATTGTAAAAAGTCTCTTACTGTCACTTCGCCAATGCAGCATTGACACACTTGAAAATAATTGGTGTGCACTGTGCACAGAGAGCTCCACTGCGATGTGCACTCGACCGCGGTCGAACGCTGAATGAGAGAGAGAGAGAGAGAGACAGAGAGAGAGAGAGAGAGGAAGAGAAAGAGAAAGAGAAAGAGAGAGAGGGAGGGAGGGAGAGAGGGAGAGGGGGGGGGGAGGGGGGGGGGGGGAGAGGGGGAGTCAACAATACCTACACTAAACAAATAATAATACAAATAACAAAAAATAAAAAATGTAAATAAAAAGTGATGAGTTCGCAAATGTGCCGACTTTGGACTTTCACACACACACACTCGTCCCCCGCGGGTTAGGAGTCCCATATTGGTTGGGACGAGAAAGAATTTACCCGATGCTCCCCAGCATGTTGTAAGAGGCGACTAACGGATTCTGTTTCTCCTTTTACACTTGTTAAGTGTTTCTTGTATAGAATATAGTCAATGTTTGTAAAGATTTGTCAAGCAGTGTGTAAGAAATGTTAAGTCCTTTGTACTGGAAACTTGCATTCTCCCAGTAAGGTCATATATTGTACTACGTTGCAGGCCCCTGGAGCAAATTTGTTATTAGTGCTTTTGTGAACAAGAAACAATTGACAAGTGGCTCTATTCCATCTCCCCCCTTTCCCCGTCGCGATATAACCTTGGTGGTTGAAAACGACGTTAAACACCAAATAAAGAAAGAGAAGGACGGTTCTATTTCACTTCATTTTTACACAAACTTCATTGCTAAGAACCAGCAACAAACTGAAGTTAATTGACTTCAGTTTGATGCTTTGACATTAAAGTACTGACCCTGGTAACAGGAGGAGGTAACCACCAAACAAAAATCCAATGAGCCTTTTTTTTTAAGTAGAAGAAAAGCAAGTGTTCATGAACAAATACATGTTTCTGATCAAAACAGTACTATGTGCCATTGGGACCACTTGCCTGAGAGAAAACAGTTTTTGTGCCCAGTGCATGTATTTGTAGCTGTACTCACGATATCAACTTGTGGTATCCGTCTAGATGCCAGAGAGCGTTTGGTCCTGATACTTGGTACAGATGACGTCTGGTAGGCCTCGACGCCAAAGCTCTCACAGCTGCTCCACCAGGATCCACCGCTGGATGGCTTCCCGAACTCTGTGCCTCTGAAGTACTTTCCCCTGTCCTTTCAGACGCCTTGTATTGACAAGGATACAGTCAGCTTGTGGCCCCTTGGAGCCGGCTACACGTGCCGGGGCTGTTTTTGCCGAGTGCTCCGCTATCTGTGTTTCTCTTCTCTTGAAGTCTGATTTCTGTCTGATTTGGTCCGTTCACCTGTATGTCATGTCTCAAAGCTCTCCCGATTGATCACCTGCAGTTTTCTGCTCTAGTCTTGTGTCTGATTTCTGTCTTCCATGGCCCTTTCACCTGTATTTGACTGTACCCTGGATTTCTCCCCCACCATGGTTAATGAAAACTATGCCTACAAATCCAGCCTACCAATGCGTATTTCAACCACAATGCTCTGAATTTTTTGAAAGTCACCCAAATGATCGAGCACCTCTGTCTTCTCGGATTCAGTCACATCTGGCCGAATCAAAGATAAAAC
The DNA here is from genome assembly GCF_037325665.1 of Littorina saxatilis. Taxonomy (NCBI): domain Eukaryota; kingdom Metazoa; phylum Mollusca; class Gastropoda; order Littorinimorpha; family Littorinidae; genus Littorina; species Littorina saxatilis. The sequence goes on along the minus strand of NC_090258.1, from coordinate 6,922,782 downwards.
TCGATCATGTTAGTGAAAATCGATGGACAGAAACACCACCATGGACATTGCCAGATCCAGTTGTTCGACTCGATCTGACAAGGTTAAAGAAGTCAGAGACAAATGATTTGATTTTTAAACAGTGTTTTAGCCAGTTCTGTACCGAGTTTCCTTCCCATCAACGAATATACACTGATGGGTCCAAAGCTGAAAGTAAAGTGGCATCAGCTTCTGTCACAGGTCCTAAACTCGATAGGGCCTTTTCGGCCCGTCTTCCGGATGACAGTTCTGTATTTTCTGCAGAGTTGAAAGCTTTACAGCTAGCTCTGAAACAGGTATATCAGTCAAAAAAGAAAGACTTCCTGATTCTGTCGGATTCCCTATCGGCTCTTACCGCCGTGAAGAGAACTCAGCTAGATCACCCACTGTTGGTCGAAATCCAAGAGCTACATGCATCTCTGATTGAAGAAGGCAAAAGGATTGTGTTTGCATGGGTGCCATCCCATGTTGGAATTAGAGGCAACTCTGCAGCTGATCAAGCTGCTAAAGAAGCCAGAGAAAGACTCATCACTGACAAACACACAAAGCATTCAGATTTCAGAACTCGCACCAACATGTACATAAAGTACCTATGGCAGAGTGAATGGGACGAATGTGAAGAAAATAAACTTCATAAGATCGTCCCCCAGCTGTCGGACAGCCTACCCCAATGTCGCCTCAACAGGAAAGAAGAGACAGTTCTCTGTCGCTTACACATTGGGCACAGTCACATTACACATTCGTATCTGCTGAAAGGTGAAGATCCACCATACTGTTTTGGATGTGACGAACCATGGACATTAGAACATGTTCTCACAAAATGTGTAGACGTTCAAGAATTTCGAGACAAACACTACAATGCGGAAACAATGAAGGTTTTATTCCGGGATGTTCCCCCGGACAAGATTTTTAACTTTTTAAAAGAGATCAAGATTTTTTACAAGATTTAAAGTACCAGAAGTGAAAATTATTAATTTTTAGAACCTTCTTTTACAGTGATAGATTTGAATGTAAATAGTCTGAAACGTAGAACTTGCCATATGAAGGGAAAAGAAAATAACTGCATCGGTCTCGAATAGCAGCTAGCATCTGCTGAAGAGACATTAAACCCCAAAAAACTAACTAACTAACAGTCAGCTTGTTGGACGCAGTTATGGGCTCCACCAACTCATCCAACTTTTGATTGGATATCCCAGAATACTTCCTGCGTTGCTCCATTCCATTTTCCTTCAACTTGCGTGTCACTGTTGATCTTGACACACCCAAAGCTTTTGCCATTTCTTTTGATGTGAAATTGTTGTCCTGAAGAACAAGCAGCTGCTCCCTGGTGATGTCGTACTTGGGGCGATGGGCATTCCCTTTGTCAGGGTCCTGATTTGGCCTAAATGGTCCGCTGGACCCAAAAAGCAACAGCTAACTAACTATTCCCTTTGTCCAATGTTGGGGCACAGTAAGATTCGTCTTCTTAAAGCTTTGTGACGGGCTTGTATTGACAAGGACCCAGTCAGCTTGTTGGAAGCAGTTATGGGCTACACCAACTCATCCAACTTTTGATTGGATATCCTAGAATACATCCTGCGTTGCTCCATTCCATGTTACTTCAACTTGCGTGTCACTGTTGATCTTGACACACCAAAAGCTTTTGAAACCAGCACGGTTGGCCTAGTGGTAAGGTGTCCGCCCCGTGATCGGGAGGTCGTGGGTTCGAACCCCGGCCGGGTCATACCTAAGACTTTAAAATTGGCAATCTAGTGGCTGCTCCGCCTTGCGTCTGGCATTATGGGGTTAGTGCTAGGACTGGATGGTCCAGTGTCAGAATAATGTGACTGGGTGAGACATGAAGCCTGTGCTGCGACTTCTGTCTTGTGTGTGGCGCACGTTAAATGTCAAAGCAGCACCGCCCTGATATGGCCCTTCGTGGTCGGCTGGGCGTTAAGCAAACAAACAAACAAACAAAAGCGTTTGCAATTTCTTTTGATGTGAAATTGTTGTCCTGAAGAACAAGCAGCTGCTCCCTGGTGATGTCGTACTTGGGGCGATGGGCATTCCCTTTGTCAGGGTCCTGATTTGGCCTAAATGGTCCGCTGGACCCAAAAAGCAACAGCTAACTAACTATTCCCTTTGTCCAATGTTGGGGCACAGTAAGATTCGTCTTCTTAAAACTTCTTCTGTACTTCGAGGCTTTGTGACGGGCTTGTATTGACAAGGACCCAGTCAGCTTGTTGGAAGCAGTTATGGGCTACACCAACTCACCCAACTTTTGATTGGATATGGGTGCGTCTCAGAATCTCGTCCTCTGTTTGTGACATTATCACCAAAAGTAAAATCTTCCCAGAAAACGTTGATAATACTATTTACACACTTCTCAGGGTGTACCTTTTCAGTTTAAACAAGAAAAAATATAACATTGCCTTTAGTTTGCCATATATTGAGCATTATTTGGACCATGTGTGCAAAATCACCCGTGTAACATGGAAACAATAAAAGACAAAAAAACTGCATTTATAAGGCTGAAAACGACTTTTATTCAGTTATTATTGTTGAATCACAAGCCATTATAGAGTTCAATATGAAATGACTACATGCAAACAACAAAATAATGTTTTTTTCAAAGTTCCATGCATTCGTCAAAATTTCAATGCAAAAATGAAAATTAATTAATGATATCCTGATCAGAACATGTTGATACATGGCATTCATTCAGTCTTATTGACATTTAACCTTCACAATAGCATATATACAAAGATTTGTTGCTCTAAGACAAAATGTTAGAAAGTTATCCCAAAAGAATGCAAAATGGTCACCGATGTAACATGGAAACATCACTTTTGTAACAAAGAAACGGTTATGCTTTTTCCCACAAACTTTACTAAATGAAGCTGATTTTGCAACCAGATTCTTCTTAGGTAAAATGCCAAACACTAAAACAGGAACAGAAAGAAAAAAAGCTGGACAAAATCAAGCAAACTTTGCCCCAAAAAAGAGAAACATTAATGAAAAGTTCATCACCGACGTAACTCGGAAACGAACAACCAGACATGTATTATAAGGTTTGACATGAAGAATGCAAATGTTCAAAAGTGGTTCATTCAATTGTTAAGACAATAAACCAAAGGCATTGGTTACATATAGAACAGTTGCCACTTGCAGTTAATTAATTTATTTTAAAAGAAATAATGCCCCCTGGCATTGAAGGTGGGGTCACGAATCATGGTTGCATCAGATGTAGGGACTAAGGAAATATCATCGATCCCTGGAAAGCAATAGTAGTTCCCCTTCGGTTTCCTTCGAAGGAACGTTACCACCAGTTCATCAGGTCGAATCTCTTGCACCTGAAACATGCAAGTACCTGCGATTTCAACTAAAGATTGATGCAATATGTGTACTAGTTTCACTAACATGAATTTGTTTAATGTCTATCAAGATTTTGATGCATCCACATTCACTGGCTAAAAACAAAATAAAGTAATTATTTTGTTCAGACTTACCATTCCATTGAACATACAACTTTTACAATTAAAGAAAACATTGACACTTACCGTTCCTTTAAATGGATTTCGGAAATTTAATTTTGATCATAATTTTTTATATTTTTAATTTTCAGAGCTTGTTTTTAATCCAAATATAACATATTTATATGTTTTTGGAATCAGGAAATGATGTGAAATAAGATGAACGTAAATGTGGATCGTTTTATATTAAAAAAAAAAATTATTACAATTTTCAGATTTTTAATGGCCAAAGTCATTAATTAATTTTTAAGCCACCAAGCTGAAATGCAATACCGAAGTCCGGCCTTCGTCGAAGATTGCTTTACACAAATTTCAATCAATTTAATTGAAAAATGAGGGTGTGACAGTGCCGCCTCAACTTTTACAAAAAGCCGGATATGACGTCATCAAAAGTATTTGTCGAAAAAAAAGAAAAAAACGTCCGGGGATATCATACCCAGGAACTCTCATGTCAAATTTCATAAAGATCGGTCAAGTAGTTTAGTCTGAATCGCTCTACACACACACGCACAGACAAACAGACACATACACACACATACACCACGACCCTCGTTTCGATTCCCCCTCTATGTTAAAACATTTAGTCAAGTTTTGACTACGTGAAATCGAAAGAAAAACTATTATTAACAAATGTTTAGCCTAATTTTTCACTTCATAGAATATCATAGCAGCAAAAACTCACCTTTTCTTGAGAACCTTGGGTGTTGATCACTGTCGTAACAAAATCACAGACTTCGGAAACATTCTCGAAATCTTTCTTCGCTGCTGGAACCTGAACTATTTCTCTCTGTAACTGCGCATGCGTAGTCACCCGCACCTCTAAGTCACTACGCGGAAAATAGTTCTAATCTTTCTTCAAAACTCTGAACATTATTTGCAAAACCGTTCACCATCGTAAAGGAATTTTGAAGAAGCATGTCATATTGCGCAACTTTCAACTTAGTTTGCAGATGCAATTTTGAGAAAATAATACTTAAATAACATTTAACTTAGCGAGTTTCTATGCCCTTTCATGTCAAGATCGTGTTGAAGATGAATATGCAAATTCTAAAGTTCAAATTTAGGACTTGTTGCTGTTGCACGCGTGTGGAAACCTATGTTACGACAGTGATGGCAAACTTTCAAGCGATTAATTTCGTTTAAAAAAACAATTCTGTGGACAAAATAACATTTCAACTGTCAAGTACACTTAAACCAAACACACATAACAAAAATAGCAGTCCTTGGACATTCTAAACGATTCTTGTAGTGAGGTACAAAACTAGTTGATGGTTCATGTCACAGATCAGACCTCCATTTTTCACGCATTTAATCATTTCTTTCGCAAAACAACCTTCATAATAATCATGCAAAATACTCAGTTTTGTTTGTACTATTTCTTTATTCATTTTACTTCTCAAAAATACCAATATCATGATTTAAAATTCAGTATGTTTCAATTGTGGGCTAATTTGATTATGGCACACACAAAAGGATCAGTTTCTGAGACGCACCCATATCCTAGAATACATCCTGCGTTGCTCCATTCCATGTTACTTCAACTTGCGTGTCACTGTTGATCTTGACACACCAATAGCTTTTGAAACCAGCACGGTTGGCCTAGTGGTAAGGTGTCCACCCCGTGATCGGGAGGTCGTGGGTTCCAACCCCGGCCGGGTCATACCTAAGACTTTAAAATTGGCAATCTAGTGGCTGCTCCGCCTGGCGTCTGGCATTATGGGGTTAGTGCTAGGACTGGATGGTCCGGTGTCAGAATAATGTGACTGGGTGAGACATGAAGCCTGTGCTGCGACTTCTGTCTTGTGTGTGGCGCACGTTATATGGCTCAATGTCAAAAGGTGGTTTTTATATGGAGCAAAATTCAACTTAATTGCTACTTTTCTTCTTAGTGTGTGTTTTGTTGAGAATTGGTTCTTCTTCAATAATGTTGGTATAAAATTAACTTGGGTAAAGGCATTTCATAGAAAAAGACATTTTAAGTTGATGAATCGAAATCTTGTGTCTTGTGACGCGTGACAAAATTATCTTGATGTTTGTCAATTATTATAAAGTGAATTAAAGTATTTTATCAAATAAAGCAAGTAGACTGAATGACTTGATGATTATAATGAAAATAAACTTAACAATTGACTTGAAAGAACAGAAAATAATTAAAAAGAATGTGCATTTTTTGTCACTGTCACAAGATACAACATTTCCACATGCAATCATTTCCATCAAGATGAACAGACAATGGAGACTGAACAATTTTAATTGAATTGCAACTGAAATGATAACTGTAAACTTGTACACAATAGTTTTAGCAGCAAAAGAACCCATAAGCGCAAGTGAACCAGTGTGACAATTTCATGGTGACATAATTTTCATGTCACAAGGTACTGATTACATGTGCAATCCATCATATTTGATTCTATTTATTGTTTTGCTTATAGCTTTTTTGGAGTCAAAAGGAAAAGTGATAGGATATTTAACAGACTTGCATCAGATCAGGGAAGTCATTGTTTCAGGAAACCAACTTTGTACTGTTACGCGTGACATTTTCAATGTGACGTGGATGTCCTGTCACAAGACACTGATTATATTCCAACAATATTATATTACCTTTTCATAAACATTATCTTTTAGTTCTAAATGGAACTAGTTAAAGTCCTTCTTTTGGTTTTGTTTTCATGCCTGAAATAAATATGACAAATTGCTCAACACATGTAACCGACTGTTTCTTGTGACCGATACATCATCACCATTCACAATCATGCTCTATAATATACAATGCATGCGCAAACATGGAAAAGGGAAGTCTGTGAGAAAAGGAATGCAGTTCATTGCCCAGCGACTGCAACTTCATTCAAATTTGAAATGAGCACAACAGAAAATAAAAGTGTGGCCAAGCTTGAACACAATCTGGCTGAGCTTTGATGCAACAACTTTAAAGTAATTTATAATAGCCAAGCTGCAAACAATCTGGCTGAGCCTGATCAAATCCTCATCCTCTGTATCTGGATAAGAGAAGTAGCTTCCCGTGTGCTAGTCTCCATTTAGAAGTTTTAAGCAAGAGGACTCTGTCAGCACCAAAATGCAGTACATTGTCTTGAGACAACTTTAATCAAATTTGAAATGACCACGGTTGGAAATGCTAGGATGGCCAAGCTTGCGAACAATCTGGCTGAGCTTGATCCAGTCCTCATCCTTTGTATCAGGATAAGAGAAGTAGCCGCCCCTGTCCCGCACATACTCCACTTGGAACTTGAGAACCGCAGCACAAGGGTCCACTTGCAAAATCTGTTTGAAATAAAAAGCAAAAATATCAATTAATGAGGTAACCTAAATATTATAATGCACTGAGATCCTGAACATACAGTTCTGCATGGATTTATGATCTCGAGATTATCAGATTATTTGGCATGTCATGTTTTGATCTGAAATGGATGTCTGACCAAAAAAAAGTGTGCTGTCGTGCTTCCAAGGCTTGCTTCACTTGGGATATTTGAAAATGATTTGAAGTCGGGGTTTTCTGTGTTTTTAAATTTACCTTTCCAGTGTAGACCTTTCTACACTTGTTGATGCAGTAGGACACCTCAATCCAGTCCCCCTTCTTACAGTTCTGCAGCAATCTACAACAAACACAAGAGAATTCACACATAAAAACCATACAGTAAATTAAAGATTGAAACAAATCGTTAAACATCTCAAACAGTTTTACACACACACACTCACACATTGTACCTTTCAGCATCATCATCCTTCCCATCTGCGCTGCCAGGCTCCATCCCATCTGCGCTGCCACCATCTGCGCTGCCAGGCTCCATATCTTCTGCATTCCTGTAAATGCAATGGACAGAAAGTTTTAAATACACAGATTGTATATTTTAGAGCATCAAGAGATATCAGACACTGTAGGTTTATCACAGAAAATGGAAACATCATCCAAAAATCCTAAACCATTTAAAAGCAGAGCTATTTTCATGAAATGTTTTTCCTAACATAACATATTGTTTCAAGCCCAGCCGATTACAAAGAGCCTGTTTTTCCAAACAACTAATTTATTAGCACATAGATCAGGCATAATTAAAAATCTCCAACGTCTTCATCATTCTCGAAGTCGTGTTGGATCAGTTCAAGTTCATCAGTCTCGCTAGATGAATTTCCTTCTTTTAAGTCACCGAGATTCATCAAATCATCGATCTCTTCATCAACGTCACACTCGTCGTCTGACTCATAATCAGATACTCTCTTTCGCTTTTTTGACGGTACAGATCGACGATCATCATCCGAGTCGGGTTCTTTTCGAAGCAAAGCCAAGATTTTCTCATTTTTGACTCACATGCGAAGCAAAAGTGAGTCTATGTACTCACCCGAGTCGTCCGTCCGTCCGTCCGGAAAACTTCAACGTTGGATATTTCTTGGACACTATTCAGTCTATCAGTACCAAATTTGGCAAGATGGTGTATGATGACAAGGCCCCAAAAAACATACATAGCATCTTGACCTTGCTTCAAATGGATGCCTAAAAAAACAGCTATTTTTCACATTTTTCACATTTTCTCTGAAGTTTTTGAGATTCAATACCTCACTTATATATGATATATAGGGCAAAGTAAGCCCCATCTTTTGATACCAGTTTGGTTTACCTTGCTTCAAGGTCAAGGTCACAGGAGCTCTTCAAAGTTGGATTGTATACATATTTTGAAGTGACCTTGACCCTGAACTATGGAAGATAACTGTTTCAAACTTAAAAATTATGTGGGGCACATGTTATGCTTTCATCATGAGACACATTTGGTCACATATGATCAAGGTCAAGGTCACTTTGACCCTTATGAAATGTGACCAAAATAAGGTAGTGAACCACTAAAAGTGACCATATCTCATGGTAGAAAGAGCCAATAAGCACCATTGTACTTCCTATGTCTTGAATTAACAGCTTTGTGTTGCATGACCTTGGATGACATTGACCTTGGGTCAAGGTCACATGTATTTTGGTAGGAAAAATGTGTAAAGCATGTGAGTCGTATGGGCTTTGCCCTTCTTGTGTTTCTTCATCCCAATCCAGTCAGACAGAGGAATAGAGACATGAGTGTGGTTTTTACCGGTCGCTTTGCCGTGAGTCTTTTTCGAAATTTGGGGACCACACTCAATAACTGAGTCAGTTGGATCGTCGTCCAACAAACCAAGGTCCAAATCTGGATCATTTTGACCCTTGATGGACGAGTCGTCCATTGTATGGGAAAGGATTTCCCAAAAAACTTGTAAGTGTAATCTAAAACACGCTCTGTAGACACCGGAAGCATACGTGATATGACACTTCCGGGCATGCGCATCTCAACTGTTCCAGAGTTTTACCGGAATCTACCGAAATGGAACTCAACATTGCACTGGAATCAATTGAAAGCCATAGAATAACATACAAGAGAAGATAAGTACATTGTAATAATCTTACCCGCTTTCTGGGGTAACAGGCACCAAAGGGACGACATGGTTGGGAACCCAGTGGTCTTCCTCCTTGTCCACTTTTGCACTGGTCCACATGATGGCCTGTTTCTCAGGGGTCAGAACTTGGGCTAATAATCCTGTTCATGTGTGCGATGTTCATCTTGTATCCCAATCTGGGGTATACCGACTGGATCTTGCATTTCAAGGCGTTTGCAGCTGGGAAGATTTCCCACAATCCACAAAACTGCTTTTGACTCTTGACATGCATGACCTCTAGTCTGTTTACATCTTTTATACACAAGTCATCGTCAAATGGTACTCCAGAGAAAAGTTTCAAAAAGTAAAGTATGTCCCCGTCTATTCCTGACAAGTTTTTCAAAGTGTCTTAATTTGTGTACAATTCTTCATTTGTGACCATTTCGATGACCGTCCTTGCTCTGAACTCTTTGTAGTGCTCTTGGGTGCCCGTTGCTAAAAGGCTAAGGCTTCGAAAGAAACAGTTGCCATCTCCTCTTAATAATAATAATAATAACGATTACTTATATAGCGCGTAAACCTCGTGGTGACGAGCCCAGAGCGCTTTACACTTAAACAATCATAATACAAACAAGGAAAGAGAACTAAATCCGAATAAATTCAAACATGGTCACACACACCCACACACGCACGCACACACACACGCACACACACACACACGCGCGCGCGCACACAGTCACACACACAATCTTTCTTTCGTCATTGTCAATGTTCAGAAGCAGGAATGAATTTACCAGCATGTTCAGCAGGCAACTGATCAAACGCAGTTTCATCAAGAGTAACTGGCTCAGAAGTTGCCACCATGATTGGCCAGTTGAGAATAGCATCTTTGTACTTTGAGCAAGTTTGTTTCAATTGTTCAAAATCAGCAGCACTGTCAATATCAGACTGAACCTTTTCAAAGAAAGACGAACGTGACATTTCTTCTTCGACTGGCATTTCATTCTCACTCATTTCTTCCCCAGCTGGTGTTTCAGACACTGGATCTTTGCTTTGTCTCTTTGCCTCATTTCTTTTCGATCTTTTGGATTTTCGAGCTTTTTCCCTTATTTTGCCTTCTTTCCACGACCCAACAATATGTTCATTCTTGCATTGCCCTTCAGAATGCTCAAAACACACAGTGCAGAAGCATGACCAGGCTCGGGAACTGAACGATGCCATAGGCTGTTGGCTTGAGTGCATGCAATCCTCTTGTGCCTTTCATGGTAGAAAAAGCATCTGAAGATGTCGTCACTTCCAGTCCAGAGATGAGATGGAAGGACCTGAGCACACGTTTGCCGGCTTGGTTTACTTTTTGGGATTCTGGTTTAACTTTCATTTCAGCCGTGCAAAATTGCATTATGTCCTCTGCACTTTGAATGATGACAATCCCATCTTTGACAGCTTTTGTTGCTTTGCTCTTTATGTTGCCTCCACACGAGTCACACAAGGATTTTCCATGAGAAGTGCCTAAACCCCAAAAACCAACCATGAGAAGTGCCAAACAAATGTTTTTCTATCTCCAGACCAGGATGATCTTGGGCAAGTTCAGTGAGGTGAACAAAAGGAAGTTTGCTTTTATACTGACACGAACAACCATCACTGAATATCAGCACTTTGGAGACGCCCCTTTCTTCAAGAACTGTAATGTAACCTGTCACAAGATACAGAAAGTTTGTGAATGATTCCCATTTAATATATTAAATGACATAATCTACTTGCATATTAGGCCTACTACACTAAGTTCAAAAGATTACATTATTTTGTGTAATGCAATTTAGCAATGTGTCTTTCTTGGAATGAAATGAAAACATAAATCATGTACTTGTCACAAGAAACTAACTCCTTTTTTGTAACAGGTCACAAGATACTGACATCAATTAAAATAAAATAAAACGGTTGAAAAGATTACAGCCACATGATAAAAATAAAAGATTATAGCACGTGAGAAATGCAGAGTTCTGGACCAGACAGCAAATTACTGACAAAGTAATCCAGTACAATACTTATACCGTATCTTGTGAGAGCATGATGTGTGACAAGAAGGAAAACTTTGTTGCATGAAAAAGTCACGAGATAAGGCAGAGTAGATCATAGCAACAAGAAATAACGATAATATCATTTGAACACAATGTGACAATCTTCTTGGGTGATTAATCATCAAATCGAATTCGTATTTGAGGCTTTCAATTGTTAAAAAAACATTATACGGACAAATAAATCGTATCTTGTGACACAGTTATGCAAAGAAGATTTTTGTCACACAGACACAGTCTGCATGCAAACCGTAACAAGACCGCTCTGCCACGAAGAGACTCCCAACTTCCGTCAATTTTAAATGGTGTTTAACGTAGAATACGGCTAAACATCGTCAAAAAACATATACTAACAGTAAAAATGCTTGAATTACTTTGTCTCTTGTGACATAGTAGCTAAATCTTTGTGTCTCGTGACCAGATGACAGTGGATTACGAAAATGATTCACCTACCATCTCTCCTTCCCGCCATGATGAACTGCGAAAACGACGTCTGCGCATGCGTCGTCGTTGTTTGCGCCAACCGTAAAGCAGTTTTGCTGTCGTAAAGTGTCTATAGATTCGGCTGTACGAACTCGTCTGTATCTTGTGACGTTTATGACAAAAATGTATTTTAGCCAAAAACAAGGCAGGGAGGGTATCATTGTGTTCATTAAATCGTTGATACGTCTTTCAACGCTTGCTCTTTGTATAAGTAATCTCTCTGCAGCGTTGCACCCTTGCAGAAGAAAGAAAACAGCACCATTGAGACTGACTTCCAAGGTGTGACGTAAATTGTCACAAGATACTGGTCTTTTTCAAACGCATTTTTTAAATAGAAAACGTAATATTTGTGATTTTTTTCTAACTACACCAGCACAACAACCATTTGTCTTTAAAAATCAACAAAACTCTTGTATGAATAAGCAACGGCTTGGTGATAATAGCATTGCCAAACTGCCACCTCTTGTTTAGTTACCGAATTCCGTCATTTTTTGCGGTCTTTCTGGCCTTCAAACTTCGTTTCAATACATTCTTTTCAAATTTATTAGCCACAGACCACCTGGAAATTCAAGTTTTACTTCTTTAGAAGTGATCGGGAGGTCATGGGTTTGAACCCCGGCCGGGTCATACCTAAGACTTTAAAATTGGCAATCTAGTGGCTGCTCCGCCTGGCGTCTGGCATTATGGGATTAGTGCTAGGACTGGTTGGTCCGGTGTCAGAATAATGTGACTGGGTGAGACATGAAGCCTGTGCTGCGACTTCTGTCTTGTGTGTGGCGCACGTTATATGTCAAAGCAGCACCGCCCTGATATGGCCCTTCGTGGTCGGCTGGGCGTTAAGCAAACAAACAAACTTCTTTAGAAAGAAATGACATGCAGTAAAGTTTTCTCTGAGCCCCAAGTATCAAGTTATGACCATTTTCCCAAGGAGGGTTAACGACGATCACCATTTGACATTTAGCCATATGTCAAAGCAGCACCGCCCTGATATGTCCCTTCGTGGTCGGCTGGGCGTTAAGCAAACAAAAAAACACAAAAATCTAATGGCTGCTCCGCCTGGCGTCTGGCATTATGGGGTTAGTGCTAGGACTGGTTGGTCCGGTGTCAGAATAATATGACCGGGTGAGACATGAAGCCTGTGCTGCGACTTCTGTCTTGTGTGTGGCGCACGTTAAATGTCAAAGCAGCACCGCCCTGATATGGCCCTTCGTGGTCGGCTGGGCGTTAAGCAAACAAACAAACCACATACTGCTCTTATTCTATACTCCGCAGAGTGCTGATGGGTACCGGTAGTAATGACCACCTTCTGACTTTCACATACATGCAAACATAGGCAAACTAATACCGTTGAAAAGAGGAGAGATTCAGCAATTCCAAAAAACATCAAATTGTTCTCTTACTTTTATTGTGGTGAGTGTAGGTATCAAATGGATAATCCATGTTGAAGGCACACAGCGTACTACAAAAATATTGTTCCAGAAAAAAAAAATCCCTGTCAGTGAAATCCAACCAAAAATGCCGGTATTTCAAGAAAACTTTGAAAATGTAGAAAGGTAAGCTGTTCAATGTCTCTTATTGTCCTGGGTTGTAGAAATAGCACAAAACTTCTCACTGTCACTCATGGATCAGTAATTATTGATATTTGTCATTGGTAAACCTGCCCCCCGCGGGTTAGGGGGAAGATGCTCCCAGCATGTCGTAAGAGGCGACTAACGGATTCTGTTTCTCCTTTTACCCTATGCTCCCCAGCATGTCGTAAGAGGCGACTAACGGATTCTGTTTCTCCTTTTACCCTTGTTAAGTGTTTCTTGTATAGAATATAGTCAATGTTTGTAAAGATTTTAGTCAAGCAGTATGTAAGAAATGTTAAGTCCTTTGTACTGGAAACTTGCATTCTCCCAGTAAGGTCATATATTGTACTACGTTGCAAGCCCCTGGAGCAATTTTTTTATTAGTGCTTTTGTGAACAAGAAACAATTAACAAGTGATCCCCTCCCCTCCTCCTCCCCCCCCCCCCCCCTTCCCCCGTCGCGATATAACCTTGAACGGTTGAAAACGACGTTAAACACCAAATAAATAAAGAAAGAAAGAATTGGTAAACCTACACAAATCTGATTTTATACACTATATACTGTCAGCGCCCAATTTTTCCTTGAATGTACATACTCTACGCAGGACCACATTCAGGCTATCTACAAAATCTACACACACACTGCATCCTTGAACCCCAACATAGACAGGAACAGAAGCAGTCCAAGCAGCGTCAAAAGTGCTCACAAGTTATCATGGTATGGATGGAAGCATGCAACGCAGAACCCCAAATTGCATGCTGCACACTCATAACGCGACCACTTCCTGGTGGGATGTCCTGCTGCACAATTCCTCACACCAGTACCAGCAATTTTGGAGAGCTTGTGGGGGTTGACAGCACCAGCCTGAGGGTGAGCAGGAGCCACTTGAAGAGGTGGATTGTCGCGGGCAGCGGCTATCTCTGCTGCTGTACGTTTGCGACAATTTCTCTTTCGAGGAAAGTAGTTTCCAGCTAGGGCCTCCACCACTTGTACCATGAACTGGTGACGAGTCAGCTTGGGATCCTGGTTAGTGTTAATGTTGTACACAATGTATTCATTCAGAAGGGATCTCCCAAAAAGTGAGAAGGCCACCTTCAGTGTCCACTTCATGGTGCGACGCTCAGCCAGGTACTTGTAGAGGCGAGCGTCGCTCAAGTCAACTCCGCCCATGGAGGCGTTGTACTTCACAACAATTTGGGGCTTTCTGACCTGGTTCCCCCTCCTGTTTATGACATTCTGGTAGCCTGCCTTGGACTCTGTGCTGAGGAGGATGGGCTTTTTTCCACCATCTTTATAGACAACACAAAGCAGGTTACCTTTTCGACGTTCAGCGACTTGATGGTTGGGAAGCTGTTGGTTGATGGCCTGTCTTGGCAGGCCCCGCCTGTTCTTTCGAACTGTCCCTGTTGCAGGTGTGGCTCTATCAAACAGGTCTTGGAGCAGCTCAGGAGAGGTGAAATAATTATCCACCCCTAGGTGGTGGCCCCTGGCCAGGAGGTCAGCGTCCCTGAGGAGATCCATCACCAGCCCGTAGGTGAAGCCCCGTGGGTGTGGTGGCTCTTGCGGGTCTCTCCCTTTGTAGACCTGGAAATGTCTGGGACTGTAACTGTTCAGAGAGTCACAAACACACCACAGCTTGATGCCAAACCTTGCATGGCGTTTCTGTGGCATATACTGTCGCAGGTGTGGTGTCTTCCCTTTGAATCCAACCATGGACTCATCGATACTAATGTTTCCACCAGGATGGTAGTGGTTCATGAACTTCCTATTGAAGTGATCTATCAATGGCTTGATCTTGAAAATCCTGCTTGCTGGATCCCCATCGAGCTCATGTGCAGGTCTGTTGGCAGTCTGTTGAAGTGCAAAAACTTCAAAAGCAGCAAAAATCTGTCAAGGTTGAAGTGGATGACAAACCAAGGCGTCGACTGGCTGGTGTGGCAGGTATCCCAGTTTGAACTGACAGTAGACTTCTTTATCAGTCCCATATTGAAGACAATTCCAAAGAAGGCCCTCATCTCAATTTCTGTAATGTTCCCCCATTGTTTATCCAGCTGTGGACATTCGAAGAGGGATGGTCAAGGAGGTACTGGGCGTGGTCATTGATCCAGTCTTGGGCATAATCGTTTGTTTCTCTCACGATCCGCTGGATGAAGAGTGGCGTGAAAAACAAGTTAATGTAGTCCACAGGATCAGCATTGGGTTGTGGGGCATGTTTGGGACCTGGTTCAGCTGTGAATGGAACCTCAGCAGGGCCAGCATCCTCCCCCATCACACGCATCCAGAACGACTGTCCTGGGACTGTCATCTTCCTCCTCAGACTCTTCGTCATCACTCGGGTCTGCAACAGAATAATGAAATAAAATAAAGTATACAGCTATATTATTGTTCTCATAGTGTAAATAGTTCTTTTTAATTCATTCCCTGCAAAAATCATCAACTTACTAATACCTGTGAGGAATAATTGTGTAATAGTGCATTATATTTTGTGACAGCAGCAAATATTGGGAAGAAAAAATCCCAAACCCACTGAAATATAAATAAGAATATTCTTATACATAGACAGAATAGTGCCAATCATGCTGCTAACACCAGAAAATAATCATGCACACAATAAACTTGTGTAAGCATGAAAACAAAAGCCATAGATAACGCCAGCTTTTTTGTCATCTTCAGTGCCACGCCCATATATATATTAATTCAAAACAAACACCTAACACGACCACAGTTCTGCACAAAGACGGCTACTTCGCCACACTATCTCTACTGCATGCCTAAACTACTCTCTCCAAGTAATTTATAAAGTTATTATAAGTGTTTCTAGTCAAAAATGTATGCAATCTAACTGGTACATGATCGTTGCGATATAACCTTCGTGGTTGAAAACGACGTTAAACACCAAATAAAGAAAGAAAGAAACTGGTACATGAGATGTCACTCTGTAAACAAACACGAATCAAAACGGATCGCTAATTTTATTACTAATCGTAGCAAAGTTCACAACAACTGAAAACACAGAATTGACAGATGTGCAGCTGAGTCAAATGCAAAAGCAAAACGAGTCTAATTACCTCCATAATCCACGTCAGAATCGCTGTCTTCGATCGATTCATCGCTCGTCTCGTGAGGAACGTTGTTGTCCTCATCATTGTTGTCATTGTCCGGTTCGTTGTCGCTCATTGTGTCCAACAATATTGGAAAAATCAGCTAACTTCGCAGAAGAACTCGCGCCAATTTTCTGGGAAGGAGACGCTTTCCTTTCGTCAAACAATGCTGTTGATTGGCTAGTAGCAAAGCACCGCGCTGGCTGGCTGTGACCGAAGTCTACCGGGGCATTCGAACTGGGCCAATATATTGGCCTCCAGTACTCAGGCATGAAAACTGAAAAAAAAAAAAATACTGAAAACAAAATTCGAAGGCGCACAGCGCCAAGTTTCGCAGGCGCATAGCGCCAAGTTTCGCAGGCGCGAAGCGCCAAGACTTCTAGGGGGGTCCGGGGGCATGCCCCCCCGGAAAATTTTTTGTTCAAGGGTGCAATTTGGTGCAATCTGGGGCTATCTGAGCCTTAAAATTGGATTCAAACATGGCCCCAAAACTATTTTACTATAACTATGACTAGGAAAAAAAAAAAAAAATTAAAAAAAATTAAAAAAATAAAAATAAAAAAAAGGAAAAATACTGAAAATAAAACAAAATACGGTTTATTTTTTTCAAAAATACGGAAAATACGGAAAATACGGAGAATTTTCATGCCTGAGTACTCTACCATAGAGCCAAGATATTGGCTTCTCGTGCCAAGAAGGTTAAACACCAAAGAAAGAAAACAAGTCGCGTAAGGCGAAAATACAATATTTAGTCAAGTAGCTGTCGAACTCACAGAATGAAACTGAACGCAACGCAACGCAGCAAGACCGTATACTCGTAGCATCGTCACTCCACCGCCCGTGGCAAAGGCAGTGCACGTGGAATTGACAAGAAGAGCGGGGTATTCGTTGCGCTGAGAAGGATAGCACGCTTTTCTGTACCTCTCTTCGTTTTAGCTTTCTGAGCGTGTTTTTAATCCAAACATATCATATCTATATATTTTTGGAATCAGGAACCGACAAGGAATAAGATGAAAGTGTTTTTAAATTGATTTCGAAAAAAAAAATTTGATAATAATTTTTATATATTTAATTTTCAGAGCTTGTTTTTAATCCGAATATAACATATTTATATGTTTTTGGAATCAGCAAATGATGGAGAATAAGATAAACGTAAATTTGGATCGTTTTATAAATTTTTATTTTTTTTTACAATTTTCCGATTTTTAATGACCAAAGTCATTAATTAATTTTTAAGCCACCAAGCTGAAATGCAATACCGAACCCCGGGCTTCGTCGAAGAGTACTTGACCAAAATTTCAACCAATTTGGTTGAAAAATGAGGGCGTGACAGTGCCGCCTCAACTTTCACGAAAAGCCGGATATGACGTCATCAAAGACATTTATCAAAAAAATGAAAAAAACGTTCGGGGATTTCGAACCCAGGAACTCTCATGTCAAATTTCATAAAGATCGGTCCAGTAGTTTAGTCTGAATCGCTCTACACACACACACACACACACAGACACACACACGCACACACGCACATACACCACGACCCTCGTTTCGATTCCCCCTCGATGTTAAAATATTTAGTCAAAACTTGACTAAATATAAAAAGAAAGAAAGTTCTGAAGAAAAGTTATGATTTATTGTTGAAGCTAAGATATTCGCCACGTTTTTCTTGTCGGTTATTACTCGACCATGTTGTTTGAGGCATTGGACATCCTCTTTATGTATCCCATCTCCCCCCTTTCCCCGTCGCAATATAACCTTGAATGGTTGAAAACGACGTTAAACACCAAATAAAGAAAGATCCTCTTTGTGATTTTTACCTTTAATCTTACGGATAATCTGCCATACCTTCTTGCTTGAAGTTTTGAAATTAAGTTTAGAACAGAAATTGCGCCAAGAGGCTTTTTTACTTTTTTTGTAAATGAAACGGCTTTGAGCTCGAAGTTTTTAGTGAGCGATCTTATTGGCTGACGTAGGGTATTGATACATATGCCGTTGAGCTCGTTTACACTCCTGATTGACTTCTGGGGTTATTTGTCCTGAAGTGGAAAGACAAAATAAATCCCAGTTAGCTTTGGAAAATGTTCAGTGTGGCCTTCCTCGCACTGATCCTCATCAAAATTGACAAAACAGGGAAAATGGTCACTTTCACACAGATCCGAATGGACAGACCATTTCAAATCAAGAAACAAAGATGGATGGCAGATAGCTAATTCCAAATGAGATTCTTCTCCGGATTGCGTTAAAAAAGTACCCTCTCCGGAATTTAAAAGACACAAATCCAAGTTATCGATGACATCTTCGATAATCTTTCCTTGAATGTTGGAAGATTCGCTCCCCCAACGTCGGGAATGGCCGTTAAAATCACCTACCAAAAGGAATGGGGTTGGTAATTGATGTATTAAGTATTCTAGGTCATTTTGGGGGGCCGTAGTAGATGGCGACAGATACAAAGAACAAACAGTTATAGTTCTATTACAAGAAATGCGAGCCGCTATTGCCTCAAGGTTAGTGTCCAATTGGACCTGATTATAAAGAAAATCAGAACGGATACAAAGTGCATTACCTCGGCCCGAGGACCGTATTAAGCAAATATACCGGGAGGTAAGGACATAGTTTTGTTTGGGCCAATAAGCGTTTCCTGTAAACAGACTGCAATGGGGTTATGCTTCAAGAGGAGATGGAGTTCCTCCTGATTGGCATTAAAAGAGGCTTATCTTGCATTTTCTCCCGCTTTATTTTTTCTACCTGAAGCTGGACCAGTTCCAGTTTCGCCCTATTTATCTGAATCTTGGAGTCCATCAGTTCTACTTTGCGTTTATTCGCAAACACCTCGCACTGCCAGTACCCTGTTAGAGAGTCATTGATGACCATCTGACTTGTCATCAACTCAATGTTATTCTTCCCGTCGCGATATAACCTTCGTGGTTGAAAACGACGTTAAACATCAAATATAGATATATATTCTATATACACTACTCACAAAAAGTTAAGGATCACTATGAGAAAACAGGTGCTCAATAAAATCAGTTCGCTACTGTTATTTATTTCTCAGTCAAACCAAAGTGTTATGAATTCTTGTTCAGCTGTAAGTGGGCAATGTTGTGTTAGTGGGAAAATTGCACGGGATTTTCTACTACTGAGCTTGGTAGCAAAAGAAAAAGCGGAAACTTGCGAAAAAGGACCTTGTTTTGGACCGTTCATCCCGAACACATTGCACAAGCCACATGGAAAAACCATTATGCATGAGCAAGCACTGCTGTTTATGTGTGAGATGCTGTCACTTGCTTGGCTTTTTGAGAAGACATACCACCAGTATAAGGCATTATCTGACAATGCCTCCACGACGAAAATTGAACGAGTTTGAGAGGGGACGAGCTGTTGCATGGTTCCAAGATGGTGTCCCAAAATGAGAAGTGGCCAGGCGACTTCACGTGTCCATCTCGGTCATTGTCAGACTGATTCGACGTTTCACAGCCACTGGGAGGGTCCAGGAAAGACGCAGACCTGGGCGACCAAAGAAGACAACTACACGTGAAGATCGTCTCATTGAACGACTAGCCTTGCAAACAAAAACAGTCTCTTCCAGCATTATTCGAAGGCAGCGGAGGGTGGCTACTAACATCAACATCAGCCAGCAGACCATACGGAATCGCCTTCATGGGTTTAACCTCCGTTTTCGTCGCCCAGCTGTACGGTCACGCTTAACTCCAGCCCATAGGGCAGCACGCCGCGTCTTCTGAAGACGTCACGTGAGGTGGACACGTCAGCAATGGTCCCAGGTCCTGTTCAGTGATGAATCACGCTTCACCCTGAACCACAACGACGACCGACTGAGGGTCTGGAGGCGCCAAGGGGAACGCTACATTGACACCACTGTCCAAAAAAAGGTGGCCTTTGGTGGAGGTTCTGTAATGGTCTGGGGGGCCTTCAGCCTTCACCACAGAACACCCTTGTTTCATGTACAGGGTAACCTGACTGGCCTCCGATACCGGGATGAGATCCTTCGACCGCTGGCTGTGCCTACACTGCAGCAGATGGGACCGCAGGCTGTCCATCAGGATGACAACGCTCGCCCCCACAGGGCAAGGGTGGTCAACGACTTCCTGCAGCAGTCTGGAGTCAACAGAATGGAGTGGCCAGCATGCAGTCCCGATCTCAACCCGATTATGAACCTCTGGGATGAGTTGGATCGCAAAGTGAGGAGCAACCTCCCCCCTCCCAGGGATGTCCAGCACCTCTACCAGATGCTGCAGGCTGAGTGGCAGGCGCTTCCACAGAGGATCTTCACCACCCTGGTGAACTCTATGAGGACTCGCTGCGTCGAGTGCCAGAACAGCCAGGGCGGTTACACGCATTACTGAACTTTTGGGAGCATCTGAATGCCATGTCTTGTGGTTTCAACGACTTTGTGAAATTAAATTTCGATACGTACACACTTTGATAAAATGTACAGACCAAACGATTGCTCAAACTTGAAGGAAATGTTGTATCGTTATCACTAAAGCATTGAATTAAACGCTTGCCAAATACCAACGCATTGGCTTTCTTATTTGGAAAGTTATGAATTTGTGTGCAAGTGATCCTTAACTTTTTGTGAGTAGCTTAGATAGAATGTTTTTCTTGTTTGATGCAATTTTGCTCCTTAAAATAACTGTCAAAGATGTCATCTTCTGCACTTTGGTTGTCGTGTGAAGTTACTCATTTCCGTGTAGCTCGGAGCCTGATTCGCTCCTTGAATGTTCCAGGGCGTGATGCATGGTGGTAGCCCTTGGACGTTTCCTGGCACCTTCCTCTGCTGTGCGATTCCTCGACTGTCTCCTAGCGCGGACCTCTGATGTGGGAGTCCTCGAATATCTGATGCCGACCTCTGCTGTGTTGTTCCAGGGACCGGTGGTGTTGATCTACAGAGAGTATGTTCCACTGCGGACATTGACTGCTGTCTTGATGAGAGTCCCGGGACTCGCACCAGTGCCTTTCCACGAACAACAGCTAAAGATGTTACAGATTTGTCAATGGATTTAATATCATGGTTCATGAAGAAATATGTATGGTGCACGGCACATTTATTTAATTGGTTTTACGAAAACTGTGTTTGTGGTTCTAGGGCTGCATTGTTGTAGCTGGTTGTAGCTGGTCTGATAACAAATCAAAACAAGAGGCGAAGCCTTCACGTCTCACGTAAGAAATCGACAAACAGTTACACAAACTCAATCACTCCGTCACATATACACACAGACAGTAAGCATACCGTCGCGATATAACCTTGAACGGTTGAAAAAGACGTTAAACACCAAATAAAGAAAGAAAGAAACAGTAAGCATAAGTGATAATCAAAGCAGCACCGCCCTGATATGGCCCTTCGTGGTCGGCTGGGCGTTAAGCAAACAAACAACAAACAATCTTGATGAATTCGATGTATTGTTCTTCCGCCGTCTGAACCTCGCCATAGAGGTTGGTCAATGTGTCGACAATCTCTTTGGAGGTCTTCGTATCCTTTACTTGATTCATGCAAGGCCAACCCCTTGAGGCTAGCCTTAACACGGCGGAATTGTTCACCATCCTCAGACCCCTCGACAAGGAGGGTGTCGACCTTGTCCTTCCACTCCTTGAAGGTGACTTCCTGGCCTCCTTTCGGCGCAAGGCCAGTGAAAGTGTTCAGACGCATGGGTGGAGATGGAACCTTCACTACCACCGGCTGTGGGGCAACAGTTTTGATGTGTTGTGCCTGGTCGGCCAGTCTCTCCCCCTGATCGGCGATCACGGCCTACTGCTCTTGGATGGTCTGCGTCAACTTGTCCAGTTGAACTTTCAAGGCTTCCAGATCGGCCATTTTCCTAACCTCTCCTTGGGCTCACTTTATTATTACAATTTCAATGTCTTTTAACTATTTTTAACAAAAACACTTTTTTCTTAATAATATCCCGGACGAGCCCCCAATTTGTAACTGGTACTTAATTATAATTATGAACTACCTAAAGTACCAATCCCCAGATTCACACAATTCAGCCAAGAAAAAGAATAGTTTCTATTATATTTTATTCAACTAAGTTTTGCCACAAGGATTGATTAGAGAAAAATGACACAATATTTTAGACTAGGAAGAACAAAGAAGGCACTGAAAAGAAAAGAATCAATTGTAAGAATAATATCAAACATTCACATAAAATTATGAATGAACGAATCAACTAATCAAAACCAGCGTAGTACACCCAATTAATCATCTGTTTATTGACATGTGGCACGTATTCAAATTAATATTCACTGGCAGGATTGTTACATTATAACAACCAAAATATAACGTTACTACAACACTATGTTAGATGCGGCCAAAGCACACTTGATCAGATTCAATCGCAAGATTAAACCATGAGCTGCCCACACCTAAATTAAGACTGGAGGGCCTCAGCATATCCACAATCCAACACAATGTGGACCGTTAGCCATTAACACATCTGGGCCCAAGCCTAACTAATGACTATGCATTCTTAGCATCACTTCCTCGATCTGCCATTATCAATTTGAACAATCCACAGTCATGTTCCATTTCTCCATAAAATAAATCTTTCACTTAAATCAAGATTAACCGGCACGGTTGGCCTAGTGGTAAGGCGTCCGCCCCGTGATCGGGAGGTTGTGGGTTCGAACCCCGGCCGGGTCATACCTAAGACTTTAAAATTGGCAATCTAGTGGCAGCCCTCCGCCTGGCGTCTGGCATTATGGGGTTAGTGCTAGGACTTGTTGGTCCGGTGTCAGAATAATGTGACTGGGTGAGACATGAAGCCTGTGCTGCGACTTCTGTCTTGTGTGTGGCGCATGTTAAATGTCAAAGCAGCACCGCCCTGATATGGCCCTTCGTGGTCGGCTGGGCGTTAAGCAAACAAACAAACAAACTTAAATCAAGATTAATCATCAAGGAGAAAAACCAATTAACATCAACACTGATGTCAATACAACAATTAACTTATAAAATAATACAAAGTCAAAAGCATAGCCCAAAATCACCAATGTTAACCCAATCAAAGGTCAAACAAAGAAGCAAAATCTCATCAGCACATTGGTAACATGCTCTTGAAACCAGTCTGCCTATTACAAATCCACAAGAATCAAAAACATCCTACACAATACAAACAAAACTAATATTTGAATTAATAAAATAACATCATTGCAATATAATTGCACACAAAGATAGTCAAAAATACTATAACT
This sequence comes from Littorina saxatilis, assembly GCF_037325665.1. Taxonomy (NCBI): domain Eukaryota; kingdom Metazoa; phylum Mollusca; class Gastropoda; order Littorinimorpha; family Littorinidae; genus Littorina; species Littorina saxatilis. The sequence goes on along the minus strand of NC_090258.1, from coordinate 6,899,413 downwards.
AACCTGATTTAGAACCTTTTCAACCACCGGCACGGTTGGCCTAGTGGTAAGGCGTCCGCCCCGTGATCGGGAGGTCGTGGGTTCGAACCCCGGCCGGGTCATACCTAAGACTTTAAAATTGGCAATCTAGTGGCTGCTCCGCCTGGCGTCTGGCATTATGGGGTTAGTGCTGGGACTGGTTGGTCCGGTGTCAGAATAATGTGACTGGGTGAGACATGAAGCCTGTGCTGCGACTTCTGTCTTGTGTGTGGCGCACGTTAAATGTCAAAGCAGCACCACCCTGATATGGCCCTTCGTGGTCGGCTGGGCGTTAAGCAAACAAACAAACAAACAAACAAACCTTTTCAACCTGAGTCTAGCAGAACGTGTGTTAATATCAGGCAGCTATGATGGGGAGAAGTGGAGAGGAAACAGGAAGTGTCTTCTCACAGAAATACATTATAAAATCTAAGGGTCATAATACCGAAATCTCTTCAAATAATAACTACTAACTAAAATTACACTAACAATAAACCAAAATTTACTGGTAACCTGAGGTAGGTTAGTGGGCGGGGATATAGCTCAGTCGGTAGTGCGCTGGATTTGTATCTAGTTGGCCGCTGTCAGCGTGAGTTCGTCCCCACGTTCGGCGAGAGATTTATTTCTCAATGCAGCTCAAAGGGCTTACTCTTGTCGGCTATCCCTAGCACTGGTGCCGTTGTAAGAGATTTGATCAGACCTTCAAACGCCCTTTGGTGCTTCTCCCCCCACAGGTGTGTGATATCAGAAGATAGGTTGAGAACGGGAACTCCTGTTTTTTTCTTCCTACTGTTCTTGGACTTGTGTGGTACATACCCCGCTGTCAGCTCATGCAGAGGTTTAGAACTCTGAGCGAAGCAAGGCACGAACCTCCGGTAGAATCCAGCAAAACCGAGAAAAGATTTTACCTCTTTCACCGTCTTTGGGACTTGCCAGTCAACCAAGGCACTGATCTTTTCTGGGTCCGGCCGAACTCCACCGGCGCCGACAATGTAGCCCAAGTGACGTACTTCTGTGGCCCCAAAGACACACTTTTCCGGATCCAACTTCAGACCAAACTTCCTTAGTCTCTCCAGTACTTTGATGGTTCTTTCCTCAAGCTCCCCTAAGGTCTTTGCGTGTACCAGAATGTCATCTAAAAAGACAATGAGCTCAGCAAGATTAAGATCGCAGAAAACAAAGTCCATTAGCCGCTGGAAGGTACAGGCACTGTTACTCATCCCCATGCTCATCCGCTCAAACTGGAACAGCCCGAACGGCGTCGTAAAAGCTGAGATCTTCTTTGCGCGTTCCGTCATAGGGACTTGGGAATAGGCCTTACTAAGGTCCATGCTTGTAAAGAACTTGGCCCCGTTCAGCGTCTGAAACAAATCCTCTATCTTGGGGATGGCGTAACTGTCCCGTACTGTCCGAGCGTTGACTTTCCTGTAGTCAACACACATCCGTAGGGCACCAGACTTCTTCCGGACAAGTACTATTGGGCTAGCGAAAGGTGACGTTGACGGAGCAATAATCTTGGCGTCCAGGAGATCCTGAATGTGCTGCCTTGCCTCCTCAAACTCTCCGTGTGGAATGGGTCGAGGGCGTTCCCGCACATCCGGTCCTGGCTCCAGCTCAACGTCATGCGTCATGGCATCAGTGCAACCAATATCCAAATCACTTTGAATAAATACATCGTGGTAAGCACTGAGTCTCTCTTTGAAATGTTCCTGCCACTCTGGAGTGGTATCTTCTCCAAACTGGAAAGAAAGTGTACTCCCTGGGCTAACAGGAACCCCAGGAGTTTCTGAAAAAGAAGGCACAGTATCAGCGCTATTCTACTAGAATGGAGGAAAATTTAGTCCGCAATCCTGAAATCAAAATACAATCATCAAAACATGATCCACAAATATAACTAAGTCAGTTTCAAACACCGTCACCAATTTCTCTCTCCAACCAAACATATAAAATCAGAATGTTATACATGGAGGGCAAAGTGTCTTTTCATAAGAAACAAAAGGAATCTCCCAGTCACACAAATGTTCCCATCTTAGATGAAAAACATAACTCCTCAAAAAGTGTCCTTTTCAGATTGGTTGGTTGGTTGGTTTTTGGGGTTTAATGTCTCTTCAGCAGATGCTAGCTGCTATTCGAGACCGATGCAGTTATTTTCTTTTCCCTTCATATGGCAAGTTCTACGTTTCAGACTATTTACATTCAAATCTATCACTGTAAAAGAAGGTTCTAAAAATTAATAATTTTCACTTCTGGTACTTTAAATCTTGTAAAAAATCTTGATCTCTTTTAAAAAGTTAAAAATCTTGTCCGGGGGAACATCCCGGAATAAAACCTTCAGTGTTTCCGCATTGTAGTGTTTGTCTCGAAATTCCTTTTCAGATCAATCTTATTTTTTACCTGATCAAAGTTGCTGATTTAGCTACTTGGTAAACATATAGACATCACTATTAATGAACTGACGCAGCTCATTAGTACCAGCAATCGAAGTTGTCTCCAACAATTCAAAGCCTGATACTGTTTCCCCAAATCCATCCTTTTTCCTCTTTCCTTCGACTATCACTCAGTCGTTCCCAAATCCCAGTGTGACAATTCCTCCATAATCCCGATCCACAATGTACAACATTCTCCAGTAACAAACTGGATCTGGATTTGGATAACCCGCCTGGGTTGGTGGTTGGCGGGTGCGCCACAGAAGCCGACGACGACTATAATCAACGTGACGTTTTTTGGGTGTGCGCATCTAAAAGAGTCTTAAAAGTTCACTGTACACAAGGTGGATATAGTGTACAACTCCAGCTGGTCTTCTTGCTGCTGTACTTGCGGTTTTAGTCCGTTTGCCCTAGAATGTAGGCTTTTCAAGCACAGTTAAAAAATGCTATGTTACAATGTTAAAAACTGGATAAAAACTACTGAGGCTCTCACACTGGTTTCTGCCCCCCTAACGCCGATGAGAAGGCGCTGGGCGCGGTCAAGGTGACGGTGGCTTCGCTCAAATTGTTCCACTCGATCACTGTCTTTATAAAGAACGAGTTCCTGTATTGATCAGTCTTTGAGGTAGGAGCTTTGAAACAGCGGCTGTTGTTGGTTGCCTGTCTCTGGAGGATGTTTTGGCTCTCATACCCCTCGTAGGCTTTAGGCTTGACTCGGCGCCGAGATACGCTCACCAGGGTGAGAAACGAGTCAGGGGGTAAGGCAGGTACAAGTCCATTGATGATTTTGAACAGCATCGTCAGGCGAAGTTGCTGGCGGCGTTCCTGGAGTGTAGGAAGTTGGAGGTACTCTAGCATCTTGGTGACGCAGCCTGGGTCCTTGGACACGTAGTCTTTCATGATGAACCTAGCGGCTAGGCGTTGGATGCGTTCGAGTGTAAAACAAACTTACAATCAAAGAACATTAGACAAATAAAAGATGTCCAGTTACATTCAGAAAACTAGTTTCGTTTTGGTTACCATGGGGGCAGCCATTATTGTTATTGTTCCACACTTCCGGTCTGGGCAAGGCCCATAATCCAATCTACCCACACTGGATCCCCGATGGCCCATGGGTATACACTTGCCACGTAGCTTATGCATCAGTGAAGCCCATCCTTCATCCACAAACACACTTCACATCCCCAGCATTTCCTTTCGCCACAAAAATAACTTTGTAACAAGTTATGCTCACGAAAAATATCAAACTATTACAAAACATAAGAATAGAAAAAAACAATGACAAAACTCAGTTTCTTTTTCACATGCATAAAACACATTAATTATTCGAAACTTATAAAATCACTTTTATCATCCTAACAAAATCCTTATAATAAAAAATGTAGAAGTAAAACTCGCACATACCTGGTTTAGGAAAGTTTTAGGACTCAACAATCTCCAAGCAACAAAATAGGTCCTTCCTCTAAGAACTCCAAGTGGTAAAGAAAGAGAAAATGAAGTACCAGAGAGCTTATTTTCAGCACTTCTCTCTTCCTGCATTATAAAACTTTTTATCTCAGCAGTATGAATTCTAATTACCAGCAAATGTACAATATCCTATTAACATGTTAGTGGGTGTAGAATTTAATAACTAATTTATCAAAAATCATAGGAACTATTTCCTTTTAGCAAATTTTCACAAAGTAAGTGGGTCCTCCAGGCGGGAATTTACAGACATATCCTTGCACCAATGTCTGGAACAATTGCCTGACCTTATGCACCCCGACCTATATCTTGTAGGCAAGGTTACTGACCGATAGTCAAGGCCGTATAGTTGGTCAAGGGAAATAACTGTGACGGAAGCACTTTTCAGCCTGAACATGAGTTGCTTCCCCTAGACTGTTCCTTCCTAGACTGATCAGTCTCTGTAACTCTGTAACCTACCAAAATCCAAGTACCTAATTTTGGTGGGGGTTACAAATGCATTCCAAAAGGCACAATCAAAGCTCACTCGTTCAACAAAAAACGACTACTTTGACCAGACGAGAAAGTCACACCACTACCTCCATCACCCCCATTTGCATCTGAATTTGGAAATAATAGGCATGGTTTCGTTTCAAACGCATGTTTCCAGCTTCCGTTCTTTTCAAACAAAAGTTGTAAAGCTGTGACTTTGTAAGCACACTGTCGAAATCATCGATAGGATGGTCAGCCAAAACAAAGGGACACTTCACCTCGACGACCCCAATGATCTGATTATCATGAATGGTCTTGACCACCGAATCAGGACTGCATGCCAACTCTGGGAACTTTGGATTCATCCAGAGGCCTGAACTTTCTACTTTGTACAAAGGATCAGCTTGAGAACTGTATGTATCTAGACCTTTCACCTCCATCTCTTTCCCATACTCCATCTCTTTGGAGGAAACATGACTGGACCACATGATCTTCTTAACCAGATTGGTCTTTGTCTGAGCTGTCACACGCACACTTCTCTCAGCTCTCCACCGATCGTTTCCCTGTTCCCTGACAATTTCGACTGGTTTGGTGGTCAGTGGATCCGTGGCATTTGCACTCAACAGTCCCGAAATAAACTGCTCTCTGTTTTTCCTCAGAACTTCTTTTCGACTGTCATCGACTTCATAGTCAGACTGAATGTCCTTGTCTGCACAAATAAAGTCCCATCCACTTGTCAACTTGCCCTTTTCCACTGCACTGGTGACACATTTTTTAAATTGTTCACGGATTGTTTCTGATGTTTCCCTGGATCCCTGTGGCCTGGGGTCGAAAGTTATAGTGATGAACTTTTTGCCTTCCTTCGAATGACAGTCCTGCAGCTTTTTGGGGGAACGATATGTTTTTCTTCCTTTGTTCCATTCACATGGTTTAGATGTGCATGCCGCATCACTGCCATCAGCTCCATATTTCTCCATATAATCAGCGAGGGCCAACAACAAGGCAGCGACATGGCTGCACCGTCCCATCGCTGAAGCCTTGCAATTGCACGAGGCATCCCGCACAAAGCCAGTGCGCATGTCAATTGCAGACCGGCACGGTGGCCTAGTGGTAAGGCGTCCGCCCCGTGATCGGGAGGTCGTGGGTTCGAACCCCGGCCGGGTCATACCTAAGACTTTACAATTGGCAATCTAGTGGCTGCTCCGCCTGGCGTCTGGCATTATGGGGTTAGTGCTAGGACTGGTTGGTCCGTTGTCAGAATAATGTGACTGGGTGAGACATGAAGCCTGTGCTGCGACTTCTGTCTTGTGTGTGGCGCACGTTAAATGTCAAAGCAGCACCGCCCTGATATGGCCCTTCGTGGTCGGCTGGGCGTTAAGCAAACAAACAAACAAACAAATGTCAATTGCAGCAAGGACGTTGTACTGTCCATCGTCGAACGACGCACGAACAATGGATTTTAAATAATACAGTTCACCTGCCGAACTTGAACATACGCAGCAATCTTCCATGTCCTGCACGTGGCCGCTTTCAAAGAATTGTTTCCCTCTTTTTAGGGGTTTCTCTGTTTTAATGTCCACTGGCATGTCCACAGTGCTATCTGCGAAGGTAGCTGACTCCACAATGTAGTGAAAGATCTGTCCCTTGTTGAAGTACTTGGGAATCTGCAAATAGTTAAATAATTATATATAATTATAAAAAAAGTTGATGATGACTGAGGAATCTTTCAGAAAATTAAGAAAACAAAAGTTGGTAGAAGATTAATTAGGGAACTACATGTATGTATGTTCCTAAACGTCTTGGACTGCATTAAATGTTTTCGTTGGAATCTTCCAACCAATATTCCTCCGTTTAGAATTAGTTGATTGGAAATGAATGGTGCATATTTTTTTTCTTCTTAAGCTGCAACATACAAATGTACTGTAATTTAATTATTATTATTATTACCTTAGTGGAAGGAAAAACAGCCCATCCTGTCACTGGCGGCACTGGTGGCTGGGCTGAAGGCACTGGCGGGTTGGCATCTGTCAGTGACTGCACTGCCAATTCATACCACTTGCCACTGTCAAGCTTAACGTCAATTGGCAGATCAGCACTCAGGCAACTTTCCACCCTAAAAGCAGAAAAAACAAACATATTTTAACATTTTATCAAAACTTAGTGTACACAACCTTATTGCTCTTCCTGACAGTCATGATCCTCTGATTATCAGTAGAATTAGAAAATGTTTTCCTGGTTGTAATCATTACCAAAAAGCACCCCTTTGTTTTCAACACTGGTCATCAATGCTGATGAATCATGATGGGTTCAAAAATATGACGATTGACTTACTTGTTACGGTTAGTGTGAGAAGTTACTTAAATTCATTTACTTTTGATCTTAAATCTACTACTGAATCAGCACAGGAGGAAAGTAAACATTGTACTAGATCGGACCAAATTGACAATCGAAAACGTTAGAAATGTATGAACAAATCGATAATCTGTGTCGGGATTCGATTGATAGGATCGAAAAAATAATGCATTTAGTTTTACATGATAGAAATAAAATACAAGCATGATTGAGCGATTTATTTGACTGCAACAAAGCCTACGCTCATGGACCGACCGGTCACCGGAGCAGCTTTCGACAAAACAAAATCTTTACCTCTGCACCAATTCTGCCTTCCTTCCTCTCATTGACAAGCCTCGTGTTTCCAGCCATCTTCTTAGTGCAACTGCGGTGTTTTTGGAAACGAATAGAAGCATTGCAGTAATACAGTTCTGGGCTAACAAAAAGAAAGAAAAAGAAGTAGAGAGAAGTTCTTTCTGTCTTTTCTTTCTTTATTTGGTGTTTAACGTCGTTTTCAACCGTTCAAGGCTATATCGCCACGGGGAAAGGGGGGAGATGGGATAGAGCCACTTGTTAATTGTTTCTTGTTCACAAAAGCACTAATCAAAACAATGTTTGCTCCAGGGGCTTGCAACGTAGTACAATATATGACCTTACTGGGAGAATGCAAGTTTCCAGTACAAAGGACTTAACATTTCTTACATACTGCTTGACTAAAATCTTTACAAACATTGACTATATTCTATACAAGAAACACTTAACAAGGGTAAAAGGAGAAACAGAATCCGTTAGTCGCCTCTTGCGACATGCTGGGGAGCATTGGGTAAATTCTTCCCCCTAACCCGCGGGGGGTGTAGAGAGAAGTAGAGATAAATGTCTATTTTTCAAATATGATGGAGTAGGCACATAAAAGCACTTTTTTAGTCCAGATCTCTCGCAATGAGGGACGACTACGCATTGTACAAAGTACATTCATAGGCAATAAGTGCCACAAACAAAGTTGTTGAAGACACAATTATGACACTTGAATACTCTGAGTTTCTTTGTGTGTGTGTGTGTGTGTGTGTGTGTGTGTGTATGTGGTTTAACCTTATTTAAATTTTTATATTCATGTATGTACTGTTGCAAGTGAATACTCACACACATCAAGCACACACCCACTCACACACACACTACTCACAAAAACACTGATTATCAAGAAGACACATGCAACCACACTGGAAGACCATAAAACCGAATTGGGCGTTCAAAAAGCCATAAAAGGCTATCATTTAATTACAAAATATCTTTGATAAAACAAGAGATAAAACAATTTCACCCAAAGAGTTGGACGTATGGTATCAAAGACAGCCAACTTTCATGCACCCCCCAAGTTCGGTTTTGGTCTAACAGGTACGCACACATCTTGATTC
>NC_090258.1:6851291-6886291 GCF_037325665.1 Littorina saxatilis | reverse complement strand
CTTTGTCCTGAGAAAATATAGTACATTGGTTATCACATAAGAAAGTATATTAAAAATAAATTAACATGCATTCACCATCAACAATGCACAAAAGAAAGTCAGCACCTTGCCGGTTATCACATATTGTCTAAGAGAGTAGAATGCAAAACAAAATCAACAATACTGAAACAATACAGAACACTGACCCCGTGATGCTGTTGATCCTAGTTGGTCTGCTCAAGTGTTGGTTTTAAAGTATTATTTTCTTCAAACCCGTGGTTCAGTAGCATCTCTGAGCAGTTTGGCAAACTGAAACGTGAACGTCGTCAGGCGGAGAGGTGCTGGCTTAAATCCAAACTCACTGTTCACAAAGAGATTTTTGAAACCATCAAACGCAAAGTAAATGACTTAGTTGAAGGCGCTAAAACTGCTTTCTTCTCTGCCCAAATTATAGGTAGTAGAACATGCAAAGAACTTTTTCAAAATTTCAATTCTCTGCTTGGAAAACAGACGGTTTCCAGCCTCCCCACCACCCATGACCCCAAGGACCTGCCAACTGTATTTTCTGACTACTTCACTGAGAAGATCGAAACCATCAGAAATAGCTTTCCTCCACCAGTGGCTTCGCCTCCGGCTTCACAATTCTCTGGTTCTTTGTTGGATAGCTTCATTCCTGTATCTGAGCAGTTTGTTTTGAAGATTTTGAAGAACACAGTGCCAAAGTCTTGTGAGCTAGACCCGGACATCCCCACCAACTTGTTTTATGAAAACCTTGACCTTTTTCTTCCCATCATAACCAACATAATCAACTCTTCTCTCACTTCTGGCACTGTGCCAATGGACTTGAAAACTGCAGTAGTTAAACCTTTGATCAAGAAACCATCTCTGGATAAAAATCAGTTGAAAAACTATAGGCCTGTTTCCAACTTGCCATTCATTTCTAAAATTCTGGAAAAAGTAGTGCTTAGTCAGCTTCTCTCCCACCTTGAAACCAACAACCTCTGCAACCCTCTTCAGTCAGCGTATAGGGCTGGCCACAGCACCGAGACTGTTTTGCTTCGTGTTGTGAATGACATTCTTTCTGCTCTGGATAATGATGACCTATCAGTTCTGCTTCTCTTGGATAACTCAGCTGCGTTCGATACGATCGATCACTCTGTTCTGCTCTCTCGTCTCGAATCTGTTTTTGGCATTCACTCTACCGCTCTTCACTGGTTTAGTTCATATCTACAGGGCCGTAGTCAGTATGTGTCTGTCAATAATCTCTCATCTCCTCCATCTCCTCTCTGTTTCGGCGTTCCCCAGGGATCAGTTCTAGGCCCAGTTTTATTTGTACTATACACCACTCCTCTCTCTGCCGTCATCAAGCAACACGCAGTCAATCACTACCTCTTTGCAGACGACACACAACTCCAACAAGCATGCAAGCCTACAGAAATCCAAGCGGTGACGCACACTCTCCAAAACTGCACTTCAGATATTAAATCATGGATGACAAACAATATGCTCAAGTTAAATGATGACAAGACTGAATTTCTTCTTTTCTCTGGAGCTTCCTGTTCGACCACTTCCCTTCCAGCCTCCATCACAGTAGGTTCTAGTGACATTTCTCTCTCTGATAGTGCTAGGAATCTTGGGTTCATCATGGACTCCCACCTCTCAATGAAACAACACATCAAAAAAGTCTGTCAGACATGTTACTTTGAGATCAGAAGAATAGGTTCCATAAGAAAATTTCTCACTGTTGATGCCACTAAAACTCTCGTTACATCCTGCATTCTGTCCAGATTAGATTACTGCAACTCCCTTCTCATAGGCTGCCCTGACTCCACTCTCCAACCCTTGCAAAAAGTACAACACTCTGCTGCACGTCTCATTTTCAGAGCACAGCATCGACAACCCTGCACTCCTCTCATGAAAGAACTTCACTGGCTTCCTGTATCTGAACGTATTAGGTATAAAGCTGCCTGCTTCGGCTACAATATCATCTCTGAATCGGCACCTGCCTATCTTTCTGAACTGGTCTCTCTCTACACTCCCTCTCGCACCCTTCGTTCTTCTGATGATGCTCGACTTCTCTGTCAAGGTCGCTTTAAACGCAAGGCTCATGGCTTCCGCACGTTTTCGTATTATGGACCTCAGTTATGGAATTCACTCCCCTTTCAATTACGTCACTCTCCATCCATTTCATCTTTTAAGTCCAATTTGAAAACTCACTTGTTCCAACAACACTACGGATAGTTCCTTAGTATAGAGTCTGGGGATGTGAGATGTGCATGATGTGTTGTTTGAATCTGACAGTGATTGTATGATTTTTGTATACATGTATTGTTGTCCCGCGCTTTGAACTTTTGATAAGGCGCTTTATAAATGCCCGTTATTATTATTATTATTATTATTATTATATAAACATATCGAATGTTTGCAATGGCTCTGTATCAGAAATCAATAACAACTACTTTATTATTCATTATGCCAAGTTTCATAAATGTTAAGCAATCTGATCAATTCCAGTTATGAGTTGCGACAGAGGAGTTAGACTACTGTACTGGTGATCGTAGGCCAGCACTGAAGACCAGGTGTAGCGACTGGCCATTTCGCCGAGTTTTGCAGTGTATGCGAGGTAGTCAACGATGCACCGACCCGACAGCCGGCCGGTCTCAATAAGTTTCGCCATAATTCTTGCGTTGGCACTTAGAAACTGGGCAGGCGAAACATTGTCTAGCTTGGTTTTTTGATTGGCGCTCAGTCGAATGAATACGCCCTCTCTAAGCTCGATCTCCTGCTGTTCCGCCCCCCGGAATGTGATGAAGTCTGTTATTTTGAGGGCCACACCTGAACGTGGCTGTGTGTTCAGAAAAACTGTAGGATCCAGGTCTACACGGCCTCCGTCCAGCGGCGTCGCGGCGCCCGTGCCGGTCGTTGACCTCTGCAATAACTCGTCGAGGGACGTTGCTGCCGTAGCCGCTGTCGGCGCCGGTGATGTCGCCGCTGCCTGCTCTCTTGACAGTGGCCCATCGTCGCCCTGAAGTTCACGTATCAGAGCCAAAGTAGCAACATGGTGGCCCGGCTTTTGTTTGAGTTCAGTCACACTGGCCCTCGTGGCATTTACCAGTGCAATGTGCGTGTCAAAACCGGCCTCCACCAAAATTTCTGCCACCGTAGAAGGGAGCTGTTTGACCCACTTGTCAAACTTGAATTTGGAACTGTCTCTGTCAGTCATTTTGCACTGCTGCGTATAAAATTTTGAAGTAAAATGAACTGAGTACAAATTTCCAAGTCAGCTTTGCTGTCAAAAAACTTTGCTGCTGCTGCGCCAGTGTACAAAAGCTGACTGACTACACTGAATACAAAAGCTAACAATCACATATCTAGGCGTAGGAATATTTTACTCAATAGACCCTACACACACAACTGCCACACGATACAGGATCCCTCTCACGTGCATTCCGACACATCCGCCGAACAAGTTACTCCAAGGTGTAACCCATCACGCAGAAGGGACCGACTGCACGAGAGAGCGATCTGAGCGCACTCACACAAATTTAAACGTTATTGTAGTAACGGCCGAGCTGTAAACATATAACAAGACGAGACATTTCACGCATGCACTCTATCGCTCTGACGTACATGTAAACACACGTGGTAAAAGGCAGAACCCAAGCCCAGCTTGGAAAGTGCTGCTTATTAAAAGACGTAAACGCCGTCCGGGGCTTGTAAGGCCCAGCCTTATCGTAAGCCCGGACAGCATAACGCCACGACTACATAGTTGAGTCACATAAAGGTTGGCTAGCCCCAACAGGTAGACTTACCTAAGTCTCTTGTTAAGGCGAGCTCCGTGCAATCCGTCCGTCTTGTTGGGTCTTCAGAATAACACTGCCACCAAATCCCCCAGGTGGCGCCGACGTCCGGGACAGGGGCGAGTAGCGTTACCTCCCCTGATCCCGGTAGCAGACGACAAATACTACATTCCCCCCCGTTTTGAAATTAGTGTCCCTACACCCCGGAAGTCCCCTTCTTAGTAGAAAGGCTTCCAGAACACGGCTTACGGGGTTAGGGACTGCTAACCGGGGGGGCCCTTCCTTGACTCGTCCCCGGGTGTTGCTGGTAAGGACTTGGTACCCTATCTCCCAGGGATCCCGGGAGGCTCCCTGGGCCCTGGCCGTCGTCCCTAGGTCTATTCGCTGGTTGAGACCCAGGGACGGTGTTCGGGCAAACGCCCTCACGAGGTGAGACGGAAAAACCGTCTCGCGTTGTCTACCGTCAGCCGCAGGATTTCGCGCTGCTCCACCCCTCTCCAGGCGGCGACCACCCGAGCTACGTCGAATACGGCGTAGGGCGTGCTGAACGTTGTGCCGCCGAAATGAGGGGCATCCGTCTCCAGCAGCAGTTTGCTGTCGGGGACCGCTTTGATGGCGTCCCGGATCGTCCCTGAGGTGTTGTCGTCCACCCCTCCCACACTGAACACCGTGTTGGGAAAGGCCTCAAGCCACTTGGTGATCTCCCCGATCGGCCCCGTGAAGTGATGCAGCATGAATTGGGCCGATGGGGGAAAATGAGCCTGGAGGATTCCCCGCAATGCGGCGCCGGCGACTGGAGGGCTTGTCAGGGAAGACTCCCGGCAGTGCAGCACCCAGGGCCGCGCCTTCAGGGACGTCATCCGGGAGTCCTGGAAGGACAGGAGATTTTCCAGGGCATGTTTTTGCGGACTACGCTCCCTATTGGCTCCCGGGACCGAGTAGTCCAGGCCGACCTCAACCACCCCCACGACTCCTGCCATGCTCAGGAGCTTGAGGAGCCGGACGGTGTGTTCGGCCACCCGGAGGTTGTATGCCGGAGCATGTTTGGGGTGGATTCCAAAACAGAGTCCCACTCTTCCCCGGTCTTGGCGCGTCTCGGCGATCAGGTCCTGAATCATCCGGGACCCCCCGTCGAGCAGGGCATGAGTCCTCAAGTCGCAGAAGGACGCGATCAGGTGGCGAAGCCGTAGCTTTTGCTTGTTTATTTGTCGCCCCTTGGTCGCGTTCTCCAACACCACGGCGACTGTATACGACCGCCCCTGCTCCCTCTTCTGCCGGCATGAATCGGCCAGCCGATCCATATGGAAGTGGAAATCCACCGCCTCCCAGATTTCAGGCCTTGGCCGTCGGGGACTGAACCTCCATGGTCCTGCTGCAGGTCCGTCCCCGAGCAACTCATTCTCTTCTTCCGTGGCTGGGGAGGAGCAGGCTTCCCCCACGAGTGCCAGCTCCATACGTTCGGGGGAACGCTCCGCTCCTCCTTTCTCTTCCTCAGTACTTTCCCCCTTCGCCGCCTCGCCCTCTTTCAGACCAGTAAGTTGCACCCCAGAGGACACACTGTGCCTGGGGGGAACGACATCCTCCTCTTCCATCATAGGGGCTCCCTGTGACTCCTCTAAAGTTACCGTAGCCGAGGGTGTGTGTCCCTGTCCCTCCCTGGTAAGTTGCGGCCCAGGTACCTCATAGAGCCCACTGTGCCTGGGGGGAACGTCATCCTCCACCTCCATCATAAGGGCTCCCCGTGACTCCTCTGAAGTTACAGTGGCCGTGGGTGTGCGCCCCTGTCCCTCTCTGGTTTTCCCGGGGAAAGTCATCATCTTCATGATGGTCTCCGGACTTCTTTCCCCGAGGACCAGGTCTTCGAATAAACTGGAGGGACTGGGGTATTCCTCTGCTGGGATCAGGACGGTCTTCAAGGAAGCATCCTGCGCGGGGGAAATGATCGCATGTTCTTCCTCCTCCAGCCTTCTGGCCACGTTCTGAGCGTGTCGCCACCGCTTTCTGGCCAGTTTTGGAAGGCGCATCCACTCATCTCTTGACATGCCCTTTGGCCTATATTCGTAAGGAGGGGGCTCTATAGTGTTGCTGGCCCAGCGTACGCCGAGGGCCCGCTCCATCCCGATGCTCCAACTGACCGGGGGCCCCCGCTTGTCTGCCCCTTGAGATGACGGGTGCGTGTTCTTTTGAAGGGAATTGTCCCTTCGACTCCATACGGGGTCTCTTTGAAAGGCTCCCCTCCAGATGATGTTGATCAAACAGTGGTGGTGGGGACTTCGGCCGACCCCCAAACCGGAGGGTCCTGAACTCCCGCTGGACCCCCACCCCTCCGGCATACAAGATCTGCAGAAGGACCGCCCAGTGAGCCAGGGCCACCAGTGTATTCGGTGGAGACAGACAAAGCTCACTGGGAAGGGCCTCACCCAAATGGCGACCTAACCTGCCGCAAAATTCGATGTCCTGCTGCACCACAGTTTCCGGCAGGAGCATCCGTCCCACGCCCATGTAATCCCAGAGAGCCTCCAGGGATGAGCGCTTCGCCACGGCCGTGGCGAGCATGGCGAGAGCGACCACCACCTCCTGGGGGCCCCAGTTTATCCCACTTCTGACACCATTGTAGTAACGGCCGAGCTGTAAACATATAACAAGACGAGACATTTCACGCATGCACTCTATCGCTCTGACGTACATAAACACACGTGGTAAAAGGCAGAACCCAAGCCCAGCTTGGAAAGTGCTGCTTATTAAAAGACGTAAACGCCGTCCGGGGCTTGTAAGGCCCAGCCTTATCGTAAGCCCGGACAGCATAACGCCACGACTACATAGTTGAGTCACATAAAGGTTGGCTAGCCCCAACAGGTAGACTTACCTAAGTCTCTTGTTAAGGCGAGCTCCGTGCAATCCGTCCGTCTTGTTGGGTCTTCAGAATAACACTGCCACCAAATCCCCCAGGTGGCGCCGACGTCCGGGACAGGGGCGAGTAGCGTTACCTCCCCTGATCCCGGTAGCAGACGACAAATACTACATTATTTATTCTAAATAACACATAATTTCACCACGAAAAAAACGCATTCCTTATCTTAAGTTGAAAACAAAATTCGACTCAAACATAATAGAAGCTTGCATGTGCATGGATATACTTTTAATACAAATAACTAGCCTGGAATCAAATCAAACCTGTTATCATGTTATCATGTTGTCAGTGTTGTTCACAGACACGAAGAATAGGTCAGTTAGACACGAATTCAACATTTATTTGGCCAACATGTCCTGGCAATTCAACAGTTTTATTTCAAAAGACATCCCATAGGTATGAGACATTCCATCGGCCATAGGTCAGAATACGTCTGATTGAAAAAGTAAGCCTGAATGACAAAAGACCGAGGCCTGGGAACAACACTGTCAGCGTCATAATCAAAACATACCTTTGCTAGTTCGAAGAAGTAAATCTTTAATGTCTTTTGGGATGGTGTCCAACACTGTGGTATCCAAGCTTAAAACCTGTTCAGAAGTTTCTCTACTGCAACAAATTCAAGAGAAAAACATACAGCGAAACCTATTCCGGAAACGACTTGATAACAATTATTCGTCCATAACAACCACCCCACGGATGCCAGGCAATTTTATACTTTGTTTTGATGCCAATGCACCTGACATTTTCAAGGGACTTCACCTGTCTATAATAACCGCTTTTGTTCAGTCCCATAAGTGGTCGTTACAGACAAGTTGAACTACCGTAAACTATCTCGTAAGCGGCCACCACCCTTACGCCCAAATATAGCGGTAGTTATTTTTTCCGAAATGTAGCGAAATGGAACATGATAAAAACGAGCATTTTCGAACATTTGGAGCTCCAACAATTTTGGTAGTTATCGATAACTACGAAAATTGTTGGAGCTCCAAATGTTCCAAAAGTTCGTTTTTATCATGTTCCATTTCGCTACATTTCGCTACTTTTCGCTACATTTCGCTACTTTTTGCTACATTTCGCTACATTTCGGAAAAAATCACTACCCTATAGATCACAAGTAGGAGGTGGGTATTCACTTGGTACCGCACTCTGTGCAGGAACAGTTCCTTTAAAAGATCATTTATTGTCCATAACATTAAACAATAGATGGAAAAATGTGGTTTATTTGCTCTTAAAACAACCAAATAACATATGACAACCTTAAAAAACAAAAATAAGAACAATAAAACATACGAAGTAAGAACACCCAAATACTGTTAATACTATGAGGATACATTTCTGTGCAAAAAAAATGTAAACCACCTTTCTCTGTAACTCAACATGCGTTCTCTTGACTTGCCAGAGTGGAATCTAACAACGAACCACACAAATCTCTTGGTGTCATGGCGTTTGAACAAATGTACTTATCATCATTTTAACGAGTTTTCATTTATAAGCAGCTGGATAATAAAACAAAACAATATTGATACGTGACAAATCGAAGTAGTGAATGGGTTTGAGCTTCATGTGAAAAATGGACTGTCAAAGTAAAGGCCACTCAGGTGGCTTTGGATTTGTGTTTCTGAAAGACCGAAATACCTAATCTTGATCATTAACACGATGACTCATGGTAAATGTTCGGCTTTGGTCGACACAGATGAAACAGAAGACAATAAACATGCTCTCCTCGAATCAACAAAAAAGCGGGTCCGACAAGACCCCACAAAACATCTTATACATTTCAAATGAGAACGGAACATGATTCAGATTACTCAAGATCAGCTTCGTTTCACTGGCATTAGCAGGGCATCTGTCCAAAAAGAAAACAAATTATAATTGAAATATGACATCTGTAGTCCCTTCATTGCTTTCATCAAAGTCCTTTAGGGGGAATAAGGTGTATGTCAAACAGAGTGTATCGAAACTCTGTATCTTTGTAAAGCCCCCAATGACGTGCTCTGCAATATCAAATGAGTCTCTCAATCGTAACCAAGTTTGGGCAACTATGTTGAACCTTGTCCAATTCTTGGGAACAGAATCCATTTCTTTTCATAGCCATTGATTAGTGTGTTTCTTTGCGAACCAAGGCTAAATTATGGACTATTTTACAAAGTCAGTGAGTGCGTGACATAACATGTCAAATAAATGGCATTATGGGGTTAGTGCTAGGACTGGTTGGTCCGGTGTCAGAATAATGTGACTGCATGGGTGAGACATGAAGCCTGTGCTGCGACTTCTGTCTTGTGTGTGGCGCACGTTAAATGTCAATGCAGCACCGCCCTGATATGGCCCTTCGTGGTCGGCTGGGCGTTAAGCAAACAAACAAAAACAAAAAATTCAAATAAAACAAAAAGCCATTCAGTATTCTAATAATGTTATGTAGTGCATACCAAGACACATACATGCATAGATACTGTACCTTGTGGATTGTGTTTCGACATCAAGCATTGGATCATCAGGCTCTCTTCTGAAACAGTTGAAAAACAACACAACATTCTTTGCATTTTAGAGATCAAGAATCGTCGCGATATAACCTTCGTGGTTGAAAACGACGTTAAACACCAAATAAAGAAAGAAAGAAAGAGATCAAGAAACAGTAACACAACAGATCAAACGTAGTTATATAAAACAGAATTGAAAAGCATAATGACACCTGCCACAGTAAGTGCGTGACATAAACAAAAATGCCATTCAGCATTTTAATATTGAACTACCGTTGGTATGAAGTGCATACTAAAGACACAAACATGCATAGATGTACCTTTCCAGTGTTGTTTGAGCATCTTGTTGCATTTGCGCATCAAGCATTGGATCATCATCAGACTCACTTCTGAAACAGAATGATGTGCGTTTAAGAGATCAAGAAACAGTAACACAACAGATCAAACGTAGGTAAACAGAATTGAAAAGCACAATGACACCTGCCATACATGCACCTGGGGAACGCCGTTGAGTTGGGAACTCTAGAAGTTTGGTTGTATGCTCTAGTATGAGCATGGGACAGAGAATTTCACGGTCAGCGCAAGTCACGTATGACTGGAACATGCTACAAGTATGTACTTTACAAAGTCAGTGAGTGTGTGACATAAAAAAAATAAAAAGCCATTCAGTATTCGAATATTGAACTCCCGTTGTTATGTAGTGCATACCAACTCAACTCAACTCAACTCAACTCAAATTTATTAATCATATGGAAATTATATTGTAACAATACTCATTTCCAATCAAAAGAATAAGAATGCATAATAAAAAATAAAAACATCATAAGAAAATAAGTGAGTATGATTATTATGAGTATGATCACAGTCTCACTAACGCAAACAGTCATCCGTCAAGTCAAGTCTGCCAACACACAACTCACTCACACAACAGCAACAGCAATACAATTTAACAAAAAAAACATAATTCCAATAACAAAAAGACGTCCCAGAGTCCACCTCCACATCCATGCTCTGAATTTTTTTAAAGTCACCCAAATGATCGAGCACCTCTGTCTTCTCGGATTCAGTCACATCTGGCCGAATCAAAGATAAAACTCGATCATGTTAGTGAAAATCGATGGACAGAAACACCACCATGGACACTGCCAGATCCAGTTGTTCGACTCGATCTGACAAGGTTAAAGAAGTCAGAGACAAATGATTTGATTTTTAAACAGTGTTTTAGCCAGTTCTGTACCGAGTTTCCTTCCCATCAACGAATATTCACTGATGGGTCCAAAGCTGAAAGTAAAGTGGCATCAGCTTCTGTCACAGGTCCTAAACTCGATAGAGCCTTTTCGGCCCGTCTTCCGGATGACAGTTCTGTATTTTCTGCAGAGTTGAAAGCTTTACAGCTAGCTCTGAAACAGGTATATCAGTCCAAAAAAAAAGACTTCCTGATTCTGTCGGATTCCCTATCGGCTCTTACCGCCGTGAAGAGAACTCAGCTAGATCACCCACTGTTGGTCGAAATCCAAGAGCTACATGCATCTCTGATTGAAGAAGGCAAAAGGATTGTGTTTGCATGGGTGCCATCCCATGTTGGAATTAGAGGAAACTCTGCAGCTGATCAAGCTGCTAAAGAAGCCAGAGAAAGACTCATCACTGACAAACACACAAAGCATTCAGATTTCAGAACTCGCACCAACATGTACATAAAGTACCTATGGCAGAGTGAATGGGACGAATGTGAAGAAAATAAACTTCATAAGATCGTCCCCCAGCTGTCGGACAGCCTACCCCAATGTCGCCTCAACAGGAAAGAAGAGACAGTTCTCTGTCGCTTACACATTGGGCACAGTCACATTACACATTCGTATCTGCTGAAAGGTGAAGATCCACCATACTGTTTTGGATGTGACGAACCATGGACATTAGAACATGTTCTCACAAAATGTGTAGACGTTCAAGAATTTCGAGACAAACACTACAATGCGGAAACACTGAAGGTTTTATTCCGGGATGTTCCCCCGGACAAGATTTTTAACTTTTTAAAAGAGATCAAGATTTTTTACAAGATTTAAAGTACCAGAAGTGAAAATGATTAATTTTTAGAACCTTCTTTTACAGTGATAGATTTGAATGTAAATAGTCTGAAACGTAGAACTTGCCACATGAAGGGAAAAGAAAATAACTGCATCGGTCTCGAATAGCAGCTAGCATCTGCTGAAGAGACATTAAACCCCAAAAACCAACCAACCATGCACCTCCACATCCACGCACACACAAGGTATACAAAGCACCACATGTCGACTAGAACACCGCACATTTGAACTACGGTAATACAGTTACTAAAAATACATACATTACAGATAACCCAGCAACAGAGTACAGTAATAATTATGACAGAGAAACATGATAGAGGCCTCTAACATGTGATTGGTTGAAAGCATGGATAGCTCTGGGAACAAAAGAATTGCGGAAACGTGACGTTCTAGCAACCATAGCCCTCAGTCTACCACTCCTGTCAATGCGTCGAGAGTCAAATTCAGGTTTCAGTGGGTATGTCTCGTCAGCCAAAATTGAGGTCAGTCGGTCAGTCAGTCGTCTCTGGCAAACTGATTCAATGGTCTCTTGTTTCCTGCCTACAACAGATCCAGCCTTCTTGACTAGCTTTTCTAGCCTGTCACTATCCTGTTTAGTAAGGTTACCCCCCCCCCCAGCACACACATGCATATGTCAACACGCTACCAACAGTGGACACAGACATGTAAAAATACTGTACCTTGTCGATGGTGTTTGAGCATCGTGTTGCAATTGCGCATCAAGCATTGGATCAGCATCAGGCTCACTTCTGAATCAGTGGAGAAAAAATTAAGATATGCTTTCCAAACACACACACACACACAAGGCAATACAATTCAATTCAATTCAAAAATCAAAACTGTTGAGTAATACCTTTGCCAGTTTTCCTTTGTGGACAACCATCAGGGGAATCTTCGCCGGCCTGCTGTCTTGCTGAATCTTCGTCCATATCTTGTTCACCATCTTCTTCCAGGTCTGCAAGAATATAGAACTTAGTCACTTTTGTGTTGGGCACATCAAATTGTTCAAAGTTATAAGTCACACGGATTGGGGGGCTGATAGAGCAACACTGTTACGCCTGTATCGGTCTCTTGTCCGTCCACAGCTGGACTACGGTTGTATTGTTTATGGTTCTGCAAAGAGAAATGTCCTCAAGGCCTTAGATCCCATCCACCATCAGGGTCTGAGAGTTTGTTTGGGTGCTTTTCGCACAACACCAGTGGATAGTTTGTACGCCGAGTCGCGAGAACCTCCTCTGGAGATCCGCAGACTTCGGCTTTCCATGAACTACTACCTAAAGCTAAAGGCAAACCCCAAAAACCCTGCTCATGAATGTGTTATTAATCCCATTCTGAAGGACAAATTTTTAGCCAAACCTACTGAAATACCAACTTTCGGCATACGTATGCTTTCTGAATGTGAAAGGGCTGTTATAGATATTGATTCTGTCTGTGACGATCCTTTGACAACAAACACGCCACCCTGGCAGTTGGAAAACCCAACCGTCAATTTTTCCCTAAACTTCTTTCAAGAAGAATGAAACCTCGGACTCTGTCTTTAGGCAGCTGTTTCTTGAGCAGTGCTCAAAGTACACAGAGTATGAATTTATTTTTACTGACGGCTCTCTCAAAGATAATTCAGCTGCTGCGGCAGCAGTTTCTAACAAGAAATTACATCAACCACTTCAACTCCGGCTCCCTAATGGTTCGTCGGTGTATTCGGCGGAACTTAGGGCCATCATCTTGGCATTAAAATTAATTTATCAATCCAGACATCAGTCTTTTTTGATTGTATCTGATTCGCTTTCAGCTCTTGAAGCGATATCCACAAGAAAGTTTACTCATCCTTTTTTAGTCGACATTCACGACCTTCATACTAAGCTTATTTCTGAAGGCAAGATTATCGATTTTATGTGGGCGCCCAGTCATATGGGCATAAACGGCAACGAGGTTGCTGACAAGGCAGCAAAGAATGCTCTAGATTTGACGGTTCCTCGTCTCCCCGAGCAGTCTGTTCCTTTTACTGACTTGCGTAGGAAGACCCTTTGTTACAGCTTAAAACTCTGGCAAGACCGTTGGTCTGCCTGCACGGAAAACAAATTGTATAAAACTCTTCCTGACCTGTTAAAGCCACTTCCTTTAGTGGCTTCAAGTAGAAAAGAAGAAAGTGTTTTGGCCAGGTTACATACTGGTCACACTTATCTCACTCATGTTCATCTGCTTAAAAGAGAAGAGGCACCATGGTGCTACGCATGTGATACTGGTTTTACTGTGAGTCATTTTCTCACCGAGTGTGCTGATCTGGATGTTCAACGAGAAAAGTATTTTGGCACCTCGAACTTGAAAAGTATTTTTACAGAGGTCAGCTCTACAGCTCTTTTTGGATTTTTAAAGGAGTCTGGTCTTTATTTTAAGATTTGAATTTTAAAACTACCTAAGTTATTTGACATTAAGGGTTTTGCTTTGACTTTTTTGTTGCCTTCGGGTGACGTTACGGATTTTATGTATTAGAATCGTTTTAATTAAAAAAATGTGAATAGATTAACTTGTGGGGTCCTGATTTGGCCTATTATGGTCCGCTGGACCCGAAAAGCAACAGCTAACTAACTAACTAACTAACATCAAATTGTACTAGTACAAGTCTAAATCCCTCTATTAACTTAACTTTTACTGGGCCAATAAAACCTCTAAATTCATACAAACTACTTCAGCTTTTCGAACAAATAAAGAAAGACCAATTTTCTGGAAATCGCTTCGTGCACTTTGGATTCATCACTGTAAGGGTAGCTATTCACTATGACCATTCATGGCAATAAGAACTGACTAACTTGAAATATATTTGATATGGTTTGAAAATGCTCATATTTTTAAAACTTATTCATTTATTTTACATTTGCTTTATGCCCAGTTATTACTCCCAAAGGATCATCTCAGGCCGTCTCCACACTGCCTACCATAAAAAAAAAAAAATAGCACTGAGTGACCTGTCACTAGCCCCATAGATGAACCATGTTCACAGGACAAACAATTGGGAAACGCTGGAGACTTAGAGGATTGACTTCTTTTTAAAACTATGTATGAAGCTGCTTATTTATGTCAACCAGTCACTGGAACTTTAACTCACAATGAGGCTAATTAAGTTGATGGAAAAAAAAGAGCTCGTTAGTGGGCTAACCAGCCCTGCAGTCATTTTGGAAAAATAATATACAAAGCAAAGCGAAGCAAGAAATGTACATGTCACAAAAGAAGCTGCATTCTGTGTCTGCAAGAGTGTTTTTTTTTTACAAAGGCAATTCAAAGGGGGGGGGGGGGCATAGTGTTGTGGTTAGAGAGTCTGGTTTGTAAGCCAGTCGATCTGGCTGACTGCAGGTTCGAGCCCCGGTACAGCTGCGGATTTTTCTGTATTTCCCAGAGTCAACTCTCAGTGCAGACTCTAAAAGGACAGAATTGTACCACCCTCGTGTGCATACGCATGCAGAAGACGGATGCACATGCAACAAAAGTCTAGGGGCTCAGAAACACAAAGTGCTATATGAAATATCTATTCAATCAATCAATCGAAACTGTTGAGTAATACCTTTGCCAGTTTTCCTTTGTGGACAACCATCAGGGGAATCATCGCCGGCCTGCTGTCTTGCTGAATCTTCGTCCATATCTTGTTCACCATCTTCTTCCAGGTCTGCAAGAATATAGAACTTACCAGTCACTTTTGTGTCGGGCACATCAAACTGAATGTTAAAGCTGCAGCATAACACTATAGCCGCAGGGGTCAATTTCAAGACAAAAAGTTGCGGCTTGCAGATCGTCAATTACGGTATGCATATATATTTATAAATGCATGTGCAATTGCCTTGTTAAAGGGATCGCATTTACGCACAATATCTGCGTATTTGACGCATTTTAAAATTTGCTGACGCTTTTTTTTCACCGCACCACGTATGCCATATGCAAAAATAATGTACCGGTAACTGTTTCTTGTCTTCATGCAGCGAAGGAGAACAAGTTCTACACACGTTTACATGTTCAACCTGTAAATCTGCGTCCAAATCGGCGATTCAGAGTTTAATCCTGAGTAGGATAACTCTCCGTAGATTCTTCATTCGCATGCTTATCTCTCAGGTGCCGTGGAAGCTTTTTCTGTTTTTTCATGCAAAACAAACATACGCAAAACTTTTTCTCACTTGAATCTAACACTGCAATTCGGACAGTTGAAGCAGGCATGTTCATGCTTGAGTCGGATGTTGGGTCATCTCCAAAATGCTCGACAGGTTGCGTTGAATTGTCAGGGAATTTGTCGTTTGGGGCAGTATGAGTTGCAGCTTGATAGCTTGGTCTTGATGTGAGCATTGCATGGGTACACATCTGATGCACACGATGCAGAGTCATCTGTTTCTAGTACCTCTGTGTCTGAAGGCACATAGTCTGGATCAGAATCATGCATGTCGTCTGAAGAATCAGCCATATTGCCTGGATTAGAAGGAAGTATGTCTGCATTGGAGTCAGTCACATTGCCTGGTTTAGAAGAAAGTATGTCTGGATTGGAGTCAGTCACATTGCCTGGTTTAGAAGGAAGTACGTCTGGATTGGAGTCAGCCACATTGCCTGGTTTAGAAGAAAGTATGTCTGGATTGGAGTCAGCCACATTGCCTGGTTTAGAAGAAAGTATGTCTGGATTGGAGTCAGCCACATTGCCTGGTTTAGAAGAAAGTATGTCTGGATTGGAGTCAGTCACAGTGGGGCCCCTAGCTGAAACGATTGTTCAAATTTGTATACCAGCATAAAATTTGGTGTGCTGTTAGAAGACACCCAAAGAATGTAAATTCCAGGGGGGGGCAAGCAATTTTTGTCCTGTGGTAAATTTGGTTGCTAGGCAACGGAGTGCCTCATCACGGACAATGTCAAACACAAAGTTCGGGCGTTTTAACACATACAAACTGTAATATAAGACTGAATAACACAATAAATACATATTATTTGGTTGTTGTTGTCTTTTTAACGCCTTAAAATGAAGAAAAAATAACTGAGAGGTTGAAAAATGAGCCAAAAATCATATTTGTGAACCTTCGGGTTAGGCTATATTTGTTGGTGCTCGCAGTTAGAGACAAAAGAAGTAAATAGTAAGCTTGAATTTACCAGGGAAGACACCAAAGCTTTGGCGAAATACAGGTGAGACCAGGGACCTAAATAATGTGAATATCTAACACGTTACTTAACTAAAACTGAAGCAGAGAAGATATGGCAAGCGGCGTGAGTAAAGACATGGACTGGCGCCTGTGCATCTTTTGCCAGAAGGACACAACAGAAAAGCTGATAAATTCCGCCGAAGAAAGCTACAGCACAGCAGAGAGACATTTAAAAGGTTTTAAAGCAGCTAGAGCGTTTCCATAATCATTGAAAATGGACAAACTCAGTGATCGGTCAGGGATTGCGTCTTCGTTAGCCAAACATGGAGCTAGGTGACGCAGGAACTGTCTTGCTAACTACAACCAACGAATGTTGGATAGAAATGAAAAGAGACGGCATGATGAAGCTGAAAAAGATGAAGACGAGACAGGAAAGAGATCAAGCAGAGAGAGTGGGCACATTTCTCAACAAGAGACCTGTATGTTCGACTGTAGCAAAACTGGAAATCATTCTAGAGGTTCTAAATACCAGCTTGATTCACATATTTGGGAAGCTGCTTTGAAGATTGGTGACACAAAACTTCTTGCAAAGTTATCAGCAAGTGACGTCATTACAACTGACATGCAATAAGGGATGCCTTGTAGACCTTTACAACAAGGCAAAGCTTGCTGAAACCTCATAGACGTCCAGTAACTCCGACTTGGGTCCACATCAAAGCATAGCATTTGCAGAGTTTGTCATGTACCTGGAAGAGAAGCTGTCTGAAGAGCCACACGTTATAAAGCTTGCTGAAGCCAGGTCACTGTATTAGAAACGCTTAGAGGAACTTGGACAGAGCAAAGAGGTTCGAGAGAACTCAACAGGACTGAAAGAGGAACTTATAGCATACATCCCTGGCCTCACTACTCGTAAGAAGGATGAGATCTTCTGATTATCATGGACACACAAGTTGAAACCGCCTTATCAAAAGCAACAGAACCCATACCACAGAGGCTCTGATTTTGGCTCCATCTGCCAAAATCATCAGTTCAGAACTGATCAATGACATCTTTGTTTTTGACGGCATTTTCAAAGAAAATTGCTAAGAGAAGTCAGCTCCCCTCACCTTACAGTCGTTCATCAGCATGCTTTTGGAAGATCCGGGCATTACAGACAGGTCTGACAGGAAGGCAACGCCTGCATGCTTGTCAATAGCACAGCTAATCAAACACAATGCTGTGAACCGCACAAGAGCTAGAGAACCAACAAGAGTCCGCCATGATCGTGAGAAAGAAACTCCCTTTCCACTGTATGCGGGGCTTTTAATATACACACCCACCCGCCAGAAAGGCCTTATTGATTCCCGCAGTGGGGCACTGCGGTTATGAAATTAAAGGCCCCTCCTGTTTTTGGAACCGCAGGAGCTTTCTAGTTTGCTGTTAGGTAGATTTTTGGTTCCTCTTTCCTGTCATGCTCTCTTTTTCTTCATGAATTCTTTTCTTTTTTCTGCCTTCTTGCTCATTCACCTGTATTTTTTCCAAAAATCTCTTCTCTTGCCGCTTGTCTCGCGATTCATGTATAGTTTAATCTGTTAGTGTTCTGATGTAAGTCCAGCAGTAGATAGGTTAAGCCTATTTTAACATACTGGAAACTGGTAATCTTCCAGTAGGTATTAATTTAGTTTTACTAAAGCCTGCTGGGACACAAGTAATGGGTTAGTGCATTTGTAAACAGGAATCGCTTGACAAGTGGCCCCCTTCATCCCCCCCTTCCTCGTCCTGATATGGCTCTGCGTAGTCGGCTGGACGTTAAGCAACAAATAAACAAACAAACAAAAAGGCCTTATTGATAAGTTCTTTGATGCTAGTGTTTCAGTCTCTAAAAAACCAACCAGCGGTCCCAAGATATGTCCAGTGCAGTGTGTACACATTTCAAGAAAGAAGGTGTGGTTGTTCCTACAGGCTTTCACAAATCGGTCTTCACAACAGGAGCTGTTGACAACATCGATTACAATCCCTCATTATCTACTGCAAAGGGATCATTCCACAGAACTGGAATCTCCTTGTTCCAGCATCCAGACTTTGATGGCCAGAGACAGGCAATGGAACCAATAGAGTTTTCTTCTTGGGGTGCTTCTGACCTCCTTCCAGACTTCTATCTAAAGGTGCATCCAGTCACGAAGCTGAATTCCATGGCATACTTTTCAAGAAGAAAGGCGAGGAGAAAAACAATAAACTCAAGAGTTCAAAAGCATAATAAAATTATGTCACCAGTGTGCACCACCTTTGTTGACAAGTGACATTGTTTCCCTTCATTGACTAAAATCATAGAAAAAGACACATTTTTCTACGAAGACAAAAGGCACAAAGACCATGTTAAGAGTACACAAACCTAAACGAAAATAAGAGCCCAATACTTCCACCCCGTAATAGGTTAGCCCCACAATGTTGGCATCTAAATTTGTCTCCGAATCCCCCAAATATATCAAATGCAATTACATTATTTAGTCTAGATACATGGCCCATACCACAGAGTGCCTCATGTGTCCAATAGTATTCACTTGACACACATACCTAAGACTTTAAAATTGGCGTCTGGCATTATGGGGTTAGTGCTAGGACTGGTTGGTCCGGTGTCAGAATAATGTGACTGGGTGAGACATGAAGCCTGTGCTGCGACTTCTGTCTTGTGTGTGGCGCACGTTATATGTCAAAGCAGCACCGCCCTGATATGGCCCTTCGTGGTCGGCTGGGCGTTAAGCAAACAAACAAACAAAAAATTCACTTGACACAGCATGGGGAGTATTAGGAAGAGTTGAAAAGTAAAATACAGATGACTGGACCAAGGAGGCAGAATTCCCTAAAATAACAGTCTATTTACTTACATCGCTTTCTCCGCATCCATGCTGCCATTGTCACAATGGCGATTGTACCGCGTGAAAGGAAATGACGTCACAAATTGAAAGAACAACGCGGCAAATCAGAGGACGTCGAGTGTATCGAGAAAAAAAGGACGAATTAGTCGGTGTGTATCACATACACACCCACGAGTTCGCAAATCATTTTTGTGCGGACTGAAATATTTTTAACTTCTTTTTGGAGAGCTGACTTCTTTTGCTGTCAGAAGTCACTCAAAGAAAGGACGAATTCAGCGGACGTCCGCAGAATTTCGACGTCCGCACAGCGTGTGGGTGTATCTCTTGAAAGTCCCTTCAACTACCAAAACACAAACCCACACACACACACACACACACACACACACTCACACTCACACAATCAAACGCGCGTGCGCGCGAATGCAAATACACACAGACACAGACACAAATACACACGCACACGCACACACACACACACGGTCACACACACATGCCCAACCACACACAGAAACACATACACACACACACACACACACACACCACCCTCAACACACACACACACACACATACATACTAACGCACACACGCACAAACACACACGCGTGCGTGCGCGCGCACACACAAACATGCACTTACATACACCCAGACACACACACACACACACACCCAGACGCACACACACACCCACACACACGCGCGCGCACACACACACACACACACATACACACACACACACGTGTACATGCACACACACACACACACACACGCAAATACACACATGTATTTATGTGTGTTTGCGCGCGCGCGCGCGCGTGTGTGTGTGTGTGTATGTGTGTGAGAGTGAGAGAGAGAGAAAGAAAGGAAGAAAGAGAGAGAGAGTCAACCGGAAAACTCAGTACAGTGCAATAGTTTCTGGCGTGCCACCTCTCAGGTACGTTACAGAATGCTCCGCGCAAATCCCCATTGCATAGACCATTCTTGGTGAGCGGTCGCCATTGTTACGCTTCAGTGACCCCGGACAATGGTACTCGTACCGAGCGCTTGCTAACGCTCGCGAGCGCCACAACAAAACTATGCGTTGCCTAGAAAACGTTCGCAAACGTTCTGTGGCGCTCTGCCTATGCAACGCACCCCTGTTTTCACTAAAACCCCTTCTTTTTTTTTGCTCACCTGATGCGAAACAGATTTTTGAGTGCGCATTCAAGCTTTTTTTTAGGATAGAGGGCCTTGCATTTTGTGCAGGGAAACAAGTTTTGACAAGACTTGCTTCGGTATTTTGGGATCAGATCTTTCTCTGAACTCTCACAGTCTCTGAAACAGTTCTTGTTATATTCGTAGTCCCCTTTGTTGAGTAAGATCGTCCATGCTTCCTTTCTTGGTGTTGACTCTTTCTGTAGACTGAGAGCATGAGCGACCTCAGCTTGGTCCTTGTGCCATCTCTCGAGGTGTCTTGCCATTTTGATTACAAGTTGGCTGCAGTAGAAACAGCAATGTTTCTTGTCCCATTTCCTCCTCTCTCCAGTAGGTTACCACGAGGCCAACCGTGCCGGTCTCTTTACGGAGGGCACCTAGGATGTTCTCAAGCGGTGAGTGTTTAAATGAAAGGGTGTTTGTACTGTGTGTAAAAGCCTGACCGTATATGTGATGGTTTACGGGAGGCTTACTGTGCCTTTAACATACCTTGGATACTTGTTTTGTATGTTTAGTCTCATTTGATAAGGTACATTTATTATTAGATCATTAACAAAGTAAACATTTATTTTGACGTATTCTGTCACAAACGCAGAAACACCTTCTTCTGACAGAATCATCTCAATTGATTTAAGGTCGCTGTTCAAATGAGGGGCTACTCATGGGTAAGGTGTAATACGTACCCAGTAAACGCCCACCCCCTACATTTGGGCAAACATTGTGCATAAGGGGAGTGGGTGTACTTTGCGGAAATTCTTCGCATGTTCTTTGATAATGTATGAATAGACAGCACTGTCACACCAGGGAAGTTACTCGATCCTTAGCCTGGCTTTGTATTGAGCGAGGCTATACTAGATCAACATGTAGGTGGGGTTTTTAGGTCACAGTTGGTTTCATATCGTCAAGTGGATCAAACCCTTGTGTTCGGGGGAACGTTGAAGCTTGTCTTGCATTTTGGAAAACTTTATTCTGTTTCGGGCTCCGATAGGTAGTATCAAACAAACGGTATCATTGATTTGTGTTGTTTGTTTAATGTACGTGTCACACTGTGTGGCTGTTCAGTCAATATTGTTGACGTGATACAAAATCGGTTATATTGTTTTGCTTTTATGCATCTTGCTCTGTATATAGCAACGTTCCACAGTTTTTAACCTTTGCATCATAATTTTTAGTGTTTGCATATTTTTTATTCTATTTATACTTTTATAAGGCACACAAAAAATAGTCTGTTTACGGTATCCCGACCGACCCTATTTCGCGCGACCCTAGACTTTTTTTTTTTTTTTTTTGCATTTGGGGGAAAAAAAGAAAAAAAAATGTCTTTTTTTTTTTGCAAAATAACTTAAAAATATGATTTTTGGGAAACAAAAACAAAACAACAAAAATCCCGACCTACCGACCCTATTTTTTGTGCCTATGTTACCGTAAACAGACTATTGTGGTTTTTTTGCCTAACACATTTTTTCCCGCTGATTTGTTTTGGCTTACCTTCTGTTTTGTTCATTGTAATGTTGACAGGCTGCTCCATCGATACCCCCCGCTGGTTAGGGGGAAGAATTTACCCGATGCTCCCCAGCATGTCGTAAGAGGCGACTAACGGATTCTGTTTCTCCTTTTACCCTTGTTAAGTGTTTCTTGTATAGAATATAGTCAATGTTTGTAAAGATTTTAGTCAAGCAGTATGTAAGAAATGTTAAGTCCTTTGTACTGGAAACTTGCATTCTCCCAGTAAGGTCATATATTGTACTACGTTGCAAGCCCCTGGAGCAAATTTTTGATTATTGCTTTTGTGAACAAGAAACAATTAACAAGTGGCTCTATCCCATCCCCCCCCCTTTCCCCGTCGTGATATAACCTTGAACGGTTGAAAACGACGTTAAACAGCCAAATAAAGAAATGGCTGTTTGTAAAAGTTAGGGCCGCACTGCAGTAACCTCATTTATTAAGCAAATCGATGGAAACTTTCGTCAAATATTCGTTGATTTAGTCCGGACTATGGTATTGCATTTCAGCTCGGAAGCTCAAACATTATTAAATGAGTTTGTTTATTAAAGTTGTCATAACATGGAATTCACTCAATTCTCCCCAACAGATTTAAAAAAATAATTGTATTGTATTTCTCATCAATCTGTAATCCAAACATATAATATAGATATGTTATGTTCACGATAAAAACATCTCAGTAATAAAGAAAATCAGTGTATGCAAATAAGGTCTCATGTTGGTTTGCTTCGCCGAGACCAGCTCAATCTGTCTTGGCTTACGAGATTCGGCTAAGCAGGTTTTAGTAGTCTCAACGATGACTGATCAAGAATGTCAGTGTCCATCTTTCAGTTTCAGACGACGAAATGTGTTGATATTGCTTGTCGTGACTTGTTCTCTATTCGGAGTCATTGCTTCTTTTTTGTTACATTTAGTCAAGTTTTGACTACATGTTTTAACATAGAGGGGAATCGAGACGAGGGTCGTGGTGTATGTGTGTGTCTGTCTGTCTGTCTGTGCGTGCGTGCGTGTGTGTGTGTGTGTGTGTGTGTGTAGAGCGATTCAGACTACTGGACCGATGTTTATGAAATTTGACACGAGAGTTCCTGGGAATGATATCCCCGGACATTTTTTTAATTTTTTCGATAAATACCTTTGATGACGTCATATCCGGCTTTTTGTAAAAGTTGAGGCGGCACTGTCACACCCTCATTTTTCAATCAAATTGATTGAAATTTTGGCAAAGCAATCTTCGACAAAGGCCGGACTTTGGTATTGCATTTCAGCTTGGTAGCTTAAAAACTAATGAATGAGTTTGGTCATTAGAAATTGGAAACTTGTAATTAATTTTTTTTTTATATAAAACGATCCAAATTTACGTTCATCTTATTCTTCATCATTTCCTGATTCAAAAAACATATAAATATGTTATATTCGGATTAAAAACAAGCTCTGAAAATTAAAAACGGTGGACTGACGAAACTACGAGTATGTGGTCTTGGTGAAAAAAGCAGTGCGTTCAGTTTCATTCTGTGAGTTCGACAGCTTGACTAAATGTTGTTATTTCGCCTTACGCGACTTGTTGTTTTTAAATTGCAAAAATATGAGGCAGCTGCCGCGTATAACCCTGTGTAACTTGAGTTTTGGCTTGCATTGTGGGGCAAATAAACTTGCAATTTCGTGTTTCAAAAATTAGTGCGTGCGTGCGTGGTTTTGTACCTGTGTGTGTGTGTATGCGTGCGTATGTGTGTTTGTGTACATGCTCATGTGGATGTTTCTTTGGGTATGCGTGCGTGAGTGGTGCACAGGCAACACTCACATGGCACTTCAATGATAAATCAAGTAAAGAAACCACAATCTGAAAATATGGGTGAAAACAGGAGGCAAAAGAGGAATAAAATAACATTACCACACTATCATCGTGATCTGACCGCGTCAAACAATACGAAGCACGTTCTATTTCACACTATTGTCCAGAGCATTTGCACAATTGATATCTTTTTCGGTGATAATTCCTTCCAGAAGTTTCACTCTCAATTTCTGGCGGCTTCTTTTTTTCTCGCAAATTGTCCAGAGTATGTTATCAATATCCGTTTTTATTCCAGATCGGGTTTTTTCTCTCATAAAGTTTCTAGATTGTTTGACAATTTCCGTTTTATTCTTTTTTTCCCTTGACTGCTCGGTCATAAAGTTACAACACCGAAGATCTGTGGACCAGCTACTCGTCTCTATTAGCAGAGAGGCTTCCACATTATGTGTTTGTTTGTTTTGTTTGGTATGTTGTTGTTTGTTTGTTTCCCAAAGGCTGCATAATTACCTACTTCGCTTGTTACTGATAAGAAACATGAGAACACTGGACAACTTTCATCAATAATTTTGGACATTCTCCAGACTTGAACTGCGGGATTCAGCGATATGAGTATGCATGTGCAATGAAAAGATAAGGGAGAGCATCAATGAGTCAAACTGCCTAAGGTCAACCCGGCTTCGAGGGATTACTTCCCTTGTATTAACATCTCTCTCTCTCTCTCTCTCTCCCTCTCTCTCTCTCTCTCTCTCTCTCTTAAAATGGACTATACTTCAAGTTTGTACAGCAGAGAGAGAGAGAGAGTGTTTTCGTACCACGCTTTTATCACCAGTTTGTTTGTTTACTTGTGTCTTCAGAACGTATATTGTATTGCGGCAAAGTAAAATAATAGCGAGTACGATCTGAAAACCTTGTAACCTCGGTTCTCGTTGCTGTTTTAAACAGGCTAATCACGGACCCACAGCACAAGGGACGCAAGAAGACCTGTAAACAAACACGAGCTTTACACGCATCTGACATTTCACCGTCCTGCGGGGCCGAACCGACACATCAGTCAAGCCCTTTTTAATCATCAAGACACACAGTCCAACAACACATCAGTCAAGCCCTTTTCAACCATCAAGACACACAGTCCAACAACACATCAGTCAAGCCCTTTTCAACCATCAAGACACAGTCCAACAACACATCAGTCAAGCCCTTTTCAACCATCAAGACACACAATCCAACGACACATCAGTCAAGCCCTTTTCAACCATCAAGACACAGTCCAACAACACATCAGTCAAGCCCTTTTCAACCATCAAGACACAGTCCAACAACACATCAGTCAAGCCCTTTTTAACCATCAAGACACAGTCCAACGACACATCAGTCAAGCCCTTTTCAACCATCAAGACACAGTCCAACGACACATCAGTCAAGCCCTTTTCAACCATCAAGACACACAATCCAACAACACATCAGTCAAGCCCTTTTTAACCATCAAGACAATCCAACAACACATCAGTCAAGCCCTTTTCAACCATCAAGACACAGTCCAACAACACATCAGTCAAGCCCTTTTTAACCATCAAGACAATCCAACAACACATCAGTCAAGCCCTTTTCAACCATCAAGACAATCCAACGACACGATCGTAAACAACATTTCCTCCCGTTCAACTTACTCCCAGAATATTAAAGACACTTATACGATCCTTCCGTGTACATCATTCTGGAAGCCACGCAGACGTGTCCAAGCATGTATGGGAAATACAAATGACGCATTTAACCATATAAGGAACAAATACACCAACAATTGAGCTCTGTACTCACGTTAGAATGATAACGTGAGTAGAGTGATTTTTGTTGTTCGCTCTCCCGTGCAGTTGCCATTGTTTTTGTGGGGTTTTTTTTTTTCTTCCCCTTCATATAAGGAACATTAATTGCAGTCAAAGAGTGTACTAAAAAATGGTTTATAAAGGAAGGAATTTAAATCTTTAATATCACGCTCACTTCTTACACTCCTTAGAAGAATCAAAATGCCTGCGTACAGAAGCCAAAGCCACCCTACGCCAAGGAACGCGGATAGACCGATGCTATGAGGAGAATGTCGGGTGGTGACGCCACCTGGTGGCCATTCCTGACACTACAGCTTACTGAAAAAAGACCCTAGACATGATATGAGATTAAAGGAACATATATAAGCGCTCCAAATACATGCTACGACATGTGCAACAAGACTGCCTTATCTTGCAACAAACTTGCTACAAAATCAAAACAGTCACAAGAAAAGAAAACCGCCTGGAATTGGCTCCAACCGGTTGACAAAAAAGGACCACCCCTGTACACATATTGAAAGAATCACATTTTGGCGACAACATTTCTTGTGTTCTTGTTGTTGTCTGAGAGCTGAAACACCTGACAGCGATTCCTTCACCGCGCAAACATTATCGCAAGAAATGAAGGATTTGTAAAGTGTTCTGGTGCTTTTGTTTCGTTTCCTGAACTTTAAGATCCGAATCCGGAACTTTAACAGTACCGGAGACACAGTGGCGAGCATGGAGGACAGCTGGAAATCGGTAGGGAGGGGTGGTTTTTAACTTTGGGGTGGGCGGTGGGGGTGAGGGGTACCCTGGCGATGGTGAAAGAAGCGGTGGTGGTCTGTCTGTCCGCCTGGCTGGGTCTCCCTGTGCGTCCACGACGTTTGTTAATGTCTGTTCGTGTTTGTGCATGTCTGTTTGTTTGACTGTTTGTCGGTCCTTTTGAGAGTTTGCCTCTGACTGCTCTTGACTGTCTCTGTCTCCCTGTGCGTCTAAGACGTGCGTGTATGTCTGTTTTACTGTCTGTCGGCCCTTCTGAGGGTTTGGTTCTGGCTGTTCTTGTCTGTACTTTAAGTGTTCTTACTTCCTATGCAGTTACGCCGTTAAGGGTTGTTGTCATATGCTGTTTGGTTGTTTTGAGAGCAGATGAACCGCACTTTTCCATCCAGTGTTCAATTGTATGGACAATAAATGATCGTATGTCTTATGTCTGCTGTCTATCTCTGTATGACTGTTTCTCTGTCTTTCTGTCTTCCTGCAGCCTGCCTGCCTGCCTACCTGCCTGCTTATGTCTGATGTCTATCTCTGTATGACTGTTTCTCTGTCTTTCTGTCTTCCTGCAGCCTGCCTGCCTGCCTACCTGCCTGCTTATGTCTGATGTCTATCTCTGTATGACTGTTTCTCTGTCTTTCTGTCTTCCTGCAGCCTGCCTACCTGCCTGCTTATGTCTGCTTAACTTGCGGTCTGCCTGTCTGAGTGACTGTCTGTTTATGTCTGAGTGACTGTCTGTTTATGTATCAGTATTTCTGTTTTATTCTTTCTCTCCATTAACTTCGTGCTTTTCTACCTACTACATTCACATTTTACCCGTTTTCTCTGTGTTTTTGTTCATCGTATATCTCTCTATTTCCTTTTTTTTTAAACAACGGTTACTGTCTCCCTTTCTTTTGTCCCCCACTTTCCCTATTTGCTTCATGGCGAACTTTTAACTTCCGTTTTCTCTCTTTTTTTTCTGTCTTTAATTAACTTCCGTCTTAATTCTCTCTTTCCTTCCTGTCGAACTTTTAACTTCCGTCTAAATTCTCTCTCTCCTCCATGGCTAGTTTTTAACTTCCGCCGTCTTTCTTTCTTTCTGCATTTTAATTTCCTCGTGGTTCATTCCTTTCTCGCAAGATGATCCTGTGCCGCTTTTGTTTTAAGCCTTGCTCTTTCTTTCTGTTATCAGCGTTGCTCGTTTTAGTTTTCTGTTCAACAAACTAATCCATTACAACAATCCCTCCCCCCCCCCCCCCACCACCCACCCATTCCCATCCTCCACCACTAGTATCGTGACTTCTCTTTTTCTTTTCTTTTTACATTTTGCTTGACCCCAAAACATGAACATGAGCGTTGAAAGTTGGCAGGTATTTGTGAAGTGAAATTTAGACACACTGCGGAACGAAACAATGCCCGTCTTGTGTTTGACCGATTTGGGTTGTTTGTTTTGGACATTAACGTGACTGCGAAGTGTGTGTGTGTGTGTGTGTGTGTGTGTGTGTGTGTGTGTGTGTGTGTGTGTGTGTGTGTGTAAGCGTGCGTGCATGCGTGCGTGCGTGTGTGTGTGTGTGTGTGTGTTTACGTGTGTGTGTGTTTACGTGTGTGTGTGTGTGTGTGTTTATCAAAGTTCATGTGCGCGTCAGTTTGTTTTTACTTGCACTTTCAGGTTTGCTCAAAAGCACACAAGGGGGGGGGGGGGGGGAGTAGAGGAAGCTCCGGTCATTGACCTCTCTCTCTCTCTCTCTCTCTCTCTCTCTCTCTCTCTCTCTCTCTCTCTCTCTCTCTCTCTCTCTCTCTCTCTCTCTCTAGTAAATTAGTGTCAAAGAAAGTGTACCTCTTATCTAGAATTAAACACTTCCTTAATTGTCAAACCAGGAAGTTATTTTTCACTGCTCATATTCAGTCTCTTATTGATTACGCATCCACTCTATGGGACTCAGCAAGTGATAATTCCCTGAAGCTACTCAGCAGATTACACAGAAGAGCGCTAAAAGTAGTATTACTCAAACAGACTACTCTCACCGACTCGGACTACATCAACATAGGGGTCCTACCTCTAAAGTCAAGAATGAATTATAACAAAGGAATAATGATGCATAAAATTATGACAGAAAATGCACCCGAAACCAATTGTTCAAAGTTCGCTTTGAAGAATTCGCACCACTTTATAAAACTAAACACTTCTCTTCCTGAGATAGACCTATTTAAATCAAGTCTTGTTTATTCAGGAAGCAGCCTCTGGAACGCTCTTCCGGACGCCCTGCGGCAATCCACCAATACGGATTCTTTTAGAACCAAATATTCTTTCCATTTAATGAACTCTATGAACAAATAAACTTGATTGGTATGTTCTCTTTGTATACAGTTGTTCATTATCGGAATTATGGTTTATTGTGACAAACTCAGGAAGATTTGGCTCTGTAATACATTGTTTTGCTGAGCTAATGTATTGTTGGGTTACTTTCCGTTTATCTTCATTGCTTTACACCCAAGTTTGAACACTACCTTATGATCTACAATGCTTCTACATAATGCGCTTCATGTACATAAACTTATATGTTCTACCATTAATGTTTTGATGTAACCTCTTTTTCATTTTTTTTCTTCATAGTTATAGTAAAATAGTTTAGTCCCTCTTTAGGGCGAGGGCCAGATGCAAAAAAGCATATCTATGCTTATTCTTGTCACCCTCGAAAAATAAAGATTTGTCATTGTCATTGTCATTGTCATTGTCTCTCTCACACACACACACACACACACACACACACACACACACACACACACACACACACACACACACACACACACACACTCACACACACACTCACACACACACACACACACACACACACACACACACACACACACGGTTGACATCTACTATAGAGGTGCAGATCGCCAATCACACACACAACGGATCAGAAACCAGGACTTGCACGCACCACACACAAACGGGAACAGAAATGTAACTAACAAAAGTGGCGTAGAGGGAGAAACGTAAAGTGCAGAAGAGAGACACATCCGAAGATCAAACGTATCTCATTACTGAGACAACCACACGCTTTCCTACCCCTTGTTTGGCTTGTCAAGACACAGACTTTCGACACACCCCGCGTACACCAATCTTCACGAGCTCAAGGTCCCCAGTTAAAGATACATTTTCTTGTATGTAAACTATCATGTATATTGCCAATAATTTATGCCGGGCCTTTGCAGAAACAAGTTTACCAAGCATACCACAATCAACACACAGGCCCGCCTCACCGTCTCAGGTCTGGCCAGGCCTTTACATGGGATAAGACCATCCCTCCACTTGGTCACAGTGGGATAAGACCATCCCTCCACTTGGTCACAGTGGGATAAGACCATCCCTCCACTTGGTCACAGTGGGATAAGACCATCCCTCCACTTGGTCACAGTGGGATAAGACCATCCCTCCACTTGGTCACAGTGGGATAAGACCATCCCTCCACTTGGTCACAGTGGGATAAGACCATCCCTCCACTTGGTCACAGTGGGATAAGACCATCCCTCCACTTGGTCACAGTGGGATAAGACCATCCCTCCACTTGGTCACAGTGGGATAAGACCATCCCTCCACTTGGTCACAGTGGGATAAGACCATCCCTCCACTTGGTCACAGTGGGATAAGACCATCCCTCCACTTGGTCACAGTGGGATAAGACCATCCCTCCACTTGGTCACAATGGGATAAGACCATCCCTCCACTTGGTCACAGTGGGATAAGACCATCCCTCCACTTGGTCACAGTGGGATAAGACCCTCCCTCCACTTGGTCACAGTGGGATAAGACCGTCCCTCCACTTGGTCACAGTGGGATAAGACCGTCCAGGCATGAAAATTCTCCGTATTTTCCGTATTTTCCGTATTTTTGAAAAAAATAAACCGTATTTTTTTTTAATTTCCGTATTTTTCCTTTTTTTTTTTTTAATTTTTTTTTTTTTTTTTTTTTTTTTTTTTTTTTTTTTTTTCCTAGTCACAGTTATAGTAAAATAGTTTTGGGGCCATGTTTGAATCCAATTTTAAGGCTCAGATAGCCCCAGATTGCACCAAATTGCACCCTTGAAAAAAAAAATTTCCGGGGGAGCATGCCCCCGGACCCCCCTAGAAGTCTTGGCGCTTCGCGCCTGCGAAACTTGGCGCTACGCGCCTGCAAAACTTGGTGCTACGCGCCTTCGAATTTTTTTTTCAGTATTTTTTTTTTTTCAGTTTTCATGCCTGGACCGTCCCTCCACTTGGTCACAGTGGGATAAGACCATCCCTCCACTTGGTCACAGTGGGATAAGACCATCCCTCCACTTGGTCACAGTGGGATAAGACCATCCCTCCACTTGGTCACAGTGGGATAAGACCATCCCTCCACTTGGTCACAGTGGGATAAGACCATCCCTCCACTTGGTCACAGTGGGATAAGACCATCCCTCCACTTGGTCACAGTGGGATAAGACCATCCCTCCACTTGGTCACAGTGGGATAAGACCATCCCTCCACTTGGTCACAGTGGGATAAGACCTTCCCTCCACTTGGTCACAGTGGGATAAGACCATCCCTCCACTTGGTCACAGTGGGATAAGACCATCCCTCCACTTGGTCACAGTGGGATAAGACCATCCCTCCACTTGGTCACAGTGGGATAAGACCATCCCTCCACTTGGTCACAGTGGGATAAGACCATCCCTCCACTTGGTCACAGTGGGATAAGACCATCCCTCCACTTGGTCACAGTGGGATAAGACCACCCCTCCACTTGGTCACAGTGGGATAAGACCACCCCTCCACTTGGTCACAGTGGGATAAGACCACCCCTCCACTTGGTCACAGTGGGATAAGACCACCCCTCCACTTGGTCACAGTGGGATAAGACCACCCCTCCACTTGGTCACAGTGGGATAAGACCACCCCTCCACTTGGTCACAGTGGGATAAGACCATCCCTCCACTTGGTCACAGTGGGATAAGACCATCCCTCCACTTGGTCACAGTGGGATAAGACCATCCCTCCACTTGGTCACAGTGGGATAAGACCATCCCTCCACTTGGTCACAGTGGGATAAGACCATCCCTCCACTTGGTCACAGTGGGATAAGACCATCCCTCCACTTGGTCACAGTGGGATAAGACCATCCCTCCACTTGGTCACAGTGGGATAAGACCATCCCTCCACTTGGTCACAGTGGGATAAGACCATCCCTCCACTTGGTCACAGTGGGATAAGACCATCCCTCCACTTGGTCACAGTGGGATAAGACCATCCCTCCACTTGGTCACAGTGGGATAAGACCATCCCTCCACTTGGTCACAGTGGGATAAGACCATCCCTCCACTTGGTCACAGTGGGATAAGACCATCCCTCCACTTGGTCACAGTGGGATAAGACCATCCCTCCACTTGGTCACAGTGGGATAAGACCATCCCTCCACTTGGTCACAGTGGGATAAGACCATCCCTCCACTTGGTCACAGTGGGATAAGACCATCCCTCCACTTGGTCACAGTGGGATAAGACCATCCCTCCACTTGGTCACAGTGGGATAAGACCATCCCTCCACTTGGTCACAGTGGGATAAGACCATCCCTCCACTTGGTCACAGTGGGATAAGACCATCCCTCCACTTGGTCACAGTGGGATAAGACCATCCCTCCACTTGGTCACAGTGGGATAAGACCATCCCTCCACTTGGTCACAGTGGGATAAGACCATCCCTCCACTTGGTCACAGTGGGATAAGACCATCCCTCCACTTGGTCACAGTGGGATAAGACCATCCCTCCACTTGGTCACAGTGGGATAAGACCATCCCTCCACTTGGTCACAGTGGGATAAGACCATCCCTCCACTTGGTCACAGTGGGATAAGACCATCCCTCCACTTGGTCACAGTGGGATAAGACTGATTGCTTGCTGTGTCGAATTGGCATTTTTTTATGAAATAACTTCCAGTGCACCTGACAAAATGTATTATTTAAAAACAAGACCACTGTGCATAGAACGCGTCCAGACGGAGTAGGCTCCCCTTCCTCTTTAAAAGACACATTCCTTCATATGTAAACGATCTTTTAAACCATCACATATTTCCAGCATTTTAAATAGTATGACAGCAGTAGGCCCTACCACGATCCACACAAACGTTGTTTGTTTCTTTAGTCAAAGATACCTTTAACGTCAAACACTTACAGATGTGGCTGTGCGTTTACAGAGGATGAGAGCATCCTTTCAGCAGGAAAAATGGGGTTTTGACACATGCAGTTATTAATTTCCGCTTGTGTAACAACAAGAGATACCTTCCTTCTTGTGTAAGGATATTCTTTATAGTATTGTTATCCAGAAACTGTGTATGTGTGTGTGAGTGTGTGTGTGTGTGTGTCTGTCTGTATGTGTGTGTGTGTGAGTGTGTTTGTGTGAATGTGTGTGTGTGTGTCTGTGCCGTGAGCTCTGGTGAGAAGGGGCGATTAATAAGTGTTCATTATTATTATTATTATTATAAACGATCATATCAACCACCACAGATCTGTCCAGCCTTTCACATGAGCTTACAATAAGAGCATCCGTCCACCTAGACACATACCAGGAATCAACAGCCAGGCTGCTTTTTGAGCAGAATATAATTCTTTGCTTAACTGACTTCGCAGCAGACTAGCATGGGTGTTCATCAAACAACGAAAATTCCACTCTACTACTCAAAGCAGTCAGATTGTAAATTTTGGGTATGTGTTCTGGTAGAATGATGCTTTTTTCCCTCGTAAAAGTGTGACCATATCTAAAAATGACTTACAAGATTGTTCTCACAAAAGAATAATGGCATCTTTAACTGTTACACTAGCCGAGATCGGTAAAAGCAAGTGTCATGAACCTTGCCTTTTTACACCTTTACACCTCCGCCCAGGCGCAGGAAATAAAGTGCACCTGCGAATGCATTCTCCGGTAACGCTCTCTCGTGCCTTTCTGTCACATTAGAAACTGTATACAATTTCTTTTCTGAAACGAATCCAAAATGTCGGCGCCACAAAGTCCACAAACAACCGCGGCGCGTGTGATTGGGAGCAATCCGGAAGTAATTTGCCATACGCCTGCGCAACAGGCATGCGCAATCAAAAGGCCGCGTGTGATTGGCTGGTTTGAAGGCTGTCATGATGGTGGCGGGTTAGGAGCTGCAACAATAGTGCAAACATTGCAAACTTCTGTCAAAATATCACCGGCAATGTGTCTCACGAGGGATACATTAAACGCTGTGTTTGGCAGGCCGTGAAGTATTGGCAGGCATGAAAGGAAAAGACCTAGCTTGCTTCTTAAATTCGCGGCCTCACATCATAGTGGTAAAGATTTGATATGATAAATTTGATCACACTTTTACTTGATCAAGAAATAAATGTAGCACAGGTATGAAAGGAACAGACATTGCTTCTGAATTTCGCAGCCTCACAGTGGTAAGGCCAAACCAAAATATATGTTGGTTTAGGGTAACGTGACCAAAACAAAATTAATAGGGTCGGTAGGTCGGCTTTTTTTTTAATTCTTTTTTTAATGTAGCCGATTTTAAAGGAGGTTACTTCCCTTAGTCTCGATATGGTTCACAAAATGTGCCAAATTTTTTTATTTAGAAATGAAAAAAAAGTGTTAGGGTCGGTGGAAGAAAATAGGGTCGGTCGGGTTACCCTAATCCAACATTTTTTTTCCTAAACATTTGATATGATAGTCTGATCACTGTTTTACTTCTGTTCAGAAAGAAATGAAATACCTCTAAATAAGAGCAGTAATATCAAGAGTTTTTGATTTTTTTTTGTCTGTGTCACTGCAGCACAATCTTAATATATTCTCTGGTATAAAATTCCTCTCAGTAAACACATTACCAGATGTTTTTTCTTCATCTCTTTGTCATCTGTGCCTTCGCCGGGAAAACATTCGGCAACAACAACACGTGGGTTCACGAACTATTCGCGAAATGTAACGAATGTCACCAAGGTAACAAGAGTAAGCTAGCAATGTAACCACCCAGGGAGACCTTGTGGTGTGGGTCCCTGATAGCTCCCAGGTGGCTATTTCCTGCGTCCCTGACACACTGCCTATAGAACTCGTCGTTACTTTTTATTTGTATTTTATTTACTGTGCTGTATTCAATGGGCTTAACTGTACTGGTAGCAGTTCGAACACGGTGAGCTTGTAATCATCAAACGCAACGCTGCTTTGGCTGCTTGGGTAAAGTATTAGGTGAAGTTGTATGATCTATATTGCCAGTATTCACTTTTGTTTTTAATCATGCATAGACTTAAGTGACAATCTCAAAATAAAGCCTACCGTCAGGGCTCCCCATAGCGCGCGTCCCTGCGTCCTATACGCACTAGAAGCCGAAAACACGTATTAGAAATACATTCACTGTATATGGAGGGGGTCCCTGGACGCACTAGATTTTAAAAGAGCGGGTCCTAGGACGCACTAAATTTCCTTTATCGTGCGTACCATGGTG
Source organism: Littorina saxatilis (assembly GCF_037325665.1). NCBI lineage: Eukaryota > Metazoa > Mollusca > Gastropoda > Littorinimorpha > Littorinidae > Littorina > Littorina saxatilis. The sequence goes on along the minus strand of NC_090258.1, from coordinate 6,851,563 downwards.
CATAGATACCATTTTCAGACTGCAGTCGACACTTCGCAGTACACTATACGTGACCACAATTTTTTATAAATACACTGGGACTTTTCGGCTTTTGGACCCTTGGAACCCTCTAAAAGATTGCAGTGGGGGTCCATGAACCCTCTACAAGTTAAAAGTGGGGGTCCCGGGACGCACTAGGAGAGGCGTCCGTGGGGAGCCCTGCCTACCAACATTTCTGAAAATGTTGTGTAATATTCTGACCATACTGTACTTAATTGTAATCTTTAGACATT
>NC_090258.1:6843791-6846291 GCF_037325665.1 Littorina saxatilis | reverse complement strand
CACAATTCAATCTTTTTAGTTTTGAGTCCTGTCCTAAAAATATACCAGTAGGCTGCAGCATTCTGAAAACTGTCATTGTTTAGGTCTAGCTCCAAAACAAAAACTCACATGAAACCTGCTTCTACTTCTGTGCTTTCCACGAGTGACCCCTTTCATTTTCAAAACAAAAACACAGCTGCAAGCTCAGCTGTCCTTGCAAGAGTCAAACCCCACCAAAAACGTTTGTTTGCAGCAAGTCGACCGAGTCAACATGTAATATTTGTGGAGCATGACCAATCGCATTGTGACACGTATGCGCACGTGACTCTGACCACCTCGTGAAGTCACACACCTGTTCAGCGGGACATATCACTTGTTGGCTGGGTTTTTTCATGTGTTTTTGGCACTGTTCTTATCGTGTGTTGAGACTGATTTTGTTATAAGCATGCGTGTGGGTGTATATTTGTGTGTGTGAGTGAGTGTGTGTGTGTGTATGTGTGTGTGTGTGTGTGTGTGTGTGTGTGTGTGTGTGTGTGTGTGTGTGTGTGTGTGTGTGTGTGTGTGTGTGTGTGTGTGTGTGTGTGTGTCTGTCGTGGTGATATTTCAATGCCTTTCTCTTGATATCTGTCTGTCCGTCCGTGCGTCCGTCCGTCCGTCTGTCTGTCTGTCTGTCCGTCTGTTTGTCTGTCTGCCTGATTTAATTCCGTCTTTCACTGCTTCCTGTACTTTTAGCTAAGGTAGTGAGCGAATATGCTTTTGCTGAAACAAACAGCTGAGGCCCCAACAAAGTGACTAATGATATTGTTCCTGGCTCCACAATATGTTTTTGATTATCAGATTTTCCTCAGGGTTATCGAAAATGTAATTTTCAGTTTTCTTTCCTGGGGAGTTGTTTGCGTCAAACGTCGCTCTCTTTTTTTTTTCTGTCTTCCTTTTCTCAATAAAGGTATCGTTCAAGTCGGGTACTTTAATAATCACTCGTTTCGCAAAGAAGTCCTGCAAAGCGCTTTTTGTGTTGGTTGGGTTGTAAGTATTACTTAGCAACTGTTTAAGTCATTACGTTACAATATATTGCTTCCTGAATGTGTAAGATAAACCAATAGTTGTGCATTGTTGACATGAATATGTTTAAAAGCACGCGTTAGTTAGTTAGTTAGTTAGTTAGTTGTTGTTTTTGGGGGTCCAGCGGACCATGTAGGCCAAATCAGGACCCCAAAGTACGCGTTCATTCTTTTCATAATTATTGTTGATGTGCTGTGTTTCTTGTTGTTCTATTTTCAAGATCTAAGTAGAAGTGCTAGTGGATGTTTTCTTTTGTTATTTAACGTTTCATAAACTGAAAGATGATTGTAATTCGATGGTCAATTCTTTGTGAACATCAATAGTTTTTTTTTTCTTCTCCAGACTACAACCTCTTGGCTGGAACTTTTGGAATTTCTTCTTTTGATCACAAAACAGACGTTCAAGTCGTTTTTGGTAGTGAAAAGTACCTTTTTAAAAGTGTGAACCATGACAATTCAAAACTGATCCATCTTCAGGTTGACGATAGCCTGACACTTTCTGTGACTCGATGTGTGTGTGTGTGTGTGGAAAAAAGTCAGGTTTGTGTGAAAACTGAATATCACTTAAACAAATTGTTGTACACCATAACAACCGCCAACCACGCGTATGCAAACATAATTCAAAGAAAGCTTTCTATGCAAACGGAATGTCGCCTCTTCAACAATGAACATCAATAACAACAAAAGCAAGAACAAAAGAGCAATCGTCTACGAGTAAGACCAGCATGTACAGCTAGGTGGTTTTTATTCTCAACAATGTGGGTCCATCGCAAAATTGCGTTTGTCGGTTTTTGCATTCTGCTTGTGTCACGCGGCTTTGCAACATCCGGGGATGTCGTTGGCGATTTACTCCCCATGGTGAACTGTTCGGTGTCTTTCGGCGCCTCAACCGGAGCGCCTCTGGGAGGGTTCCTTGTTTCAGTCGGTTTATGTGGAAGCCTGTTCTTCAGTTTGAAAAACACCGTCTTTGATTTGACCGTGTGGTTGTGTCTGCCACCAACGTTCTCTGACCTTCGACAGAACTTTCTGTACATGACAGAAGTCAAGAGTGAAGCACCTCAGATCTCTGTCCAGCAGGATGTCTTGAACACAAATATCTCAGTTATCTACGACACAGGAGAGACTGAGGCAATCGTGTGGACGACATCCATATACAACACAAGCTTGGCCAAATAATTGCACTTTTTCTTTGAAAACAATTTCAGTTATCGCATCTTAATAGGGGAATGGGAGGCAGCGATCTGTGGCATTGAAATAATCCAGCTTAACTGCACACCGCCAGTTGGGAAGCTTCACTATTCAGAATGTATTCCTTCAGCCCCGACACCAGTGACGCCTCAGTTCAACCTATCAACCAGGCCAAATTCAGCAGGGGAAAGCCAACCTTCAGTGGTGACTAAGGCTTCGAACAACAAACCACGCGCAAAAGGAGACACCGCAAAACACAACGATGACAACTC
>NC_090258.1:6833791-6838791 GCF_037325665.1 Littorina saxatilis | reverse complement strand
ATTTGTTCACACACACACACACACACACACACACACACACACACACACACACACACACACACACATACACACACACACACACACACACACACACACATTTCTATATATATACACACACAAACACACACACACACACACACACACACACATACACACACACACACACACACACTCACACCCACACACATGAGAGAGTGAGAGAGATAGAGAGAAATCCACACAAAAACAAGCAATATAAAAACAAAACTCGAATACACACACACACACACACACACACACACACACACACACACACACACAGATAAATAAAACAGGGGGAAAAAGAGTTCCGGCAAAACAAACCCACAAAGACCACAATTATATAAACACAAAAGCAAGCACAGAAAACAAGCATCAAAGAAGGAAATAAAAACACCTTCAGCAGAAAACGATCCACAAAGGCCATTTATATGGCGATTCTCTGCACAAATGCTTTGCTTTGAACAAACAACAACTTCAACACACAACAAGTCGCGTAAGGCGAAAATACAATATTTAGTCAAGTAGCTGTCGAACTCACAGAATGAAACTGAACCAAACGCAACGCAGCAAGACCGTATACTCGTAGCATCGTCACTCCACCGCCCGTGGCAAAGGCAGTGCACGTGGAATTGACAAGAAGAGCGGGGTATTCGTTGCGCTGAGAAGGATAGCACGCTTTTCTGTACCTCTCTTCGTTTTAACTTTCTGAGCGTGTTTTTAATCCAAACATATCATATCTATATATTTTTGGAATCAGGAACCGACAAGGAATAAGATGAAAGTGTTTTTAAATTGATTTCGAAAAAAAAATTTTGATAATAATTTTTATATATTTAATTTTCAGAGCTTGTTTTTAATCCGAATATAACATATTTATATGTTTTTGGAATCAGCAAATGATGGAGAATAAGATAAACGTAAATTTGGATCGTTTTATAAATTTTTATTTTTTTTTACAATTTTCCGATTTTTAATGACCAAAGTCATTAATTAATTTTTAAGCCACCAAGCTGAAATGCAATACCGAACCCCGGGCTTCGTCGAAGAGTACTTGACCAAAATTTCAACCAATTTGGTTGAAAAATGAGGGCGTGACAGTGCCGCCTCAACTTTCACGAAAAGCCGGATATGACGTCATCAAAGACATTTATCCAAAAAATGAAAAAAACGTTCGGGGATTTCATACCCAGGAACTCTCATGTCAAATTTCATAAAGATCGGTCCAGTAGTTTAGTCTGAATCGCTCTACACACACACACACACACACAGACACACACACACACACGCACACACACACGCACATACACCACGACCCTCGTTTCGATTCCCCCTCGATGTTAAAATATTTAGTCAAAACTTGACTAAATATAAACAAGTCGCGTAAGGCGAAAATACAATATTTAGTCAAGTAGCTGTCGAACTCACAGAATGAAACTGAACGCAATGCCATTTTTCAGCAAGACCGTATACTCGTAGCATCGTCAGTCCACCGCTCATGGCAAAGGCAGTGAAATTGACAAGAAGAGCGGGGTAGTAGTTGCGCTAAGAAGGATAGCACGCTTTTCTGTACCTCTCTTTGTTTTAACTTTCTGAGCGTGTTTTTAATCCAAACATATCATATCTATATGTTTTTGGAATCAGGAACCGACAAGGAATAAGATGAAAGTGTTTTTAAATTGATTTGGACAATTTAATTTTGATAATAATTTTTATATATTTAATTTTTAGAGCTTGTTTTTAATCCGAATATAACATATTTATATGTTTTTGGAATTAGCAAATGATGGAGAATAAGATAAACGTAAATTTTGATCGTTTTATAAATTTTTAATTTTTTTTACAATTTTCAGATTTTTAATGACCAAAGTAATCAATTAATTTTTAAGCCACCAAGCTGAAATGCAATACCGAAGTCCGGGCTTTGTCGAAGATTACTTGACCAAAATTTCAACCAATTTGGTTGTAAAATGAGGGCGTGACAGTGCCGCCTCAACTTTCACGAAAAGCCGGATATGACGTCATCAAAGACATTTATCAAAAAAATGAAAAAAACGTTCGGGGATTTCATACCCAGGAACTCTCATGTCAAATTTCATAAAGATCGGTCCAGTAGTTTAGTCTAAATCGCTCTACACACACACACACACACACAGACACACACACACACACACACGCACATACACCACGACCCTCGTTTCGATTCCCCCTCGATGTTAAAATATTTAGTCAAAACTTGACTAAATATAAAAAGGAGAAAACTAAATCCGTCGCCGACTTGCTATCCTCAAACATAAACATGCTGAAAAAACAAGAGATTTAGAGTGGAGTTTATGCATAAAAATAAGAAGAAGATGAGAAAAAAATATAATGTGATTTATATGAGTCCATGCATACAGGTCTTCTTCTTCTTCTTCTGCGTTCGTGGGCTGAAACTCCCACGTACACTCGTGGTTTTTTGTTTTTTGCACGAGTGGAATTTTACGTGTATGACCGTTTTTTACCCCGCCATTTAGGCAGCCATACGCCGTTTTCGGAGGAAGCATGCTGGGTATGTTCGTGTTTCTATAACCCACCGAACTCTGACATGGATTACAGGATCTTTTTCGTGCGCACTTGGTCTTGTGCTTGCGTGTACACACGGGGGTGTTCGGACACCGAGGAGAATCTGCACACAAAGTTGACTCTGAGAAATAAATCTCTCGCCGAACGTGGGGACGAACTCACGCTGACAGCGGCCAACTGGATACAAATCCAGCGCGCTACCGACTGAGCTACATCCCCGCCCGCATACAGGTGTAAAAGTGTACTGTAGCCTGGCCCAGTTTACCACCGCCGATCATAACCTTACTTTAGTGACGGCGTGGACGTTACTTAAGAATTAAAACAATCATTAGTAACAGAGTGACAACCAAAACAACACTAAACAACAACAATACGAGTAACAGCATTAACATCAACAAGAAACAGAACATTCAAGTCAAGATAACAAGTGTATGCAGGGCTCCCCACGGACGCCCCTCCTAGTGCGTCCCGGGGACCCCCACTTTCAATTTTTAGAGGGCCCACGGACCCCCACTGCAGAATTTCAGAGGTTCCTAAGGGTCCAAAAGCCGAAAGGTCCCAGTGTACTTAAAAACATTAATGGTATCTACGGTACGCACGATAAAGAAAACTTAGTGCGTCCCAGGACCCGCTCTTTTAAAGTCTAGTGCGTCCCGGGACCCCCTCCATAAATTTCTAGTACGTATTTTCGGCTTCTAGTGCGTATATGACGCAGGGACGCGCTCTATGGCGAGCCCTGGTATGTTTATTGCGCAAGTCCTCTAATAGTTCAAAGAGCCTGATGCCCTGACAAAAAATATGGTTTTTTAAATTGCAAATTAACAAATAGACAATAACATGCATCCAATGCATCAAGAAAAGACCCCACCCCGCAACCCCCACCCCTAATACATCGTTTACGTTGCTTTGCGTAATGGTAACTGAAATAATTGGTGGTGGTGGTGGTGGTAATGAACAATGTGGTAAAATAGAATGAAACAAGCAAACTACCAGTTGAACAAGTAACCGACTAACAAGCTAAATACTTTACTCGTCTAACCAGGAACAGTCAAAGCCCCCTCCAATGGAGAAACCACTACACAAATCTATTACGTCGATTTCCGTAACGCTAACAGGAACAAATACTTTGTATCATCGTACTCTAGTTGCTTACAGCATCCTAAGAGTGGTGCTTTTCACCTGTCCAAACAAACGACTGCTTTCTGGCCTCAAAGACACACCTCAAACGCACCTTCTGATTAGGGGAGGGAACTCCTACATTTCTTCACACCTTGCACTCATCACCCAAGGGTCAGAGGTTCGAATCCAGAGAAGATGTCAACACCATATTGACGCCTGATTGAAGGTCAAGGCCGCCTGTACGATGCGAAGTCAACGGGTCAATGCCGTACGATTTTCCGGCTCGGGAACGGGTTTTCGTTGTTGTGGTGGCAGTGGTGCCGGGTCGCGGAGGTGAAGTGTAAATAATAATGAGGATATTTATATGGTGCAAATCCTAAAACAGTTCTTAGCGCCTCACAAAAACATACATTAATTAATACATTATTCTGTACACAATTCCAAGTATAAATGATTATATTTGTTTAAATACCGTCTCACCAAAATTAGCGGGGAAAATAACATGTAGATAACCATCCCAACAATAAATTGTGACATCGTTACCTGCACTTTATACATACACGGTTACATTTTACCGCAAATATGGACATAATCTTATACGCAAAACTAGTTAAGAAAAGATTCCTACCAAAACTACAACTGCAAACATAAACAATAACAAAGAATAATACAAGGGAAGCACACTGAAGATTTGTCTTCGCTACTATTATTTATAACTTAAACGCCAACCAAAACCTGACACCAGAGACCCTTTCACCTCGATCTATAGGTGTGTATGCACACCTTGTTGCAATCGATGTGTTTGGTAAAAGGAGGCAAGATGAAAATGATGTTATTTTTTCCCGCAAAAACTCATAAAAGCCAACCAAAACCTGACAACAGAGACCCTTTCACCTCGATCTATAGGTATGTATGCACACCCTCTTGCATTCGACGTGTTTGGTAAAAGGTGGCAGGTCGAAAATGATATTGGTTTTTTTTTTCCGGCATAAACTTATAAAACTCAAAAGCCAACCAAAACCTGACAACACAGACCCTTTCACCAATGCTATAGGTATGTATGCACACCCTGCTGCATTCAGCGTGTGTGTGACGAGAGATGCCAAGGAACTGTGCACGTGCTCATCGTACGTGTGCATCTGTGACCGCCAAGCTCGGTGACAAGTGTCAGGGGTTGGTGGGGTGGTTTAGTGAAACACACTTAGGCATGCAGGCGAGCATGTGAGTGCACACACATACATGATCTAGCACGCGTACAATCATACACACAAATGTACAAACAAAAACGTGCATGCGCG
>NC_090258.1:6828701-6833591 GCF_037325665.1 Littorina saxatilis | reverse complement strand
AATGACACGAGGTTTCAAAAATATTGCGCAGAAAAGAGAGAGAGAGAAAAAGAGAGAGAGAGAGAGAGAGTGTGTGTGCGTGCGTGCGTCTGCGTGCGTCTGCGTGCGCGCGCGTGGGTGTGTGTGTGTGTGTATGTGTGTGTGTGTGTTCATGTGTGTGTCTGTGTGTGTGTGTGTGTGTGTGTGTGTGTGTGTGTGTTCATGTTTGTGTATGTGTGTGTCACTGTGTGTGTGTGTGTGTGTGTGTGTGTGTGTGTGTGTGTGTGTGTGCGTGCGTGTGCGTGCACGCGTGTGTGTGTGTGTGTGTGTCTGTCTGTCTGTCTGTCTGTCTGTCGATTTGTCGGTCGGTCCGTCAGTCGGTTGGTCGGTCGGTCTGTCTGTCTGTCTGTTTGTCTGTCGGCGGTCGGTCGGTCTGTCTGTCTGTGTCACACAGTATTCGTGTGTACATGTAAGCGTGTGTGTGCACGTTAATGCATAGCGCATGCGCTCGTGCGAGATTGTCAGTATCAGTGTATTATGCATGAATATTTCTGGTTATGTTAATGTGTTCAATTGTGCAGTCATGACACAAGTATGCAAAAGCTATTTTTATTATCATTGACATGCGCAATAAACCATTCTTTCCACAGATGATCGGTGTGACATTCTCGCAAATGCTTCGCACTTGTGCAATGACAACCAAACACATAAACGTACAAAATCCAGGTGTAGCATTGTATATTTTGATAAATTTAAATGACAATTACAAACACACAAACAAACGCACAAGATCCGACAGTGGAAATATTGGTGTAAGATAAACGCATTCCAAGAATTGTTTTCGAACCACATTTCAATGCCTTTAACTCATACGGAATTCAAGGAACGAGTAGTAAAATAAACACACTATACCACCCTCTCACATGTTTTGAGAATTCAAACGTGGGGAATGCAAAGAATGAGGAAACCCACCTAACAAGAAAAGAAAAAGTTAAGGGTACGAGGGTACGAACCTAGAATCATGACGACGTTTCCAACACGACATTGCACTCTGAATTCAAATTGAAACGAACAACGTCCGCAGTCAGAGAAGGCAAGAAAGTGACAGGAATCTTAAATTAGGGGCTGGCAAAGAAATGATTAAGTGTGTGCAACAATTAAAGGCACTGTCCTGTTGGTGTACGCGTTCATGTTCGCCGTCACAGATCTGCCAAGGCTTTCGATCATATTTACACTTTGACACATACCTAAAATGTGGACTGGGTGGCCGAGTGGTAACGCACTTGCGCTCGGAAGCGAGAGGTTGCGAGTTCGACCCTGGGTCAGGGCGTTAGCAATTTTCTCCCCCCTTTCCTAACCTAGGTGGTGGGTTCAAGTGCTAGTCTTTCGGATGAGACGAAAAACCGAGGTCCCTTCGTGTACACTACATTGGGGTGTGCACGTTAAAGATCCCACGATTGACAGAAGGGTCTTTCCTGGCAAAATTGTATAGGCGTAGATAAAAATGTCCACCAAAATACCCGTGTGACTTGGAATAATAGGCCGTGAAAAGTAGGATATGCGCCTAAATGGCTGCGATCTGCTGGCCGATGTGAATGCGTGATGTATTGTGTAACAAAATTCCATCTCACACGGCATAAATAAATCCCTGCGCCTTGAATATGTGCGCGATATAAATTGCATAAAAATAAAAATAAAAATAAACAATAAATCCCTGCGCTTAGAACTGTACCCACGGAATACGCGCGATATAAGCCTCATATTGATTGATTGATTGATAAACTCAATGGCATGGCTGCTTTATAAGTAGAATGGGAATTGCTTGCTAATTTTGTTTAACTGATTTGACATAGGTGTCACCAACGAAATGAATTCAACACAAACTTACAGAACGTTGTACTCCCCAATACCAGGACAGCACAAAATAAAACGAATGTGTGCTTATGAAAGCTTCATCAGGACTACGAACAAACACACACAAAGGGCAACAAAAGGATATTTAAGTTGAAGGATGCTCTTTTACGGTGTAAAAGCCTGAACAGGTGAATAGTGGTGTATATGATCGCTTACATGCAAAGGCATGTATCTTTAACGCTAAAGTTCACTAAGCATTGCCTCCTATTGCAATGACGTCAAAGGAATATGTTAAGCACCTCGGTGTCAGAAGGCCAAACAAACATTTCAAGCCGACTTAGAGCAAGATTTGTTTCAAAGAATGCGAAACTGAGAAAAGAGCTCTTCTTTACTTACATAAACAAACAAACAAACAAACCACAATCCATAACACAACTATAAGGAGTTTGGGGGTTGGAAACAAGAGTTGTACCGGCACGGTTGGCCTAGTGGTAAGGCGTCCGCCCCGTGATCGGGAGGTCGTGGGTTCGAACCCCGGCCGGGTCATACCTAAGACTTTAAAATTGGCAATCTAGTGGCTGCTCCGCCTGGCGTCTGGCATTATGGGGTTAGTGCTAGGACTGGTTGGTCCGGTGTCAGAATAATGTGACTGGGTGAGACATGAAGCCTGTGCTGCGACTTCTGTCTTGCGTGTGGCGCACGTTAAATGTCAAAGCAGCACCACACTGATATCACCCTTCGTGGTGGACTGGGCGTTAAGCAAACAAACAAACAAACCAAAACAAACAAGTGTTGTGTCCACATTTGACAATGGCTAAAACAAGTATCTGTACGCTATTTGCTATGTAACTTGCTACGATGAATATAAGAACGTTTTGAATTGTCGCTGAATGAATTTGTGTTTGAGAAAATTATTGTGTTCAAACACGCCAGAAATCCGACTGCCTTGTATAACAAAAATGCACGCTGTCTGCAGAACTAAAACTATGCGGCAGAAATGATTAATTTCTTTACTGTTGAAAAAAGCCTAAGCGCAGAGTTTTCCTTATACAACATGTGTGAACTTGGGGGATGGAGGAGAGGGGGGGGGGGATCATCCTGCTGAAATTATTGTGCAAGTGAAATCTAGTTCAATCTGCTAAAATAATTCACACACAAATTAAAAGAAATGAAAATGTAATTTAATTAAATTAATCAAATACAAATATAAGACCACTCAGCACGGGAAATAGCCATGCTTAAATAATTTCTGGTGCATGTATAAGTAACAAGGATGCTTATACCCTGTAAAAACCTTGAATAGATTGCTTGTTTACATAATAATTTACACGGGTTGAAAGGTATATTTTAGACTTAATGTGTTATGTGCATGGCAGGAGAATTTTTTTTAATGAACATTTATTTTATTCATGGTTAGAACAAGAACGTTAATTCTCACGCAGTGTGGGGGTCGTGATTTATCCTATGTCTCTCTGTTTTCTAAGTGCTCTTTCTGAAACGATTCGTTGTAAGGTTTTTGTGAATAAAGGATGACAACTTTCATTTTCCAAGTGATTTATTAGTTTATACATATAAGAAATGTCTCTCTTCCTCTGTCTCTCTCCGTCTCTGTCTCTGTCTCTCTCTCTGTCTCTGTCTTTCTTTATCTCTCTTTCTCGCTCTCTCTCTCTTTTTCTCTCTCTCTCTCTCTCTCGCTCTCTGTCTCTCTCTTTCTCTGCCTCTCTCTGCCTCTCTCTCTCTCTCTCTCTCTCTCGCTCTCTCTCTCTCTCTCTCTCTTTTTCCCTCTCTCTCTCTCTGCCTCTCTCTTTTTGTCTCTCTCTGTATCTGTATCTGTATCTCTCTCTCTCTCTCTCTCTGTTTTATAATCACTCACACACGCACACACACACGCACACACACACACACACACACACACACACACACACACACACTCACACACACACTCACACACAAACACACACACACACACTCACACACAAACACACACACAAACACACACACACACACACACACAAATATAGATGTAGAAAAAGCAATAGAGAGGAACACTTCTCTTTCTCCCTTCTCTACAGTATCTGCAACGAAACATCTGTGCCCATTAATCAGATGGCAAATAGCACCTGTTTCCGAAGTGGCAATGTCAAGAACACCAACAATTACATCCTATATATAAAACAGAAGTGCAATACGTTACTAGCAGTAATTTCTCAGGTTATTTCAAGACACATGTTTACGAGCTCACGACACAAACACGCTTCAGCACTGCACAAAAATAACCATTCTGAAAGATGTTTCATTCCGCGGAGACCATTTGGTAAGACCACAAAAGATCCCTCCAGTCTGTTTTACCCGGAGAAAGAGTTTCGTTTACTTGGACACACACCAATAACCTGCAGCCTGCCTCAGACCTGTTTACCAAATTTGAACAGTTAGTGTATTTTCCACAGAGACAGTGTATTTTTAAAATATTGAGTGTATTTTCTTACCAGGTAGAGGTGCTTGTCAATCATGTGACCTACGTAAAACTGTAAGCAGTGAAATTCCAATTCAATGTCCGTCGATTGCACTGATGATAAAACTGTAAGAATATGACACTGGAAAACGTCGTATTTTCTTATCAACCAGCGTATTTATCGTAATTTTGCAAACTTGTTGTACAAAATACGGTGAAATCGTATGAGTAAACAGGTCTGCTGCCTGCTTCTCTTTAAGAGTGTCAATTGTGTGTGTGTGTGTTGCTTGTTTTGTCTTTTGTTTTTTGCTGTATTCATTTTGCAACTGACAATCTACAAATATTTGTTGAGAAAATAAGGCACACCATTCCAGCTCTAAACAGGAAGCAGCCGGGCTGTTGCGTTTTGGTATGTGTTCAAGTTAAGAGATGTTCTTATCCAAGGTTAGGTCTAGGACACATCTATGAAGGTTTACATCATCGGGGATGTATACACATGAGAAGGAATATATTAAAGGCACAGTAAGCCTCCCCTAAACCATCACAGATAGGCCTACTGTCAGGCTTTTACACACAGTACAAACACCCTTCCATTTGAACGCTCA
>NC_090258.1:6801201-6823701 GCF_037325665.1 Littorina saxatilis | reverse complement strand
CCATTCCTCCACTTGGTCACATACCACACATCACCAGCCAGGCTGTCTCGTGCAATAAGACCATTCCTCCACTTGGTCACATATCACACATCACCAGCCAGGCTGTCACGTGCAATAAGACCATTCCTCCACTTGGTCACATACCACACATCACCAGCCCGGCTGTCACGTGCAATAAGACCATTCCTCCACTTGGTCACATGCCAAACATCACCAGCCAGGCTGCTTCCTGTGCAGAATACATCAATGTCAAAGATTGACACCAGTGTCCGTCAAAAATGAAATCATTAAAAAATGTCAGCACTGTACAGAATCAGTCAGGATGATGATTTTTGTTGACTTGCCGATTTGAGGGATATTCTTATCCTATATAAAAAAAAAATCACCGTCTGTCCAAATCTCAGATGGTGAAACGAATCGTTTACACGGGAAAGAATTCACCTTCAAAGTACAGACGGTGGGAGAAATAGCCGCATGAAGAGAGAAAACATGGAGAATGATATAAACCTCGTGAGTGCAAGGGTATTATTTTAACGGTTTCGCATCAGAGGCATGTTTTGGAATGTCCACATGCAAAACCTTTGTATGTTAATGCAGCCCGAACGAGTCGGCCATAAAAGGAGAGACAGTAGGATAAATAGCCGTATGAATAGACACATAACTGGAGACAGGCTTCTTATATGGACCAGTTGTAAATGTGTCTGTATTTTTGTGTGTGCTGAATATCTATCAAAGCTACCTCGCTCTTATTCGGTCCTGTCTAACGGGTAACGGAAGAGTGAACAACTACCAAGCAAAACAATTTAAATTTCTTCGCGAGAAAACAAGGTAGTTAGTTATCAGCATAAAACAAAAAGTCCATATTTAGGGCCCTTCCTCTGGCAAAATATTGTGAACGTTTCAAACCAATCCATCAAGTCATTGCTGAAATACAGCGCTTTTTGTCACGATACCCCTCAAAATTTAGGGGGGAAATCCCGTTTTCGACCGCTCATGCGATCGACACCTGCATCAGTAGGAATAGCATAGCACACGAAATACGCAAGCTAGCTAAACAAACCAACATGTTCTGGGTAGATCATTGATTTGACTTTCTTCAGCGTGTAAAAGTTGCAAAGTTTCGCATATTGTGATTTTTCGTCGATTTTGTATTGATCCCTTACGTTTTTGTTCGGTCGATTTTGAGGGTTCTCTTATTTGAGCGGCGGTCACGTGATCCCTGTAAAAGAAATATTTAATCCGAAAAGTGATCAAGAAATGTATGTGAACCTTTACTGGCATAGAAAGTTTGAATGAAATGACACGGGATTTAATGCTTTAATTTGGGTGCGAAATTTGTCGCAATACGTTTTTGACCAAGTGTATCATCTACGTCATGATGTCGAATCAGAGGCATGCTTTGGATTTTTATCATTCAAATCTTTGGTATGTGTATACGGTCCAGACATAACTCACATAAAATAAGCTACAGTAAGAGGAGTGAATTTACGAAGATAAAAATAGTGGTTGTGGTGTGTGTGTGGGGGAGGGGGGGGGGGGTTAAAAACTTAAAGCGTACTAGAGTGTTACATACATGACATCAAAATAGAATAAGCACGTTTTGCAATTTCCAGATTAAATTGTTTCGCATCTGTATGAAGTCCAGGCATACCTGTTCCAAAAGGGAGAGACGGTGTGAAGATAACATTGGGGGGAGGAGATAAACGCATGTGCCCTCGCGCTTGTAAGCATATTATTTACATGATATGCTGATTATATGTGGTAGTTTTTCTACACATCAAATAATGGTTTGTTGGCTTAATGGAGTGGTTTGTTTATTGTGTAGGAAAAAGATGTTCATGTGAATTTGCTGTAATCATATATAAAAAAAATATATAATTATTATATATAAAAAACACATATTTATGTTTGCTATAAAGACTTCTCGTGCATGCATGCGTATTTTAGTGTGTGTGTGTGTGTGTGTGTGTGTGTGTGTGTGTGTGTGTGTGTGTGTGTGTGTGTGTGTGTGAGTATATATATATATGTGTGTGTGTGTGTGTGTGTGTGTGTGTGTGTGTGTGTGTGTGTGTGTGTGTGTGTGTGTGTGTGTGTGTGTGTGTGTGTTTGTTTGTGTTGTTGTACATATGTGCGTGGTTGCATGCGTGCGTGGTTGCTTGCGTGCGTTCGCGCGCGTACATGTGTGCGAGCGTGTTAGTCTGTCTGTCTCTATCTTCGTCTGACTGACTCACTGTGTGTCTGTGTCTGTGCGTACATGCGTATATGTCTGTCCGTCTTTACTACTTTAGTCGTATAAATGTTTCTCTCAGCCACTATCTTAGTCTTTCTGTATCTGTATCTGTATCTGTAACGCCGCAGCAGAATCCAAACTTTGGCTTTGTACCGGTGGTGTTTCTGTTGTACTGCGATTGATTATAAAAATCCATAGTCTGCTTTCTACATTACCTAACGCTTGGCTCGATACGTGCAAAAAAGGGATTGGTCATTCCTGGCCTTATCATTGCGACAGTGACTAACAACAGTCGAGTACTCACGCCTTTACAAAACTGACAACATACCAGAAACAATCATCGTAAAAAAGATAAGTGTTGGGTTTTTCCAACCAAACATTAAGTTCTTCTTTCTACGAACACAAGGGTGCGTTAAGTGTTCTACGACAATTGGGGTGTATTCTATAGAAACCTGACATGTGACTTGATGAAGTTTTGATTGAGTAAAAGTATCTTCTAGTTTTTCTCAAGTAAACCATCACGCATGCGCTAAGGGCGACATTCAACTGTAACACAGACTGAAAGTCAACAGCATGTGCTGGGCGGGTTGTGTGTGTGTGTGTGTGTGTGTGTGTGTGTGTGTGTGTGTGTGTGTGTGTGTGTGTGCTTTGTTTCTTTGTTTCTTTGTTTGTTTTCTGAATTAATTTGGTTACATGATTCCTCTGTCGATGGTCATTCTTCGGCTGCGCAGGTCGCATCGCCTGACATGTTTATTCGGCATTTAGCACATCGTGATGTATTCAAGACCAGATCCCTGAACTACCATGCAAACGTCCTCCAATGACCCAAGACTTAAAGACTCAGAATGTTACTGTCCTAGTAAGGAAAATTGCAATGCAGTGTCGGGCGGTTACAGATATACAATACATCACATTTACTTAGAATTAAGAATTGCACTAAACACTAAAACATAGCACATTTACTAAGAATTGAGAGTTGCACTAAAATACACCTGAGATTCTAAGCAGTCACTCACAGGACACACACACACACACACACACACACACACACACACACACACACACACACACACACACACACACACACACACACACACACACACACACACACACACACACACACACACACACGTACTCACACTCTCTGTATCTCTCTTTCGTATGAGGATTAAGGTAGGCTTAAACCCGTCAGCTAAATATGAACTCTTGATGTATCTCAATAACAAGGATTATCTATGACATTTCTTTAACAAAAATTACAAGTAGTAAAGAAAGAAACTCACACCACACTCAGATAGCGATTAATCAAAAAGATTGCTTCGCAACTCATCCGTTCAAATCATGCAAAGTAGGCTAAACTCGGTCAGGCAGTATCATTCTTCACCCGTTCCGGTTATTTAACCGGTCTTTTTGTTTTCACTGGCGGAGAGTGTTTTAGGAAATTAAAGTCAGGAAATGTATACAAGCACGCTGACAGGATGACAATGCTGACTATGCATTCTTCTATTCTTGTCACATTGTAACCTATAGCTAGTGCGCGACTTTTAGTCTTCGCAAAAGTGGTCCAAAGAATTTGAAAAATGTTGTATCTTATGTTTGTGAAATTCAAAATAATAAAAGCATTGCTTATCGTCACGCTCATAAGAAAAATACCTATCTCAATGTTAGGCATTTCTGAAGTGAAACTACAGGGGAAGCTACTGGAAGGGTATCTATCATGTGTTAGAGAGTACAAACTCTCAGACCATCGGAAACCATTGCCACGGTAACGTAAGCAAAACTGCCGATCTCGTTTCTTTAGTTAGGCACTTTTTGGCTCACGTAAGTGTAGCCTATGCGATGATAAACTTTGTCTGTCTGTGCGTGCGTGCGTGCGTGCGTGCGTGTGTGTGTGTGTGTGATAGAAACTTTAACATTTCCGAGTCTATGGATAAAGCTGGCATAAGAAGATTACGTCTCGGTCAAAAGTGTTTGACGTGTGTGATAGAAACTATTTGAAGACGTCACATTATGACGTAAGAGGGTTAGACGTCACGCAAAGGAATTACTGAAAGTCTCGGTCATTGTTATTGTGAGCGGGCCGAGACTACTTGGCAGATCCAGGGTCTCGTTTTCTTGCACAGTTTCACCTATGCTTACTGTGTGTGTGTGTGTGTGTGTGTGTGTGTGTGTGTGTGTGTGTGTGTGTGTGTGTGTGTGTGTGTGTGTGTGTGTGTGTGTGTGTGTGTGTGTGTGTGTGTGTGTGTGTGTGTATGTGTGACGGAGTGATTGAGTTTGTGTTACTGTTTGTCAATTTCTTACGTGAGCCTTGAAGGCTTCGCCTCTTGTTCTTTATGATACCGCGCCGGAAGACTTGTTTTGAGAATGTGACGGTTTGCAAAAAGCTCTTTGTGGGTTGTTATGCAGTTTTACTGATTGAAAATGTTGCTGTCAGCTCTTTATCTCTCGTTTATCCCGTGGTAACAGCTCGAGATAGGCAATTTACAACTTATACCTAAAATGAGATAGGCAGATTGTTTAGAAACCAAAGAAAGTTTTTGCGTTTTTCTCAAAACATCAAAAACATGACATTATAAGATATTTGATGGGTTGTTGACAGACCAGCTTTTTTCAGTGTCGGTCCGAGGGGGAGCATATCGTCTTTTGTTTCATATTTATTGACCAAGGCCGAAGGCCGCGGTCAATAAATATGAAACAAAAGTCGATATGCCCCCCGAGGACCGACAAAAAAGCTGGTCTGTCAACAAACCACCAAACATCGTTTTTGTCATCATTTTGGTTGTGAGAAAATAAGTGTACAATCAACCCAGGGAGCCATGCTTTAAAACACGGGTTCCGTGCTGATAACCACACGAGTCCCGGTTTGATAACCACTGGCAATCAAAGCTGGCGTGTGAAAGCAACTTTCTCTGTTTTTGAGTTCATTAAATGTTGGGATGAATATGTCAGGTTTGAGGATGCACAGTTCTGTAGGTTCATCTCGGTATTCCACCCCCTCGGCTTTCTGTTGTAAATATTAAGCTGAGTAATCGAATGTGGAAGCTACGTTGGGTCAAAGGTCACAGAAGATTTGCGTCGTGCAGCGAAGGAAAGAATCGCGATCTTGTTTCCGACTCAGTACCTCTTTGTTTTTCATTAGACCTGTCATTCTGCTTGCTCGGCTTTGTTAGATGTTTGCATATCTTGTTGCTGTTTTCTTTGCTTTTATTATTGTTTCTTATTTGCGCTTCGTTTATCGATACAACGTCTTGTGCACGGGTCAAAATTTGTGTGTCAGGGGTCGTTTTACTTGAACTTGACGTTCGTGTTTCTCCGAACGTCTGTGTATCGAAACACAAATACACGCACTCCATGACTCTGTAAGAAGACAAAACATATCGCTAGGTTTCATTTGTTTTTGATGAATGTATGACCTTTCATGAAGTAGTTTTGTTTTTTGTTTACTTTTGCCAGTTTGCCAGTTCCCGTTTTTGGAACTTTGCAAAGCAGTGTCGTGTCGTCTGTTTAGGTCTGGGGAAACACCAATGAAAAGAGCCGAAGAATCCCGGAGCGTTTCTATTGGGTTTGCCGCTTGATTATCCATGTAAGCATATAACCTGCTTCCTGCAACTATGGTAACCGGGGATTTATTGCCTGGGGAACATGAGATTTATTTCCCAGGTGCTTGTGAATGAAAACTCGTGAAAATGATGATAAAGGCAATTATCTTATGAGCGTGACGTTATTGTGTTTATTAGATTGCCCTGCTTTACCTAAAACTTTACTGCAACATGTGGATAAACGATACAGAGTGGTAAATACTCGTGTGGATGTGTCCATGCATATCTATCATCATGCTTTATCCAGAGCGATATATTCATGTGTGCGTTCGTCCATGTCTCGGATACTACTACAACTACTACTACTACTACTACTACTACTACTACTACTACTACTACTACTACTACTACTACTACTACTACTACTACTACTACTACTACTACTACTACTAATAATAATAATAATAATAATAATGCATAATATTTATAAAGCGCATGTATCCAGAGTTTAACCCTGCTCCAAGCGCTGTACAATAATTCGAAAAATACAACATCATAACATTATTTCAAGTACAATCACACACATATCAATGAATAACACAACATCAAAACCGTCACAAATATTTCTACTACACGCACTTGTCAGCAGAATGCAGTTCGTCAGACCGAGGTTGACGTTGTCTTGTTAGCAAGACGTAATACTACAACATATAGAAACCTTAAAGGCCCACTTAGCCTCCCGAACACGATTCACCTCGCTGTCTCAAATCTAGCCAGACATTAACATGGGATAAGCCCATCCGTCCACTAGGTCACATACTAAAACTCAACACTCTGACTGCTTGCTGCAGTGAATTGGAATTTTGTTATGAATTAATTTCTGGGAAGACACCCGTGTCTTTTACGAAATTAACTCTTTAAGAAAATACCACGGTACACAAAGAGCAGCCAAGCTGTTGAGTGTTGGTATGTAACCAAGTGGAGGGATGGTCTTATCCCATGTAAAAGGTATGTGACCAAGTGGAGGGATGGTCTTATCCCGTGTAAAAGGTATGTGACCAAGTGGAGGGATGGTCTTATCCCATGTAAAAGGTATGTGACCAAGTGGAGTGATGGTCTTATCCCATGTAAAAGGTATGTGACCAAGTGGAGGGATGGTCTTATCCCAATGTAAAAGGTATGTGACCAAGTGGAGTGATGGTCTTATCCCATGTAAAAGGTATGTGACCAAGTGAAGTAATGGTCTTATCCCATGTAAAAGGTATGTGACCAAGTGGAGGGATGGTCTTATCCCATGTAAAAGGTATGTGACCAAGTGGAGTGATGGTCTTATCCCATGTAAAAGGTATGTGACCAAGTGGAGGGATGGTCTTATCCCATGTAAAAGGTATGTGACCAAGTGGAGTGATGGTCTTATCCCATGTAAAAGGTATGTGACCAAGTGGAGGGATGGTCTTATCCCATGTAAAAGGTATGTGACCAAGTGGAGGGATGGTCTTATCCCATGTAAAAGGTATGTGACCAAGTGGAGGGATGGTCTTATCCCATGTAAAAGGTATGTGACCAAGTGGAGGGATGGACTTATCCCATGTAAAAGGTATGTGACCAAGTGGAGGGATGGACTTATCCCATGTAAAAGGTATGTGACCAAGTGGAGGGATGGTCTTATCCCATGTAAAAGGTATGTGACCAAGTGGAGGGATGGTCTTATCCCATGTAAAAGGTATGTGACCAAGTGGAGGGATGGTCTTATCCCATGTAAAAGGTATGTGACCAAGTGGAGGGATGGACTTATCCCATGTAAAAGGTATATGACCAAGTGGAGGGATGGTCTTATCCCATGTAAAAGGTATGTGACCAAGTGGAGGGATGGTCTTATCCCATGTAAAAGGTATGTGACCAAGTGGAGGGATGGACTTATCCCATGTAAAAGGTATGTGACCAAGTGGAGGGATGGACTTATCCCATGTAAAAGGTATGTGACCAAGTGGAGGGATGGTCTTATCCCATGTAAAAGGTATGTGACCAAGTGGAGTGATGGTCTTATCCCATGTAAAAGGTATGTGACCAAGTGGAGTGATGGTCTTATCCCATGTAAAAGGTGTGTGACCAAGTGGAGTGATGGTCTTATCCCATGTAAAAGGTATGTGACCAAGTGGAGTGATGGTCTTATCCCATGTAAAAGGTATGTGACCAAGTGGAGGGATGGTCTTATCCCATGTAAAAGGTGTGTGACCAAGTGGAGTGATGGTCTTATCCCATGTAAAAGGTATGTGACCAAGTGGAGTGATGGTCTTATCCCATGTAAAAGGTATGTGACCAAGTGGAGTGATGGTCTTATCCCATGTAAAAGGTATGTGACCAAGTGGAGGAATGGTCTTATCCCATGTAAAAGCCTGGCCAAGTGGAGTGATGGTCTTATCCCATGTAAAAGGTATGTGACCAAGTGGAGGGATGGTCTTATCCCATGTAAAAGGTATGTGACCAAGTGGAGTGATGGTCTTATCCCATGTAAAAGGTATGTGACCAAGTGGAGGAATGGTCTTATCCCATGTAAAAGCCTGGCCAAGTGGAGTGATGGTCTTATCCCATGTAAAAGGTATGTGACCAAGTGGAGGGATGGTCTTATCCCATGTAAAAGGTATGTGACCAAGTGGAGTGATGGTCTTATCCCATGTAAAAGGTATGTGACCAAGTGGAGGAATGGTCTTATCCCATGTAAAAGCCTGGCCAAGTGGAGTGATGGTCTTATCCCATGTAAAAGGTATGTGACCAAGTGGAGGGATGGTCTTATCCCATGTAAAAGGTATGTGACCAAGTGGAGGGATGGTCTTATCCCATGTAAAAGGTATGTGACCAAGTGGAGGAATGGTCTTATCCCATGTAAAAGCCTGGCCAAGTGGAGTGATGGTCTTATCCCATGTAAAAGGTATGTGACCAAGTGGAGGGATGGTCTTATCCCGTGTAAAAGCCTGGCCAGACCCGAGACGATGAGGCGAGCTGTTATCACGAGGCAGAGTGGGCCTTTAACAGTTGACAGTAATAGCGACAGCATATTCTGTTATGAGGAATGTTCTAACAATTGCATACAGGACTTCACATTTTAAAGTAAGATGTAAACAACTGGTTGATGTGTAGCAACTACTCGTTCAGCAGGCAAAACAGATGCTCTCACTCTGATGCAAACATTGACAATGAAGTTTTACATGAAAACCTTCACGCGGCTTGACTTGAACACTAAAGTAGAGACATGAAGCTGACCTAGTGACATTTATTTACAGAACGAAAACAAACAACACATAATTATACTACAAACAAGAAGATGATGAAGAAAAAGAATGCGTGAGTGGGTTCATCGAGTTAAAAGTGGGAGTGGCGGAGATAACAAATATATAAATATAGAGAAACGATGACAAAGTGGGAGACAAGAAAGACAGAGACAGACAGACAGACAGACAGACAGACAGACAGACAGACAGACAGACAGACAGAGAAAGGGAGAGAGAGAGAGAGAGAGGAGGGAGAGAAAAACTGAAACTGAAACTGAAACTGAACTTTATTACCAAAGGATAGAGGTTTTAGGCAAAGCCTAATCTTACAACCTGTCCCTTATACAAACACTTAATACAGACGCACAGAATATAGATAGTAAAATTGACAAGGTTATTGTTACTTACAGACGTACATAATGTAAATAGTAATAAGAAAAGGGTTATGGTTTTGTATACACATTCAAAAATGGGAAAAACAATATAGTGTGGAAATTGCAGCATAGTTGCAATAATGCATTGCATATAAACATCCAAAACAACTAATAACAATGTGGGGAGGAATTGTCCCAATCATTCGCATGTATATCATTATCAATACGTGCACATAAAGAACAAATCAAAATACAAACATAACTTGACTAAATGTAAAAAGCACTAAAATATCAGACATGAAAAGTGTTCTATTTACCCATTAAGCGGGAATGAAACTGGCGCCTAAACGTTTTCACAGAAGAGGCATTTCGGAGGGGTAGGGGTATGGAATTCCATAGAGACGCTCCTGAGAAGGCTAAACTTGACTTATACAAGTCTAGACGAGGGATGGGGGGAATCAGGTTCTGGGACTCATATCTTTTTGTGGCATGTCTGAAATGTGATTTTAAATATCCAGGAACATTATTGTTAATTACTTTGTACATAAAGACAGCCTTGTTTAGCGTCAACTGATCTTTCAAGGGAAGGAAATTAAGGAGCTTTAATTTATCATCTGTTGGCGTATTAACCCGAGCTTCTGTCCATTTCTCTTCCAACGCAGCGTATTTCTCTTCCAACGCAGCGTATTTCTCTAGCAATAGTGTCCGTTAAGAAAAAAAGAGAGAGAGAGAGAGAGGAGGGAGAGAGAGACTGAGAGAGAGAGAGAGAGAGAGAGAGAGAGAAAGAGAGAGAGGAAAGGAGAGAGAAGCGAGAGAGGAGAGAAAGACACAGAGAGAGAGAGAGAGAGAGAGAGAGAGAGAGAGAGAGAGAGAGAGAGAGAGAAAGAAAGAGAGAGAGAGAGAACGAGAGAGAGATAAAGAGAGAGAGAGAAAGAGAGAGAGAAAGAGAGAAAGAGAGAGAGAGAGAGAAAGAGAGGGGGGAGGGAGAGAGAGAACGAGAGAGAGAGAGAGAGAGAGAGAGAGAGAGAGAGAGGAAAGGAGAGAGAAGCGAGAGAGGAGAGAAAGAGAGAAAGAGAGAGAGAGGGGAGGGAAAGGGAGAGAGAGAAAGACAGACGGATAGACAGACAGAAAGACAGACAGACAGAGAAAGAGAGAGAGAGAGAGAGAGAGAGAGAGAGGAGGGAAAGGGAGAGAGAGAAAGACAGACAGACAGACAGACAGATAGACAGACAGACACCTCAAAAGATATTCTTTAAACAGAACAAAACGATAGAGGGCGAAGGCACTGATAGAGCAATGCGGACGCCTGAGAATGTGACTGAGAGTGAAAAAGTACGAGGGAAGAAAGAGAAAAGAGCAACTGAGTGTAGAATGAACAGAGCAGTAAAAACCAACATGAAAAAACAAAAAACCAGTCGTGCAGTTCCCTCCGGTTGACATACTGAAACGGTAGCCAGTCGAGGTTAACTATTGACCTAGTTTATTGTGACATTTCCCCACTAACCTTCCCACCATGCACGCTACACGTTTCCCAGATGGAGAATATAGTCCTGCTTCTGTCCTTGTTCTTTATTATCCCGTGCTTTGCCTCTGTTCGCGTGGCGGTGTGTATTGTGCGTATTTCTCTAGCAACGCCGTGTATTTCTCTAGCAACCAAGCTTCTGTCCATTTCTCTTCCAACACAACATTGTTCTCTGGCAACGCAGCGTATTTCTCTTTAACCCGAGCTTCTGTCCATTTCTCTTCCAGCGCAGCGTATTTCTCTTTAACCCGAGCTTCTGTCCATTTCTCTTCCAGCGCAGCGTATTTCTCTTTAACCCGAGCTTCTGTCCATTTCTCTTCCAACGCAGCGTATTTCTCTTTAACCCGAGCTTCTGTCCATTTCTCTTCCAGCGCAGCGTATTTCTCTTTAACCCGAGCTTCTGTCCATTTCTCTTCCAGCGCAGCGTATTTCTCTTTAACCCGAGCTTCTGTCCATTTCTCTTCCAGCGCAGCGTATTTCTCTTTAACCCGAGCTTCTATCCATTCCTCTTCCAACGCAGCGTATTTCTCTTTAACCCGAGCTTCTGTCCATTCCTCTTCCAGCGCAGCGTATTTCTCTTTAACCCGAGCTTCTGTCCATTTCTCTTCCAACACAGCGTATTTCTCTTTAACCCGAGCTTCTGTCCATTCCTCTTCCAACGCAGCGTATTTCTCTTTAACCCGAGCTTCTGTCCATTTCTCTTCCAGCGCAGCGTATTTCTCTTTAACCCGAGCTTCTGTCCATTTCTCTTCCAACGCAGCGTATTTCTCTTTAACCCGAGCTTCTGTCCATTCCTCTTCCAGCGCAGCGTATTTCTCTTTAACCCGAGCTTCTGTCCATTTCTCTTCCAACGCAGCGTATTTCTCTTTAACCCGAGCTTCTGTCCATTCCTCTTCCAGCGCAGCGTATTTCTCTTTAACCCGAGCTTCTGTCCATTTCTCTTCCAGCGCAGCGTATTTCTCTTTAACCCGAGCTTCTGTCCATTCCTCTTCCAACACAGCGTATTTCTCTTTAACCCGAGCTTCTGTCCATTTCTCTTCCAGCGCAGCGTATTTCTCTTTAACCCGAGCTTCTGTCCATTTCTCTTCCAGCGCAGCGTATTTCTCTTTAACCCGAGCTTCTGTCCATTCCTCTTCCAACGCAGCGTATTTCTCTTTAACCCGAGCTTCTGTCCATTCCTCTTCCAGCGCAGCGTATTTCTCTTTAACCCGAGCTTCTGTCCATTTCTCTTCCAGCGCAGCGTATTTCTCTTTAACCCGAGCTTCTGTCCATTTCTCTTCCAACGCAGCGTATTTCTCTTTAACCCGAGCTTCTGTCCATTTCTCTTCCAACGCAGCGTATTTCTCTTTAACCCGAGCTTCTGTCCATTCCTCTTCCAGCGCAGCGTATTTCTCTTTAACCCGAGCTTCTGTCCATTTCTCTTCCAACGCAGCGTATTTCTCTTTAACCCGAGCTTCTGTCCAGTTCTCTTCCAACGCAGCGTATTTCTCTTTAACCCGAGCTTCTGTCCATTCCTCTTCCAACACAGCGTATTTCTCTTTAACCCGAGCTTCTGTCCATTCCTCTTCCAACACAGCGTATTTCTCTTTAACCCGAGCTTCTGTCCATTTCTCTTCCAACGCAGCGTATTTCTCTTTAACCCGAGCTTCTGTCCATTCCTCTTCCAGCGCAGCGTATTTCTCTTTAACCCGAGCTTCTGTCCATTTCTCTTCCAACGCAGCGTATTTCTCTTTAACCCGAGCTTCTGTCCATTCCTCTTCCAGCGCAGCGTATTTCTCTTTAACCCGAGCTTCTGTCCATTCCTCTTCCAACGCAGCGTATTTCTCTTTAACCCGAGCTTCTGTCCATTTCTCTTCCAACGCAGCGTATTTCTCTTTAACCCGAGCTTCTGTCCATTTCTCTTCCAGCGCAGCGTATTTCTCTTTAACCCGAGCTTCTGTCCATTTCTCTTCCAACGCAGCGTATTTCTCTTTAACCCGAGCTTCTGTCCATTTCTCTTCCAACGCAGCGTATTTCTCTTTAACCCGAGCTTCTGTCCATTTCTCTTCCAGCGCAGCGTATTTCTCTTCCAACGCAGCGTATTTCTCTTTAACCCGAGCTTCTGTCCATTTCTCTTCCAGCGCAGCGTATTTCTCTTTAACCCGAGCTTCTGTCCATTTCTCTTCCAACGCAGCGTATTTCTCTTTAACCCGAGCTTCTGTCCATTTCTCTTCCAGCGCAGCGTATTTCTCTTCCAACGCAGCGTATTTCTCTTTAACCCGAGCTTCTGTCCATTTCTCTTCCAGCGCAGCGTATTTCTCTTTAACCCGAGCTTCTGTCCATTTCTCTTCCAACGCAGCGTATTTCTCTTTAACCCGAGCTTCTGTCCATTCCTCTTCCAGCGCAGCGTATTTCTCTTTAACCCGAGCTTCTGTCCATTTCTCTTCCAGCGCAGCGTATTTCTCTTTA
This sequence comes from Littorina saxatilis, assembly GCF_037325665.1. NCBI lineage: Eukaryota > Metazoa > Mollusca > Gastropoda > Littorinimorpha > Littorinidae > Littorina > Littorina saxatilis. The sequence continues at coordinate 6,810,319 of NC_090258.1, read as the reverse complement.
ACCCGAGCTTCTGTCCATTTCTCTTCCAGCGCAGCGTATTTCTCTTTAACCCGAGCTTCTGTCCATTCCTCTTCCAACGCAGCGTATTTCTCTTTAACCCGAGCTTCTGTCCATTCCTCTTCCAACACAGCGTATTTCTCTTCCAACGCAGCGTATTTCTCTTTAACCCGAGCTTCTGTCCATTTCTCTTCCAGCGCAGCGTATTTCTCTTTAACCCGAGCTTCTGTCCATTTCTCTTCCAGCGCAGCGTATTTCTCTTTAACCCGAGCTTCTGTCCATTTCTCTTCCAGCGCAGCGTATTTCTCTTTAACCCGAGCTTCTGTCCATTTCTCTTCCAGCGCAGCGTATTTCTCTTTAACCCGAGCTTCTGTCCATTTCTCTTCCAACGCAGCGTATTTCTCTTTAACCCGAGCTTCTGTCCATTTCTCTTCCAACGCAGCGTATTTCTCTTTAACCCGAGCTTCTGTCCATTCCTCTTCCAGCGCAGCGTATTTCTCTTTAACCCGAGCTTCTGTCCATTCCTCTTCCAGCGCAGCGTATTTCTCTTTAACCCGAGCTTCTGTCCATTTCTCTTCCAGCGCAGCGTATTTCTCTTTAACCCGAGCTTCTGTCCATTTCTCTTCCAGCGCAGCGTATTTCTCTTTAACCCGAGCTTCTGTCCATTTCTCTTCCAACGCAGCGTATTTCTCTTTAACCCGAGCTTCTGTCCATTTCTCTTCCAACGCAGCGTATTTCTCTTTAACCCGAGCTTCTGTCCATTTCTCTTCCAGCGCAGCGTATTTCTCTTTAACCCGAGCTTCTGTCCATTTCTCTTCCAACGCAGCGTATTTCTCTTTAACCCGAGCTTCTGTCCATTCCTCTTCCAGCGCAGCGTATTTCTCTTTAACCCGAGCTTCTGTCCATTTCTCTTCCAACGCAGCGTATTTCTCTTTAACCCGAGCTTCTGTCCATTTCTCTTCCAGCGCAGCGTATTTCTCTTTAACCCGAGCTTCTGTCCATTTCTCTTCCAGCGCAGCGTATTTCTCTTTAACCCGAGCTTCTGTCCATTTCTCTTCCAACGCAGCGTATTTCTCTTTAACCCGAGCTTCTGTCCATTCCTCTTCCAACACAGCGTATTTCTCTTTAACCCGAGCTTCTGTCCATTTCTCTTCCAACGCAGCGTATTTCTCTTTAACCCGAGCTTCTGTCCATTCCTCTTCCAGCGCAGCGTATTTCTCTTTAACCCGAGCTTCTGTCCATTTCTCTTCCAACGCAGCGTATTTCTCTTTAACCCGAGCTTCTGTCCATTTCTCTTCCAACGCAGCGTATTTCTCTTTAACCCGAGCTTCTGTCCATTTCTCTTCCAGCGCAGCGTATTTCTCTTTAACCCGAGCTTCTGTCCATTCCTCTTCCAACACAGCGTATTTCTCTTTAACCCGAGCTTCTGTCCATTTCTCTTCCAGCGCAGCGTATTTCTCTTTAACCCGAGCTTCTGTCCATTTCTCTTCCAGCGCAGCGTATTTCTCTTTAACCCGAGCTTCTGTCCATTCCTCTTCCAGCGCAGCGTATTTCTCTTTAACCCGAGCTTCTGTCCATTCCTCTTCCAACGCAGCGTATTTCTCTTTAACCCGAGCTTCTGTCCATTCCTCTTCCAGCGCAGCGTATTTCTCTTTAACCCGAGCTTCTGTCCATTCCTCTTCCAACGCAGCGTATTTCTCTTTAACCCGAGCTTCTGTCCATTTCTCTTCCAACGCATCGTATTTCTCTTTAACCCGAGCTTCTGTCCATTTCTCTTCCAGCGCAGCGTATTTCTCTTTAACCCGAGCTTCTGTCCATTTCTCTTCCAACACAGCGTATTTCTCTTTAACCCGAGCTTCTGTCCATTCCTCTTCCAACGCAGCGTATTTCTCTTTAACCCGAGCTTCTGTCCATTCCTCTTCCAACACAGCGTATTTCTCTTTAACCCGAGCTTCTGTCCATTCCTCTTCCAACACAGCGTATTTCTCTTTAACCCGAGCTTCTGTCCATTTCTCTTCCAACGCAGCGTATTTCTCTTTAACCCGAGCTTCTGTCCATTCCTCTTCCAGCGCAGCGTATTTCTCTTTAACCCGAGCTTCTGTCCATTCCTCTTCCAACGCAGCGTATTTCTCTTTAACCCGAGCTTCTGTCCATTCCTCTTCCAACGCAGCGTATTTCTCTTTAACCCGAGCTTCTGTCCATTTCTCTTCCAGCGCAGCGTATTTCTCTTTATCCCGAGCTTCTGTCCATTTCTCTTCCAACGCAGCGTATTTCTCTTTAACCCGAGCTTCTGTCCATTTCTCTTCCAACGCAGCGTATTTCTCTTTAACCCGAGCTTCTGTCCATTTCTCTTCCAACACAGCGTATTTCTCTTTAACCCGAGCTTCTGTCCATTCCTCTTCCAACGCAGCGTATTTCTCTTTAACCCGAGCTTCTGTCCATTCCTCTTCCAACACAGCGTATTTCTCTTTAACCCGAGCTTCTGTCCATTCCTCTTCCAACACAGCGTATTTCTCTTTAACCCGAGCTTCTGTCCATTTCTCTTCCAACGCAGCGTATTTCTCTTTAACCCGAGCTTCTGTCCATTCCTCTTCCAGCGCAGCGTATTTCTCTTTAACCCGAGCTTCTGTCCATTCCTCTTCCAACGCAGCGTATTTCTCTTTAACCCGAGCTTCTGTCCATTCCTCTTCCAACGCAGCGTATTTCTCTTTAACCCGAGCTTCTGTCCATTTCTCTTCCAGCGCAGCGTATTTCTCTTTAACCCGAGCTTCTGTCCATTTCTCTTCCAACGCAGCGTATTTCTCTTTAACCCGAGCTTCTGTCCATTTCTCTTCCAACGCAGCGTATTTCTCTTTAACCCGAGCTTCTGTCCATTTCTCTTCCAGCGCAGCGTATTTCTCTTCCAACGCAGCGTATTTCTCTTTAACCCGAGCTTCTGTCCATTTCTCTTCCAGCGCAGCGTATTTCTCTTTAACCCGAGCTTCTGTCCATTTCTCTTCCAACGCAGCGTATTTCTCTTTAACCCGAGCTTCTGTCCATTTCTCTTCCAGCGCAGCGTATTTCTCTTCCAACGCAGCGTATTTCTCTTTAACCCGAGCTTCTGTCCATTTCTCTTCCAGCGCAGCGTATTTCTCTTTAACCCGAGCTTCTGTCCATTTCTCTTCCAACGCAGCGTATTTCTCTTTAACCCGAGCTTCTGTCCATTCCTCTTCCAACGCAGCGTATTTCTCTTTAACCCGAGCTTCTGTCCATTTCTTTTCCAACGCAGCGTATTTCTCTTTAACCCGAGCTTCTGTCCATTTCTCTTCCAGCGCAGCGTATTTCTCTTTAACCCGAGCTTCTGTCCATTTCTCTTCCAGCGCAGCGTATTTCTCTTTAACCCGAGCTTCTGTCCATTTCTCTTCCAGCGCAGCGTATTTCTCTTTAACCCGAGCTTCTGTCCATTTCTCTTCCAACGCAGCGTATTTCTCTTTAACCCGAGCTTCTGTCCATTTCTCTTCCAGCGCAGCGTATTTCTCTTTAACCCGAGCTTCTGTCCATTTCTCTTCCAGCGCAGCGTATTTCTCTTTAACCCGAGCTTCTGTCCATTTCTCTTCCAACGCAGCGTATTTCTCTTTAACCCGAGCTTCTGTCCATTTCTCTTCCAGCGCAGCGTATTTCTCTTTAACCCGAGCTTCTGTCCATTTCTCTTCCAGCGCAGCGTATTTCTCTTTAACCCGAGCTTCTGTCCATTCCTCTTCCAACGCAGCGTATTTCTCTTTAACCCGAGCTTCTGTCCATTCCTCTTCCAGCGCAGCGTATTTCTCTTTAACCCGAGCTTCTGTCCATTTCTCTTCCAGCGCAGCGTATTTCTCTTTAACCCGAGCTTCTGTCCATTTCTCTTCCAACGCAGCGTATTTCTCTTTAACCCGAGCTTCTGTCCATTTCTCTTCCAACGCAGCGTATTTCTCTTTAACCCGAGCTTCTGTCCATTCCTCTTCCAGCGCAGCGTATTTCTCTTTAACCCGAGCTTCTGTCCATTTCTCTTCCAACACAGCGTATTTCTCTTTAACCCGAGCTTCTGTCCATTTCTCTTCCAACGCAGCGTATTTCTCTTTAACCCGAGCTTCTGTCCATTCCTCTTCCAACACAGCGTATTTCTCTTTAACCCGAGCTTCTGTCCATTCCTCTTCCAACACAGCGTATTTCTCTTTAACCCGAGCTTCTGTCCATTTCTCTTCCAACGCAGCGTATTTCTCTTTAACCCGAGCTTCTGTCCATTCCTCTTCCAGCGCAGCGTATTTCTCTTTAACCCGAGCTTCTGTCCATTCCTCTTCCAACACAGCGTATTTCTCTTTAACCCGAGCTTCTGTCCATTCCTCTTCCAGCGCAGCGTATTTCTCTTTAACCCGAGCTTCTGTCCATTTCTCTTCCAACGCAGCGTATTTCTCTTTAACCCGAGCTTCTGTCCATTCCTCTTCCAGCGCAGCGTATTTCTCTTTAACCCGAGCTTCTGTCCATTCCTCTTCCAACGCAGCGTATTTCTCTTTAACCCGAGCTTCTGTCCATTCCTCTTCCAACGCAGCGTATTTCTCTTTAACCCGAGCTTCTGTCCATTTCTCTTCCAGCGCAGCGTATTTCTCTTTAACCCGAGCTTCTGTCCATTTCTCTTCCAACGCAGCGTATTTCTCTTTAACCCGAGCTTCTGTCCATTTCTCTTCCAGCGCAGCGTATTTCTCTTTAACCCGAGCTTCTGTCCATTTCTCTTCCAACGCAGCGTATTTCTCTTTAACCCGAGCTTCTGTCCATTCCTCTTCCAGCGCAGCGTATTTCTCTTTAACCCGAGCTTCTGTCCATTCCTCTTCCAACGCAGCGTATTTCTCTTTAACCCGAGCTTCTGTCCATTCCTCTTCCAACGCAGCGTATTTCTCTTTAACCCGAGCTTCTGTCCATTTCTCTTCCAGCGCAGCGTATTTCTCTTTAACCCGAGCTTCTGTCCATTTCTCTTCCAACGCAGCGTATTTCTCTTTAACCCGAGCTTCTGTCCATTTCTCTTCCAGCGCAGCGTATTTCTCTTCCAACGCAGCGTATTTCTCTTTAACCCGAGCTTCTGTCCATTCCTCTTCCAGCGCAGCGTATTTCTCTTTAACCCGAGCTTCTGTCCATTTCTCTTCCAACGCAGCGTATTTCTCTTTAACCCGAGCTTCTGTCCATTCCTCTTCCAGCGCAGCGTATTTCTCTTTAACCCGAGCTTCTGTCCATTCCTCTTCCAGCGCAGCGTATTTCTCTTTAACCCGAGCTTCTGTCCATTCCTCTTCCAACGCAGCGTATTTCTCTTTAACCCGAGCTTCTGTCCATTCCTCTTCCAGCGCAGCGTATTTCTCTTTAACCCGAGCTTCTGTCCATTCCTCTTCCAACGCAGCGTATTTCTCTTTAACCCGAGCTTCTGTCCATTCCTCTTCCAGCGCAGCGTATTTCTCTTCCAGCGCAGCGTATTTCTCTTTAACCCGAGCTTCTGTCCATTTCTCTTCCAACGCAGCGTATTTCTCTTTAACCCGAGCTTCTGTCCATTCCTCTTCCAGCGCAGCGTATTTCTCTTTAACCCGAGCTTCTGTCCATTCCTCTTCCAACGCAGCGTATTTCTCTTTAACCCGAGCTTCTGTCCATTTCTCTTCCAACACAGCGTATTTCTCTAGCAATAGTGTCCGTTAAGAAATTTTTTTTTTTTAAATCGAACTTAGTACAGGAATACCCTAGGCTGTTGATTTGTGGATAACTTTGGTATATATTTTCCTTCGGGCCTTCGGGACCATTTTCGTGCATAAAACAGTTTTTCTGAAGCATAATGTTTACTTGGTTTTCTGCAGCATTATTGCGATTAACTTTTTCTTCAGAATAGTCTGTGACAGTTTTTCTGGAGAAAAACGAACGACCTTGTAAAGTAGCGTTTGTATTCGTCGCCCCCTGGGATAGTATAATAGTTTGTTCCGCAGTGTACCAATCAGAAGGCGTGTAGCATAAGGGCATTATATTCAACTTCAAAATACATTCGTGTCATGCACAACTATTGGTAATTCTGGATGAGTCCATCTCTCGACAGAGGGGGGCTCGCGTGCTCCAACATTATAATGAGCCAGTACAACATGCTGCAGAAAAAGTGTAAACAGGTTTTCTGCAGTAAAACAACAGCACCGTTTTACTGCAGCATTCTTGATTTCAATTTTACTGCAGTAAAATGTTTTGCTCCAGAAAAACCCGTTGCTTCGGCGAAAGATGACATTATGCAGAAATGCTGCAGAAAAGACAGTTTTTCTCCAGCATTTCTGTTTTTCTGCAGAATAACTGAATAATGCCAAAATGCTGAAGAAAAAGTGTAAACAGTTTTTCTCCAGTAAAACAACATCACCGTTTTACTGCAGCATTCTTGATTTCAATTTTACTGCAGTAAAACTGTTTTACTGCAGAAAAAAAACGTTGCTCTCGCGAAAGATGACATTATGCAGAAATGCTGCAGAAACAAACAGTTTTTCTCCAGCATTTCTGTTTTTCTGCAGAATAACTGAATAAAGTCATAATCCGCTAAGGATACGGGTCGCCATTGCACACTCAGAGGATGGGCGGTGCCTTGCTGTTCCGTAAAGCACCCACCGACAAAACTCGCTTTTAGGTATTTTTTAGATAAAGATAGTATTATCTGACAGCATTTGAATTGTCATTCTTTAGAATAAATCACGCTGATATTGTTGATTTAAATGTTTACTTTGTCTTGTTAATTTTTTGCTTGATAAACAAAAAGGGTCCCTGCCTGAACATAACATTTAGAGGGTCACCTATATAGAGTCCGTCCTGATTGGTCAAAAAGCCATATGGGGCACTGAATTGGTAAAATATGAGTTATTTTGTTTATTTATCGTGTATTATTAGTGTAATCCCTCTTTAAGGAGAGGGCTGGTCGTAAAAAAGCAACAACTTTGTGCTTATACCATTACCCTCGTAAATAAAAAATAAAATTGTCATTGTCATTTTCATTTGACTCGAAGGTGTGTATAACCTCACTATTTTTCTGAAATTCAGAACGATCCATCAAATCAAAACATGCCTGCTAAGATACTCAAGAGAATAAGGATCCCAAATTACTGGAGTATTTAATGATTGTGCTAATAAAAACATCAATGAATGTTGCATATTGCTAAGTTACTGAGCGTGATCAGACTCGAACGAATGCCATCGAGTTTGGTATCAAATGGAATAGTTGTTTCTCAGGAATCCAATGGTTAAACGATCATGATATTTGGTTAAAATGGGAGGTGGTAATGTTACTTGTTGTTCTGTTCTTCTTGTTTCAAAATTTTCTCGGTGTATATCTAACATGTTTTATTTCTCTAAGACTAAGAGCAGGTTGTTTAAACAAGGCATTGTGTCTTACGCCTTATATCAATTGTGAAATAAAGATACATCATTCAGTCTCACTCACCAACTATCTCTGGTTTTCTGGCGACACCACAAAAGTGCCCTCAAACCTAAGTAGGGCAACGAACATACAAAAACACACAGACAGAGCGAGAGAGAAAACTTGACCGTGTTTGACTCTCTCTCTCTCTCTCTCTCTCTCTCTCTCTCTCTCTCTCTCTCTCTCTCTCTCTCTCTCTCTCTCTCTCTCTCTCTCTCTCTCTCTCTCTCTCTCTTTCTCCGCATTAATTTTCGTTTCCATTTTATATTCTGGTTGCTCTTAGCATTTTTGTAATCTATCAATTCGTTCCATTTGTATGCTTCTTTAGTGAATATTATATGTTTAGTATTTGTTTAAGGACAGGTTGTTAGACAAGGCAATGTGCCTTAAACCTTTATCCTTGTAAAATAAAGTTCGTTCGTTCGTTCTCTCTCTCTCTCTCTCTCTCTCTCTCTCTCTCTCTCTCTCTCTCTCTCTCTCTCTCTCTCTCTCGTATCTAGAAAAGGGCCCACAAACCAAAGTAGAGCTACGAACATACAACACAAACACACACACACACACACACACACACACAACCTTGACAGAAAAGCAAAAGACAGAAAGACACAAGAATCAGGGGGTGCAGAGTGTAAGGAAAAGACGGAACGAGTAGGGGGGGGGGTAATGTGTGGGGGGGGGGGACATGGAGGGCCTTGAGGTACGGAGGAGGGGGGGGGCGGCGAGCGAAGGAGGCATGAAGTAAAAGGTAGAGGCGACTGGCTTGGGGATTCGGCGAAAAGGTGCGTAGGTGGGGGTGGGGATGCATGGGGTGGGGTGAGAGTTAGGGGATGGGGGGGTTGGGGGGATAGGAGAAGGAGGTGGAGGGACTAAAGAGGGATCCCCTCCCTATTTGCTAGGGGGGACCCCGGAAAGAGGCCTGGGTATAAAAACTAGCGTTTGCCTGTACGCCGTAGAAATACAACAGCAAACCTCGTCGCTCTCTGTTTGTGTGGTCACCTCACGAAGACGTAATTTGACGTTGGCCCTCCACCAGCCAGAGTGTACGAGTTTGCCATTCAAGTTTGTGTGAACACACGTGTGAGAAAAGGAGAGAACAATTTTAGAATAAGAAGAAAACGTTGACTTTTTTTCAAGATACACTGAAACAGTTAATAACATTAAGAGCAAAATAAAGTAAGAAAATATAGATAAGAAGGTATCAGAAAGTAACTTGCTTACTTTTGTGTAAAAACTGAATACAATTAACAAACCTTTACCAAAAGACACATTATTCACTTGGGAACAAGTATTCGATCTAGCTGACAAGTTTTGATTCTAGCCATGTTTGTTTTTATCGTTATACCATTTCAGCGGAATAGATTGCCGAAAAAAGAATCCAGCTGAATTAAGCTTACACCAAATTATATCAAAGGTGGACACTAAATTCTTGAGATAGCAAGAACTGCGCACACCACAGTCGCTGACATCACCTGTTCCTGGGCGTTAATTGAAGATTAAGGAGACACGACAGGCTGTGATGCGATGCTAAAGACGCTTTAATCTCAGCTGTTTATTTGAAGAACTGGAGAACTGATTGCCGCGATTTCTGTTGACATTCTAATTTTGCTAGATTCACGTGCAGAGTTTATTACGTCATGACAAGATTCCTTCATTGACGAGAGGAGTACATTGGACACTGACAGCACGATGAAG
>NC_090258.1:6781201-6793701 GCF_037325665.1 Littorina saxatilis | reverse complement strand
TTATATTAATAAAGTCCAAAATATTCTTTAGCAATTTCTTTTTCTTAGTAGCAAACAACTTTTTAAATGTAAGTGCATTAGGTTTTTTCCAATAGTAAGGTGGTAACAACTTAGCTCTTTCTTCTTTGAAAAAATCACAGACACATAAATAATGGAATTTATCACCTCTGTCTTGTGATACACATTTGGTGCAAGTTCTTTCTGACCTCGGGATGTTAAGATAACGTTCTTTCTGTGCAGGCAAATTGTTGTTTAATGTTCTAAACTTCATCATTGAAACACATTGCTGATATGGCAGGTGTGTGACATACCAGTCTTCACATGCAAAAATATTTTTAAACATTCAATAATTCCAAAACATATTTTTTGTTCCAATTTCTGTAAACCATTTATGGATATGCTGGCCATACAAGATTTTTTTTTACTTTCTTTTTAAACCATGCGCTTGAGTATTTAACATTTTCTTGAAAAGTCCAAAGGCCAGAGAGACCAATTTCATTTAAGGTTTTTTCAATAAAACATAAATAATTAGATTCAATCATCTTGTTGATATACAATTTATAAGTAAAGCAATACACAATACTTGAAAATTTATTTTTATGAATAGGACTAATCAGTTTATACCAATAGCAAAGCATTCTACATTTCATATTAACATCTAGTGGATATCTTCCAAGTTCATCAAATATCATAGCATTTGGAGTTGATTTTTTTAGTTTGAAAACAATTTTATAAAAACGCAATTGAAGTTTAGTAGCAAGTTCACAGGAACCAAAACCCCATATTTCACATCCGTATAGTAAAATTGGAGCAATCATTTTATCGAACAGGTCAACTTGTATGTCCACAGGCAGTGACAATTGTCTAGAAGTACGCAAAAGAACAAACATTGCCCTTGAGGCACGATCATATAGATTCTTCTGTGCGACTGAAAATGTATTATTATGAATAATCTTAAGGCCCAAGTACATTACATCAAACACTACTTCGATTAAATTGCCATTATACGTAAACAATGGTTTATTTCTAAATTTACCTCTGGAAAAAACTATAACTTTCGTTTTGTTTACATTAATATTTAGACGCCATTTTAAACAGTATTCGTGCATTTTCTTTAAACATTATTGCAGGTTTTTTTCAGACTCTGAGCAGATCACAGTATCATCCGCATACAGTAATAAAAACATTTGAAACAAAGCATTTACATCAGTATCATCTTGGGCGGGGATGTAGCTCAGTCGGTAGCGCGCTGGATTTGTATCCAGTTGGCCGCTGTCAGCGTGAGTTCGTCCCCACGTTCGGTGAGAGATTTATTTCTCAGAGTCAACTTTGTGTGCAGACTCTCCTCGGTGTCCGAACACCCCCGTGTGTACATGCAAGCACAAGACCAAGTGCGCACGAAAAAGATCCTGTAATCCATGTCAGAGTTCGGTGGGTTATAGAAACACGAAAATACCCAGCATGCTTCCTCCGAAAACGGCGTATGGCTGCCTAAATGGCGGGGTAAAAACGGTCATACACGTAAAATTCCACTCGTGCAAAAAACACGAGTGTACGTGGGAGTTTCAGCCCACGAACGCAGAAGAAGAAGAAGAAGAAGAAGTATCATCCATTCCAACCACAATAGCCTCTCTTGACATAGATTGTAAACGATTACTGTTTTCCAACAGAAAAGGCTTTAGATCATTTAAAAATAGAGCAAAAAACAGCGGTGACAAGTTTTCCCCTTGTCTAACTCCACACAAACTGGGAAAATATCCAGAACACTCACTATTAACTTTAACGCAAGACTTGGCATTTTCGTACAAATTTCTTACAGTTTTTAAAAACTTCCCATTAACATCAGAACTAACTAATTTTTCCCATAAAAATGCACGGCGAACTTTATCAAACGCTTTTTCATAGTCTACAAATGCACAAAACAGTCGCTTCTTTTTGTTGAGAAAAAATGTAATATACAATGCAAAGTAAAAACATGGTCTAGTGTTGAAAAACCTGTGCGGAAACCTGTTTGTTCTTGACCTAATTTATTATTAGTCTCCAAAAAGTTTGATAACCTAGCATTTGAAATTGCACTGAAAAGTTTTCCGAAGCAACTGAGTATAGTAATTCCTCTATAATTTGTGGGGTCAGCTTGGGAGCCTTTATTTTTGTACAATGGAATAATTTCACCTACAGCCCATTGTGTTGGAACCTTTCCTGACTGCAAAACAACATTAAACAACAATACATAGATATCAATCATTCGATCATGTGACGCTTTTAAATACTCATCAATTATTTTATCCTGACCGCATGCCTTATTGTTTTTCAGCTTGTCTATACATTTGATAACTACCGGCACGGTTGGCCTAGTGGTAAGGCGTCCGCCCCGTGATCGGGAGGTCGTGGGTTCGAACCCCGGCCGGGTCATACCTAAGACTTTAAAATTGGCAATCTAGTGGCTGCTCCGCCTGGCGTCTGGCATTATGGGGTTAGTGCTAGGACTGGTTGGTCCGGTGTCAGAATAATGTGACTGGGTGAGACATGAAGCCTGTGCTGCGACTTCTGTCTTGTGTGTGGCGCACGTTATTTGTCAAAGCAGCACCGCCCTGATATGGCCCTTCGTGGTCGGCTGGGCGTTAGGCAAACAAACAAAATTTGATAACTTCCTCCTTTGAAAAAGGCGCATTAAGAAATTCATTACTTGCTTCATTTAAAGGTTCATTACTATCATCCATTTCATTTTCATCACACTCTTGTAGTTTAGTGAAATGTTCGAAACACTCCGAACAAGTTGGATAGTTAGTTTTGGAATTATTTTTTTATTTTTATTTTCATTTAGAAGATTCCAGTATGCTTTCGGGTCAGTACTTCTTAACTTTCTCAAAGTTTTAACGAACTCATTATGATACAACTTGCATTCCTTTTTTATTGTCTTTTTGTATTCTTTAAAAGCACTCTTTTTTTCATGTTCATTGAACACATTTTAAAGCGTCTTGCTTTGTTTTTCGCACGTAAAAAATATTTTTCCTTTCTCTTTGCAAATTGCACTAAACCATGGTTGTTGCAGTTTGAATTTCTTTGAGCGTGGCTTTTTCATAAATTTGTGTTCTTTAATTACACCGATTTTCTCAGCAGAACAATTCAAAATATCACAAATACAAGACGTGCAATGAAACTTTAACAAATTATCTTCACGAACTGCAAGCAATGCCCTTTAGACATAAAAGTGAAAAGGGCGTATAAAAAGTCACATACCAACAGCTAGACTTTAAAAGACGGTAAACATCGGAGAGCTCGTGACTATTATGCAACTCGTCCGGAATACATAAACAGTATCGTACTGACAAGCTTACAAATCTCTTAATTCTCAAGAATGTTTGAATAGTTTTTTTCAGCATCCCGACGTAACCCTTCACATCCATATCTCCACCAAACAAACACGGAAGTGCTCTTCCGCGAAGAAGATATATATCCAAAAACAAGTGCGAACTACTTCTAGGCAGGTAAACACTTAACAACAAAGGGGGGGGGGGGCTATATATTTCTACGCGGCGCTTGCGACCCACGTTTATGGCAATTGAAACAAATAATCTTCAGTTTTGGACAGTAATTTCCGTGGGGCATTAAACAGTAAAAAGGGCGTATAGAAACGGCAACGTCTAGACAAACGGAGGTTATAAGCACGGTTCGTGATTATTATACAACTTTTCCGGGTAACATAAACAATATCGTACAGACATGTGTCTCAGTATATTACGCCCTGACGAGATGATAATCAGATGTTTGAGGAAGAAGGTACTCAACAGAAAGGTGAAACAGGCTTAATATAGCTATGCTAACTTAATATTTCTGTCCCCAGAACTAGCGTCTATTTGGGACATGACGTGGTTATATGCTAAGAAAGGCTTAACATTGTTCTTAATCAATATGAAGCTTATATAGCGCGTATTCCGTGGGTACAGTTCTAAGCGCTTGTCGTGTATATGTATATGTCGTGCCGAATTCACGGAATTGCCGAATTCGCGGAATCGGCAAAATGTTTGCCCATTTCGCGTAATCGGCAAAACGCTGCCCATTACGTGAAATCGGCAGCGTTTTGCCGAAAATGCGGAAAGGCCTCTAAAATGTGCCCATTTCGCAAAAGCGACAGCCAGTCTGTTACTTTTTGTGTCACCAGAAAATTGCATTGACATTGTTTTACCTCCCTACTATGTTTTGTATGGTCTATGTTGGTCTATGTCGAGCATGACTCCGGAAATGCACGAAAACTACACTTTTTGCAAAAACTTGCCATAACTTATCGATTATTGCAATGTCTATCCATTCGAGTATCTAGTTGTCTAAGTGTGATGCTATCCCTGGCATTTGAGAACTTTAAAACAAAGAAGTGGCTACCGCAACACGGTGGTCTAGTGGTAAGACTTTAAAATTGGCAATCTAGTGGCTGCTCCGCCTGGCGTCTGGCATTATGGGGTTAGTGCTAGGACTGATTGGTCCGGTGTCAGAATAATGTGACTGGGTGAGGCATGAAGCCTGTGCTGCGACTTCTGTCTTGTGTGTGGCGCACGTTAAATGTCAAAGCAGCACCGCCCTGATATCACCCTTCGTGGTGGACTGGGCGTTAAGCAAACAAACAAACAAACAAACAAACAAACCAAGAAGTGGCTGCCGATTTCTCAAAATGGGCACATTTTACAAGCCTTTACGCGTTTTCGGCAAAAAGCTGCCGATTACGCGAAATGGGCAAACATTTTGTGTCGGTGAGTAGAGGCACGCCATTCAGTTTGCTCTCAAACTTTTGCAAAGTATATAAGTGTGTGTGTTTTTTTGCTTGCATTTGTTTGTTTGTTTGTTTGTTTGTATTTTTGTCATCCTTTGGAGGGATAGTGTGTTTGTTTGTTTGCTTTTTGTTAATAAGAAAGTTTAAATCGATATTGGCCAACAGCATTATATTTAATTATGCTAATGGTCCGATCAATTTCTGTCACTAACACAAAAGCGAAAGAAACTGAATACCCACTCCGTTCAAAGACACTTTCCTTCTCGTTTTAAACGATCACATCAAGTGGTCAAGAGGTTTTCTCCGACGTGATTTTCCTGTCGGGACGTAACAAACAAAACTGCATATTACAGAGATGCCAACGTTCCAATGTTCCAACGTTCCAATGTTCCAACGTTCCAATGTTCCAACGTTCCAATATTCAGAATAAAAAACCACGAAAGGAAAGTTGTTGGAACGTTTAACATGTTGTCAAGATAAGGGTTCTGAAATGAGTGTTTGTCAAGATAAGGGTTCTGTAATGAGTGTTTGTCAAGATAAGGGTTCTGTAATGAGTGTTTGTCAAGATAAGGGTTCTGTAATGAGTGTTTGTCAAGATAAGGGTTCTGTAATGAGTGTTTGTCAAGATAAGGGTTCTGTAATGAGTGTTTGTCAAGATAAGGGTTCTGTAATGAGTGTTTGTCAAGATAAGGGTTCTGTAATGAGTGTTTGTCAAGATAAGGGTTCTGTAATGAGTGTTTGTCAAGATAAGGGTTCTGTAATGAGTGTTTTTCTGTGCACTTAACAGACCGTTGGGTCGATAATTAAATTTTAGAACGTAACGTTTTGTTTTGTCAATAATTAAACGTTCCGACTACTCACCGTTCTTGTTTTTTTGATTCTGCATATTACAGAGATATGTCTAGGTAAAGTCCACTGCGTCGCATTCTTGTCATGATCTGACTGGTTACATGACAAGGACTGTGTCATCCCCACGGCCCGAAGGGCACCCTTTGTGATGAGTATAACAAAACCTTAAAACCTTGAAACCTTTTAAATGTCTAGGAGTGGCGGCAGCAGGGAGTGGTCAAAACTGTTGTCGTTAAAATTCCCCCGACGTCATTTTCCTGTCGCGACAAATGAGGCATAAAACACACTTTATAATTATTACGTGGACGTGCGCACAAGGTATGTTTGTCATGCGGTATCTCAACTGTCCTTATATTATGTCCATCGTAATTCTGTGTTGGTGTGTTGTAAGAATGATGAAGGTTTGCGTGCCTAGATGGGGGAGAAGTTTTTTTTCTAAAAGGTACGAGATAATATGCATGTGTGCTTTATTAGTGTAAAGAGTATACAATGACAATGACAGTTCTTTATTTTACGAGGGTAACAGAATAAGCATAGGTATACTTTTTTTGCATCTGGCCCTCGCCCTAAAGAGGGACTAAATCTACATACAACAGCAACGAGAGAGAGAGACAGACAGAGAGACAGAGAGACAGACAGACAGACAGACAGACAGACAGACAGTTACAGACAGACAGACAGACAGAGGGAGAGAGTGAAAAACAGAGACATAGGGAGAGAGAGAGAGAGAGAAAGAGAGAGAGAGAGAGAACACAGAGAGAGAGAGAGAGAGAGAGAGAGAGAGAGAGAGAGAGAGAGAGAGAGAGAGAGAGAGAGAGAGAGAGAGAGAGAGAGAGAGAGAGAGAGAGAGAGAGAAAGAGAACAAGTCGCGTAAGGCGAAAATACAACATTTAGTCAAGTAGCTGTCGAACTCACAGAATGAAACTGAACGCAATGCAACGCAGCAAGACCGTATACTCGTAGCATCGTCAGTCCACCGCTCACGGCATAGGCAGTGAAATTGACAAGAAGAGCGGGGTAGTAGTTGCGCTGGGAAGGATAGCACGCTTTTCTGTACCTTTCTTCGTTTTAACTTTCTGAGCGTGTTTTGAATCCAAACATATCATATCTATATGTTTTTGGAATCAGGAACCGACAAGGAATAAGATGAAAGTGTTTTTAAATTGATTTGGAAAATTTAATTTTTATAATAATTTTTATATATTTAATTTTCAGAGCTTGTTGTTAATCCAAATATAACATATTTATATGTTATTGGAATCAGCAAATGATGGAGAATAAGATGAACGTAAATTTGGATCGTTTGTGAGAATAAGCGACAAGGAAGTTGAACTTGTGGAAACCTTCAAATATCTTGGGGTTTCAATTGACAATAAGCTGACTTTTAGTGATCATGTTCATGCTGTTTATAAGAAAGCTCAGCAGCGACTTTTTCTTCTCAGGAAGCTTAAATATTTTAATGTCAATCAAAGTGTTATGGAACTTGTGTGTCGCAGTTTGATTGAGAGCATACTGACTTTTAACATTGTGACATGGTATGGTACCACAAATGTTAAAAAGAAAGCTAAACTCAACCGCATTGTTGCGACGGCTAGCAAGCTTGCTGGGCAACCCCAACGACAGCTGACCAGTCTCTACGAAGCTGCCATTAAGCGGAAAGCTCTCAAAATTGTCCGTGATCCGATCCATCCTCTCAACCCCTGTTTCGAAATTCTCCCTTCAGGTAAACGTTATAAGGTCCCTTTGGCACGCAAAAACCAGTTTAAAAAGTCATTCCTGCCTTCTGCAGTCACCATTTTAAATTCTTCTCGCATCACGTAGAGGCTGGTCGGCTGGGAAAAAACAAACAATGTGTACATGTGAAGGTGTGTGGTAAATATTTGTAATGTGATTACTCGGCTGTGAAACCCAACTCCTGTGATATGAGAGGGTAAATTTACATAGTGCAATATCATATTTGATTGTATCCCTTTTATGTTTTATGTTTTATGTGTGTCGTCCTATACAATTGTTGTTATAATCGTTTACAGGCAGGCAGGGTGTGCCGAAGAAAAATTTCCATTTTTATGTAATATTTTAATGGACAATAAAGTGCTGTTATTGTTATTGTTATTGTTTTATAAAAGGTTTTTTTTTACAATTTTCAGATTTTGAATGACCAAAGTCATTAATTAATTTTTAAGCCACCACGCTGAAATGCAATACCGAAGTCCGGGCTTCGTCGAACATTACTTGACCAAAATTTCAACCAATTTGGTTGAAAAATGAGGGCGTGACAGTGCCGCCTCAACATTCACGAAAAGCCGGATATGACGTCATCAAAGACATTTATCAAAAAAATGAAAAAAACGTCTGAGGATATCATACCTAGGAACTCTCATGTCAAATTTCATAAAGACCGGTCCAGTAGTTTGGTCTGAATCGCTCTACACGCACGCACACACACACACACACACATACACCACGACCCTCGTCTTGATTCCCCCCTCGATGTTAAAACATTTAGTCATAACTTGACTAAATGTAAAAAGAAAGAGATAGAGTAGAGGAAGAAGAATAAGAAATCTGACCACCGACAAAATACATCCTCGCTTAATAGTAATAAAGAGACTCGAAAAGCTCTAAAGGCACTAAAATCCCCAGTATGAACCTAACGCACATTAATTTTGTTCTAGCGAGGCAATCTCGAGAGACGGACGAGAGGTTTATCACCAGCGTAATATGCATGGACAACAACAGCAGTTGTATACTGTTACAAGACCATTACGACAGGAAGTAAGATTTACACGCATATAAACGAGGATTTGGACAAATCCCCGGTCATGTTAAGTGAACGTGGTATGTCATAATTCGTGACAATTACCTGTCTTGTAAAAAAAAGTTAGATTTGTGAAATATTATTCGGTGGACATAAAGAGTACAATGACGTTTGTCTCGGTGACTTTTTCATCATAAGCAGTTGAAAATGAGTCCCTGCCAGATCGAGACTAGTTTGACACGACCTCCTTTACATGATATACCCACTAGTGAATTGAACGATATTGTTATCGCATGGATGGTCTCTCTCACGTATGTAGGATGAATGCTATTATTATGTTTACATATATCTATCACCACGCCTTGTCTGTCTTCATTCTCAACACAAGTGTTCCACTTTAGAACACATTTCTATAACAAGTTGTGAACACTTTGAGGACACCAAGCTATAGGGCAGCAACCAGGATCTCAAACTGACAGCTCACTTTGTCAACACCACGGGCCAACGAATTTAGACACAACCATCATCGAACGCTGAAGACTCCTTTCTTTAAACTGCAGTAGAAGCTTATTTCGCAAGTTCGCACTGAAGGATTTTAAAAAGACCATCTGGGAAAAAAGTAAAGTATCCAATTGTACAAGATTACAAACTAGTGCATTTCTCTTTGTCTCTTCGACTTCATTGCTCTTATTTTTTCTTGTTGAACCCCCAGTCGATCAAACACATTCCTGCCCCCCCCCCTTCCTCCCCCCCCCCCCCCTCCCCCCCCCCCCCCCCCCCCCTTGCCATTTCTCGTTCAAGATTCAAAATACACGTTCACAGGCCCTACTAACGTGACCCGGTAATTGCTACAACAAAAACAACATCTTGTCACCCGCTTGCCCCCTACCCCCCCCCCCCCCCCTTCATCCCCACAACAATAGCCGGTGTCCGAAGTGGCAGCTGTCACGTATCTCTGTCTCTGCAACATAATCTGGTTGAACAAGATGGCCAGGAATATTCGCCCGGTTGTTCTTTTGGTCCTGTTCTCGCTGTCAGCTCTTTGGTGTGTCAAGCTGCACGCTATTAATGAACATGGCACAAAAGAATTCGGTCAAAAATTTAATTTAAAAATGTGAATGAAATGTCTTTTCCTTCTGGACTAGCTGCTGTTTCTCTGTGTGCTACACTGCACGTAGGTTTTCGAATAGCACGAAGAACTTGACTATAAATATCATTAACTGCAGGAAACAATGGTGTTCCTTTTTTGTCAAACTGCACGTGCTTTTTGAAGGGTGTAAAGGGTTTTTACATGTCAAACTGCACGTGCTTTTTGAAGGGTGTAAAGGGTGTTTCACTTGTCAAACTGCACGTGCTTTTTGAAGGGTGTAAAGGGTGTTTTACTTGTCCAACTGCACGTGCTTTTTGAAGGGTGTAAAGGGTGTTTTACTTGTCAAACTGCACGTGCTATTTGAAGGGTGTAAAGGGTGTTTTACTTGTCAAACTGCACGTGCTTTTGAAGGGTGTAAAGGGTGTTTTACTTGTCAAACTGCACGTGCTTTTTAAAGGGTGTAAAGGGTGTTTCACTTGTCAGACTGCACGTGCTTTTTGAAGGGTGTAAAGGGTGTTTCACTTGTCAAACTGCACGTGCTATTTGAAGGGTGTAAAGGGTGTTTTACTTGTCAAACTGCACGTGCTATTTGAAGGGTGTAAAGGGTGTTTCACTTGTCAAACTGCACGTGCTTTTGAAGGGTGTAAAGGGTGTTTTACTTGTCAAACTGCACGTGCTTTTTAAAGGGTGTAAAGGGTGTTTTACTTGTCAAACTGCACGTGCTATTTGAAGGGTGTAAAGGGTGTTTCACTTGTCAAACTGCACGTGCTATTTGAAGGGTGTAAAGGGTGTTTCACTTGTCAAACTGCACGTGCTTTTTGAACGGTGTAAAGGGTGTTTCACTTGTCAGACTGCACGTGCTTTTTGAAGGGTGTAAAGGGTGTTTCACTTGTCAAACTGTTGTCTCCTTGTGTACATTAGACACTTTAAATCCCGTAGCGTGTGTCAAGATCGCTATATCCACTCTGAGAGTTTGAGTCCAGTAATTGTTGTACATACCTTTCATAGCTTGATGCAGTACAAACTCTTGACCACGCATTTCCTGTGACCTGTGTGGTCCTATCCCCCCCCCCCCCCCCCGCACCCCGAGGGCTCAATCTTAAGCTGTCATCTGTGCTGTGTGTTCAAACTGCATGTGGTATCCGAACAACGTGAACAGTAGGCCAATCGTTCCGTACACATGTTCCTAATAATTACTGTTTAGACTGTCAAGACAAATTGACAGTTCTCATTTTGGGTTTAGCTGTCACCTCCTAGCTTAATTGTTCTTTGGACGTGGCTTTTGAGCAGCTCCGCAAAATCTTGGTCAAACGTTTCCAATGAGTGGCTTGTGATAATTACGGTTATGGTTGACCAAGATTCTCGCCGCCAGTCCTCTACCGAACCGGCCACTGTCGACACACGTGTCGGGCCGTGGTAACAAAACAAAGATCCTTTTCAGGATTTGAATGTTCTAGAACTTCTAGGACTAGACTGTGTTTACGTCCCCCAAAATGGGATTTTGCATGAGATCTTCCCTGCTTCTTCCCTACTCCCTTAACCCCCCCCCCCCCCCCCCCCCCCCCCGCCCTCCCCGAGACGGTTTGAAGTTTCCAGTCGGTGATATTTTGCACTGAGTGACACACACACACAGATGTATCTCTGTGGTGGCCCGTTCATTGCATAGTTTTCGAATAGCGTAAAATAATGCATATCACATGAGTTGAACATACTTTTTAAAATAATGACATCAACTTTCTGGAATCTGTTCACATTCAAAAGAATCCACAAATGTCTACTTGCCTGGAGCCAGACACAGGTTTTTTTGCCGCATACGAGAAAATGTCACACAAGTTACACTTCCTACATAAACAAAGGCATGCAAATCGTGTTTTCACCCGGAACTCAGCATACAAAAACGTTTTACTTTTCTTCATAACACACACACACACACACACGCACTCACATACACACACACACGTACACACGAACACACACACACACACACACACACACACACACACACACACACACACACACACACACACAAACATACACAGGACTGTTAGCCCGGTTTATATGGAACCAGACATACCCTTTGGCTGAATACGAGAAAATGTCATCTGGCAACAGTTTGTATACAAACAGAAGTATGCACGGCATGCATATTTACCAACGAAACCCAACGCACAAAAACTTCTATTTTACTTTTTCTTTGACATTCCCTATTCTTTGTCATTTCTTTGTACTAGTTCTGCTGATCAAGCAATGCTTTCCAAGCCACAAAGTGTCTGCTCTTGCAATGAATAAGCGATGCATACTTCGCGACAGTGCTATTCTCGATGTGGTTTCCCAAGGTAAAAAAAATCCGTGTATCGGGCAATATCTGACGTTTGAATCAACAAAGGGAAGTAAGCGCTCTAAATTCATACATGTGTAATGGAGTAAGTGAGAATTATTCTGGACCATTCACCTGGCACCTGAGAGATTAGGCCAACATTTTTTTTAAAAAGGCTGTTTACGGTAACATAGGCAAAAAAAATAGGGTCGGTAGGTCGGGATTTTTTTTTTTTTGTTCCCAAAAAACATATTTTTAAGTTATTTTGCCAAAAAACAAAGACTTTTTTTTCACCCAAATGCCCAAAAAAAAGTCTAAGGTCGCGCGAAAAAAAAGGGTCAGTCGGGATACCGTAAACAGACTTTTTTTTTTTTTTTTTTTTGCCTTAACAAGCATTGAAATGAACAAGCGACTTTCATCCTCAGAGTGATTTCCTGGATCATTTGTGGGTTTACCGGCTTCCTCATATTTTCGTTGTCCTTTTTCTGCTTATCCGGCAATGCTTTCTGGACCAAAAAGAGTCTTTGCTAGCAAGTGACGCAAAACTCCCGGTAATTCTCTGTGCAATTTTTGGTCTGGTGTTCCAAAGGGAAAACGACTTTGATTTTCAGACAATATTATAAGATGTTTGGTGGCTTGTTGACAGACCAGCTTTTTTGTTGGTCCAAGGGGACCATATCGTCTTTTGTTTCATCTTTATCGACCAAGGCCGAAGGCCGCG
>NC_090258.1:6763701-6776201 GCF_037325665.1 Littorina saxatilis | reverse complement strand
CAGACTACACACTTTGCACGCCCACAACACTGTTTGTAGTCTATATGAAGATGTAGGGCATCAGTCTGATAGCATTTTGATAAAGGGCAAATTTCGCTGGATGAGTTTGGCAAGACCCGAACCAGGGTCGTCAATATGTGTACGTTTGTGACAAGATGGAAATAATAAATATGTGACCCTCAACTCGTTCCACTCGTCCTCTGTTTCTGGCTCTTTTTCTCAAAGTACACTGTAAACTGAAGTGTTCTACTTTTGAACACACTTTTGGTAACCAGTTGTGAACACAATGTGACGAACAATAAAGAGTTCTACTGGAAAAAGTGGCACACATGGTTAACAGTATTAAGCGTTTACCATGTGTGCTACTTTTGCTGGTAGAATCATTTAGTATTTCACACAATGTTCACAACTGGTTACAAAAAGTGTATTCAAAAGTGGAACACTGTGTATAACCACCTGATGGCACAGCTAACCGCAAAAAGGTAGGCACTACTTTTTCAAGTGTGTATCAACGTTTTCTCGTTTCGTAACTTTTGGATTCCGTGTCCCACTGTGGTTTTCCACTATTTTAGATGTCCGCATAATTATAATAGCAACTTCTTGTTCTTCTTGTTCTTCTTGTTCTTCTTGTTCTTCTTCTTCTTCTTCTTCTTCTTCTTCTTCTTCTTCTTCTTCTTCTTCTTCGTGCTTGGGCTGAAACTCCCACGTTCACTCATGTTTTTGCCAGAGTGGGTGTTTACGTGTTTGACCGTTTTTACCCCACCATTCAGGCAGCCATACGCCGCTTTTGGTGGAATTAACGGCTCAACATAACTAAAGTAAGGAACGCAAAACGTCACGTTAAACTGAGACAGGAATTAAGATTTGTTACCAAGCATTGCAGAAATAGAGGTCTAGACATTGTTTTAACAAATACTACTAAAACAGCGACATATTTATTCACTAAACTGACACGCGAATATCAAGTACAGTGTGACAAGACTATCAATCTGGTGTACGCATTTCAAACTTAATTTGACAGACTGAAAAACTGACACACGCATGTCAAGCATCATGTGACAGACGGGACATTTGTGTAGACAGTCTGTCATTTCTTAGCGGAACTTTTGAAACACTTCATAAAAATGTCTTGCACCTAAATCACCGACAGTGACACATACACACACACACACACACACACACACACACACAAAACCATAACACACGCACTAGGCACACTACGCACCCCCTCCTCAGCTAATCTAATTTCTCTCTAGCCCTTCCTCACGCTTCTCCCACCCACCCTCTCCTCATCTCCAAGTCGTTCTATATATATTACCGACTGCAAGAGCCGTCTTGCTTAATTCGTCGCTTCTTTGGAAGATTCTCTTCGTCGTCATCAATGCAGTCAGCTATTCTCATTTCTCTCCAGCTCTTACTTGCCTTGTACCACCCACCCTCTCCCCGTCACCAATTGTCATTTCTCTCCAGCCCTTACTTGCCTTGTACCACCCACCCTCTCCCCGTCACCAATTGTCATTTCTCTCCAGCTCTTACTTGCCTTGTACCACCCACCCTCTCCCCATCACCAATTCTCATTTCTCTCCAGCCCTTACTTGCCTTGTACCACCCACCCTCTCCCTATCACCAATTCTCATTTCTCTCCAGCCCTTACTTGCCTTCTACCACCCACCCTCTCCCTATCATCAATTCTCATTTCTCTCCAGCTCTTACTTGCCTTGTACCATCCACCCTCTCCCTATCACCAATTCTCATTTCTCTCCAGCTCTTACTTGCCTTGTACCATCCACCCTCTCCCTATCACCAATTCTCATTTCTCTCCAGCTCTTACTTGCCTCTACCAGCCACCCTCTCCCCATCACCAATTCTCATTTCTCTCCAGCTCTTACTTGCCTTGTACCACCCACCCTCTCCCCATCACCAATTCTCATTTCTCTCCAGCTCTTACTTGCCTTGTACCACCCACCCTCTCCCCATCACCAATTCTCATTTCTCTCCAGCTCTTACTTGCCTTGTACCACCCACCCTCTCCCCATCACCAATTCTCATTTCTCTCCAGCCCTTACTTGCCTCTACCACCCACCCTCTCCCCATCACCAATTCTCATTTCCAGGGCTCCCCACAGATGCTAATCCTAGAGGGTCCCGGGACCCCCAATTTCAATTTGTAGGGTGCGTCCAGGGACCCGCTCTTTTCAAGTTTTGTGCGTCGTGAGATCACCACCGGTACGGTGTTTTTTCGGCTTCGAGTGCGTATAGAACGTATGGACGCACAGTAAGACGAGCCGTGCATTCCCCCCCCCCCCCCCTACACTTAAGACCACTTTCCTCACCCTTCTACATGCACCCATCCTCTCCTCATCACCAAGTTGTTCTAGATATATTACCGAATGCAAGAGCTGTTTCGCTGCGGACACTGATAGTGTTAAGTCAACGCATTAGCCGCCAGGTCAGCTTTGGGATTATACAACTCAGGGCCCCACCGTGTGCATCGCAACCCCTTGTCAATTTGTTTTCTCACTTCGTCCTTCTCACCTCATTTGCATAATGTCAGGGTTACTATGGCCTCTCGGTCGGAGTGTGTGTACAATCGTGACGGCAGGTTTGGTGTAGTAAACAGAAGAAAAAAAGAGAAGAGAAAAACAATCAAGGTAGAACGATACCAAACACTGTTCCACGTGCCAAAGCTTTGTTTGCATAATTAACATGTGCGCCTACCAATGTGCATTTTACAAATGGAGGATTTGAGGACATGTGTGCTTAACCGATTTCTGTCTGTGCCTTCTTCTTCTGCGTTCATGGGCTGAAACTCCCCCGTACACTCGTGTTTTTTGCGTAACCGTGTATGACCGTTTTTAGGCAGCCATACGCCGCTTTCGGGGGATGCATGGTTGGTATTTGCCTATTTCTATAACCCACCGAACTCAGACATGGGTTACATGATCTTTTTCGTGCGCATTTGGTCCTGTGCTTGCGTGTACATATACACACGAAGGGGATAAGGCACTAGCAGATCTGCACATACGTTGACCTGGGAGATCGGAAAACCCACCAGGCGCGGCCGGAATTGGAACCCACGACCTTCCGCTTGGGAGGCCGGCGTCTTGTCCGCTGGGCCACTGCGCCCGTCGAAACCCATCGTTAAGTCAAGTTGTTTTCGTCTCATCCCCAAACCCACCTCCACCCCCTGCCATCATGTCCGCTTTGCCTTACGTTTGTTTGACCTCCCTGCAAATAGCACAGAGTTGGTACGTTTTGAATAGGTGCGTACCTATAGATACAGAAGTTAGCTTTTCAAACTCTCTCTCTCTCTCTCTCTCTCTCTCTCTCTCTCTCTCTCTCTCTCTCTCTCTCTCTCTCTCTCTCTCTCTCCTCTCTCTCTCTCTCTCTCTCTCTCTCTCTCTCTTGGGCCGGACTAGGCTAAGAGGAGGGGGGGTTACCAGTGGTGGTCCAGGGGGATGTTCCCCCTGGCGGGGTCAAGGGGCAGAGCCCCTTGTGGGGGTCAGGGGGCGAAGCCCCCTGAAACTGATGGGTAGGTCATATTCTGAGATAGGAAAATGGTCGCTCCTTGCATGTAACAGCATAAAATAAACAATAATAAAAAATGTTTTAAATAAGTGAGGTACATGTTTAGGCTAAGGGGGGGGGGGGTTGCGCAACCCCCTTAACCCCCCCCCCTCCCGGTAGTCTGGCCCTGCTCTCTCTCTCTCTCTCTCTCTCTCTCTCTCTCTCTCTCTCTCTCTCTCTCTCTCTCTCTCTCTCTCTCTCTCTCTCTCTCTCTCTCTCTCTGTTCGTGTATCATCCATACATTTGTCCTTCCTTCCCTCGTTTTGACATAGGTCTCTTTTATGTTCGTTTCCCCGCTGGTACATCTCCATGTGTGTGGTCCCCAGTACATTCTCACTGACTAGTCTGTCCGGAGACCAAAAAAGTGCGTGGTTTTGGTGCAAAGTTTTGGCTTGCGCGCAACAGTTGTGACAAGATTTCGCCAAGACCCGCAACACAGCAAGCTTAATGTGCACAAAGCTCCCAGGACTTTCAATCATGCCACAAGCATCTATCCATTTAAAATATTAATTTTAAATATTTTTATATTTAAGGCACTGCATCTTTAAGAGACAAAAGGTTCATTTTCTGGTTTATTAAAGGTGCCATCCTTCACGCGTTCATTTAAAATAATATAAAGTTTCATTGGACTGTTTGCAAGGAGTCGAAAACTTGCCATTTGTGTACGAATTAATGTCATCATTGTCCAGGCAGGACAGCGGAAGGTCCAACACGTGAACTTATTCCGTCAAAAGCCTACATGGAAGTCTACTAGTCTCGACGAGAGAGAGAGAGAGAGAGAGAGAGAGAGAGAGAGAGAGAGAGAGAGAGAGAGAGAGAGAGAGAGAGAGTTTATTTCTATCTTTGGTATAGAAATTTCTATATTTTGAGGATGAAAGTCGCTTGTTCATTCCAATGCGTGTTATTCTCTCAGGTGTCAAGAGAATGGTTCCGTATAACTCTCGCTTACTCCATTACGCATGTCGTATGTATTTAGAGCGCTTACTTCCCTTCGGTTATTCTATCTTTGGTAGTTTACGTCAAGTTGCAAGACAGTGTGTTCGATTACGACAGAAAATTGTTAAACGTATATTTGGTTCCATTTTAGCATGCCGCACACAGCCTTAAAGTTCCAGAACGTGATCAAGGGAACTGTTAAGGCCAACAACAAAAAATAGTCTGTTTACGGTATCCCGACCGACCCTATTATTTCGCGCGACCCTGGACTTGTTTTTGGCATTTGGGAACAAACAAACAAAAACACCCAAAAAAAGTCTTGTTTTTGAACAAAATAACTTAAAAATGTGGATTTTTGGAGAAAAAAAAATCCCGACCTACCGACCCTATTTTTTGTTGTTGCCTCTTTTACCGTAAACAGACTATTTTTTTGTGTGGCCTAATTACATTTTGGCGAGAGAAGCGAACTGACAAACTGCATACATTTTCGTTTGGCCGGCAAAACTAAAGGTATGTGTAGTCATCTAAGGGATAGTTGTGTACGTGTTTTGACTTTTTATCCTTATGTGCGACAAAACGACAATCGTTGCTTCAACAGTGATCTGAGCGGCACTGCATCTTTAAGAAAAAAAGTTCATTTTCTGGTTTATTAAAGGTACCATCCTTCACACGCACTGTAAAAATCAGGAAGAAAATAACACAAGCAAAGAGAGAGGACTCAATATAAAATGAAATCGGACCTATGCCTTTGTCAACAAACGCGAACAAAGGTTCACTGTCATACCGGCAGACGACAAAAAAATGATCATATCGCCAGAAAACGAAACGCGACCTGGTGCAAGTCTGGAGGGTACAGGCGGGCATCCCTTCATCGTTTTACAACTAACAACGCGGTGCTAATACCTGGTGCATGTCAGGTGAGATAGGTACGATCGTGTCTCGCCGACTGCAGCGTCATATACCTCGTCGTCTGCCTCTTGTCGAAGGTCCCTGCAGAGTTACTGCCCTTCTGGGCTTTATGGATGTTTTAGAGTACACTCCCTTGACTTGGTTGCCAAGATGCAGGCCTTGGCTGGCGAGTCTATCAGATTTAATTGTTGCGTACGTTGTTGTTGTTCTTCTAACTGCGTCTTTGTTTTGAGTTCTCCGTGCTGGTAAGACCACCTTGCTGCGATGGGTGGAATGTGAACAATACATTCTTTCAGGTCTCCACAACCAAAGCAGCCACCCTACGTCTGTGATGGAGGTAGAGGTTTGTTTGACGGACCAACTGTGAAAATGAGTTTTTTCTTTGTAAAGGTACATTATTTGTCTGTGTAAACGGACGTGTCAGCCAATCAAAACAGATTTGTCAGCCAATCAAAACAGATGTGACAGCCAAACAAAACAGATTTGTCAGCCAATCAAAACAGATGTGTCAGCCAATCAAAACAGATGTGTCAGCCAATCAAAACAGATTTGTCAGCCAATCAAAACAGATGTGTCAGCCAATCAAAACAGATGTGTCAGCCAATCAAAACAGATGTGTCAGCCAATCAAATTGTCCAGACTTTAGCATGGGATAAGAGCATCCTCCCACTTGGACACATACCAAAACTCACATTGTGTGATGGTGGTCGTGGTGGTAACAACAATCTGAATTAAATTGGTGCTGGCAGTTATTCACTGTCTATGTTCTGATTTCCTAGGAGAACGTCCGATGTCTCTTTAGTTGTTTGGCTGGTTTGTTTGTTTGTTTGTTTGTTTGTTTGTTTGTATGCTTAACGCCCAGCCGACCACGAAGGGTTGCTGGTTGCTCGACGTGTTGGCTACTTGCATGATTTGTTTAAACTCCTCAGTTACAAATCAAATGAGCAAGAGCAAGAACAAAAACTGTATTGTCTGTCTTTACATAAAGAAGTTTGTCTTTAGGTCTGCCTCAAAATTACAAAAAACAATATTGCGCAAACAATATAAAATCATAACGATTAAGTAAAAGATTAGACATTGTGTATCGTAATTCATATAGTGTAAAAATAAAACTGCAAAGATTCGACAAGGCCGCTGCAAAACAAAAACAAAACAAATGCTTATAAAACAAGTGGCCTGCTTTTTTGAATATTCGCGAAAGCGCAGGGTGAGCTGAGTGCAACCAGTCCCCCATTTCTTTAAGGCGAGAATTGGCGAGTGAAGCAAGTGGGGCGAGGAAGTACCGTTTCTTGGGCAATTCTCGCCGCGAGGAACGCTAGGATTAGGCAAGCGAAAGCTATAGGTAGCTTTGGGGCTGTTCGCTACGCGAGAAAAATGGCGGCCGAGCAGCTGCCAATCCGATTGGCTGACCATGGCTGTTTTCCGACAAGTGCTGCCGACCTTTTCGGTAACAACCAATGGTGTTTAATTCTTGCGTACCTTGCCATCATACCGTTTCATAATACACACTCTCGCCTCCCAGCTCCGCGAGCAAGTCTCACCTGAAAGAAACTCGCGTGAGACATCATGTTAATCATGAATTCTTATCTCTTGTGACAAACGCAATGCACCGTGCGAATATGTGACAGCGGACACGTGGCAGGTTAAGCTCGTGCACGCTTGCATAAATTACGTTGGAGGTAAAGGTGTATCCGTCCTATATCTTTACCGTTTAAAGGTATTATGTACACCATCACTGGTCTCTCTAGGCTGTTTGTAGAAAATAGAGCACACACACGCACACACGCGCACATGCGCATACACACACGCACGCACGCACACACACACGCGCATACACACACACGCACACGCACGCACGCACACATACACACACACACGCACACACACACACACACACACACACACACACACACACACACACACACACACACGTACACACACACACACACACAAACACACACACACCATGAAAAATATTGAAGAGCCTGGCTGGATTTAAAAAAAATTTATTTAGCAAGACCTCCCCGCTCTGCACAGAAACGAATGAGGCTGTTGAGTGTTGGTATGTGTCCAAGTGGGAGGATGTTCCTACCCCAAGCACAAGCCTGGACACATCTGTCTTCATTGGCTGACATGTCCGTTTACACAGAAAAGTAATGTACGTTCACAAAGAAAAAACGCATTTTCACAGTTAGTCCATTAACAAACCCCTAGCCCCCTCCCCGACCCGCCCCGCCCCCCCCCCCTTCCCCACATTTCTGCACATCCTCAACCACTATATCCCCCCTAAATCCCTCGTACAGTTTCGAATGTAAAAAAAACCTGGGGTCAGAATAAAGGCTCTAAACCAACAAATGAGGATTAGTCGGTGGGCTCAGTGTGTGCAAATAGCGAGAGTAACAGACAGGGGTGAAGAATGTATGTGGAAAACTAGGTGGAACAAAGTTGACCATTGTGTTTCATCTTCTTTCTGTTTTTCTTTAGGGTTTTTCGTTGCTGCTGCTGCTGCTGCTGTTGTTGTCGTTGTTGTGGTTCTTGTTGTTGAGTTTGTTTTATTCTTCTTCTTCTTCTTCTTCTTCTTCTTCTTCTTCTTCTTCTTCTTCTTCTTCTTCTTCTTCTTCTTCTTCTTTCTGTTTTTCTTTGGGGGGGTTTCCGTTGCTGCTGCTGCTGCTGTTGTTGCTGCCGCTGTTGTTGTTGTTGTTGTTGTTGTTGTTGTTGTTGTTGTTGTTGTTGTTGTCGTCGTTGTTGTTGTTGTTGTTGTTGTTCTTCTTCTTCTTCTTCTTCTTCTTCTTCTTCTTCTTCTTCTTCTTCTTCTTCTTCTTCTTCTTCTTCTTCTTCTTCTTCTTCTTTGAATATGTGATGGTGGTGATCTTCATATGAGGTTCTTTGATATTCCTTCCTCGACGTGTAAACCATCATGTAAACCATCACATATTCGTCTAGGCTTTTACACGCACCAAGGGCATTCTTCCATTTGGACACGTACCTCCAGTCAGGAGGCCTGCAGTGCAGAGTGGGGAGTGTTGATGCATT
The DNA here is from genome assembly GCF_037325665.1 of Littorina saxatilis. Taxonomy (NCBI): domain Eukaryota; kingdom Metazoa; phylum Mollusca; class Gastropoda; order Littorinimorpha; family Littorinidae; genus Littorina; species Littorina saxatilis. The sequence goes on along the minus strand of NC_090258.1, from coordinate 6,767,757 downwards.
CATTGCTCAACTAACACCTATGTCAAACAGACCAACATGTTTAGCGACTTGCACTGAAGACACAAGCGAATGAGGCAGTCTTCACTGCAAGCCGCTGAACATTTTGTCAAGATAAGTGTTGTGTAATTAGTGTTTGTCTGTGCACTTACAAGACCGCCAGGTCGATATACATGTGAACGTAACGTTTTGTTTTGTCAATAATTATACCTTTTGGTGTGTTTGTGTGTGTGTGTGTGTGTGTCCCCATAGTTCAACATGGAGGCATCGGGTTTGGAATGGGTACTTGCGTGAGTAAGCCTTGAAGGCTTGGCCTCATGTTTCGTACCTGTGCTATGATTTAGATCACATCATATTAATAACCACACTTTTCTTTTTTTCTGTTGCAGGTCAACTCAGCCAAATTCAGCTATGGCAGAGAGGCGGAGAAGCTGTGTCAGGTGAGTGATTATTACAAAGTTATACCATTTCCAGTTTTGTTACCATGGATATTCCAGCCATGGCAGAATAGAAGGATTGTTATCGTCGATGCTTCAACCATCATCATTATTATCATAATCATCCTCATTATCATCATCATCATCATCATCATCATCATCATCATCATCATCATCATCATCATCATCATCATCATCAACATCGTCGTCGTCAACATCATCGTCGTCGTTGTCGCCGTCGTCGCCTTCTAAGTCGTCAAATGTCGTCGCTATCATCATTATTAATGTCGCCAGTCGTCGCCGTTGCCATCTCCGTTTTCAACACTGTCTTCGTCATCTTCCCTAATATTTTTTCTTCTGTTGTATCATTTTCTTTTGCTATTTTTACATTGAATTGCTTGTTGGGGCCCGGTAGCTCAGTTGGTAGAGCACTGGACTTGTGATCGAAAGGTCGCAGGTTCGAATTCGGGCCGGGACGGACACGGGTCAACTTTATGTGCAGACCCAGAGACGGAAGCCATGTCCCACCCCCGTGTCATCACAATGGCACGTAAAAGACCTTGGTCATTCTGCCATAAGTGCAGGTGGCTGAATACACCTAAACACGCAGACACCTGGGTAGCGCGACTCCGTTGCTGCTAGCTTTCCACTGGGAGGAAGCGACCCGAATTTCCCAGCGATGGGACAATAAAGTAATGAAAATGAAAATGAAATGAAATGAAAAATAATCACGCCTGTGCCAAAAACGTCACTCATCGTCTGCAACATCACCGTTTATTTCTTACTAGCAGTAGTGGTATTGAAACTACAAACATCACATCGGTGCTCTAGCTTTCATCCAAAAATCCATTCTCTTTCTTTCAAAAACTGAAAATGAATAGGGAAGCGGAGGAGGAGGGGGGGGGGCGGCGGTGTGGTTAAGTCAGGCGTCAGTTGTATGTCCACCTGTTTGTCAAGAAGGAATGGTTTTTTTTAAGATATCTTAACCTTAATTACAAAAACCTCTTTCTTCAGAATTATCTTTCATTCGCTGGTAAGCAGACATTGTGGTGGCGTAGACGAAGGTCGAGTGAGGCATTCAAGCAGGCGTCAGTAATATGTCCACCTGTTTGCCGTTTAAGAAGCCTGTGTTGAAGGAATCTTAACTATGATTACAAGTTATTGTGTTTTATATGCTTCAGAGTTGAAATGCAAGAGTGTCTTCCATGCGCTGAGAAGCAGGGTTTGGGATGGGGTAGGAAGAGACAAGAGTAAAGTGCAGGCAGGCGCCAGTTATATGTCCACCTGTTTGTACGAGGCTTGTTTTGAATGAATAACAACTTCAATTACAAGACATCGTGTTTTAAGGCTTCAGAATTTTGAAATGAGAAGTAGGGTTTTGGGGTGGGTCAGAGGAAGGTGGAGTGAGGAATTTAGACAGGCGTCAGTTATATGTCCACCTGTTTGTTTTCTCGGCTGAAATGCAGAAAGGCGACAAACCCAAATATGTTCTGGGATCAGATTTCGGCCATCAAGAAGACAGGTTGCGCGCCGAGGCGTCAACCTCAAATACTCTTCGCTCAAGGTTAAGTTGCTGAAGAAGACAGGTTAAACTAGGGCAATTGCCAATATGCAACATCTTTAGCCTGATGTGACTCATATCGTGAAGTATGTTACGCGACCGAGCAGACAGATTGACATGGGGCAGTTGCCAATGTTTGACAACTTTAGGCTGAAGATTTGCCTCTTATGAGCTCAGACCGTGTTAAATGTTTAAAGCGCCTTTGCATGTAGACAGGTCAAACGAAGGTATTAGCCAATATACAAGATATTTAGGCTGAAATTTGACCTGTTACTATCTCATGCAGTCGCAATATTTATTGAGGTATCAGGTTCCCATACTGCTTCGAGCTGATGTTCACAAACCGCAAGACAGAGAGCCGTCAGAGTAGATTATTCTCAGCTCAGAATGTGTTTGTGATGTGAAAAAAGGTTAAAAGCTACCGCCAAAGTCTGATATCATTTAAACCTGAAGATTTACCTGTTGCTAACCCATGCACATGCAATCTGTTGTTTTCGTGTCAAGATATCAAGCCCAAATCCGCCATCTTCCTTCCCACTCTTTTTATTTTATTTTTTTATTTTTTATTAAGTTGCCAAGCACAACATTGTGGGGCATTCAACTAAAATGCACACATTCCCACTTTTAGTTCGCCAAGGCGTGAACTAAGATGTTTCTTTCTTTCTTTATTTGGTGTTTAACGTCGTTTTCAACCACGAAGGTTATATCGCGACGGGGAAAGGGGGGAGATGGGATAGAGCCACTTGTCAATTGTTTCTTGTTCACAAAAGCACTAATCAAAAATTTGCTCCAGGGGCTTGCAACGTAGTACAATATATTACCTTACTGGGAGAATGCAAGTTTCCAGTACAAAGGACTTAACATTTCTTACATACTGCTTGACTAAAATCTTTACAAAAATTGACTATATTCTATACAAGAAACACTTAACAAGGGTAAAAGGAGAAACAGAATCCGTTAGTCGCCTCTTACGACATGCTGGGGAGCATCGGGTAAATTCTTCCCCCTAACCCGCGGGGGGTAGCTAAGATGTGCTATGCGTGCATCATAGTCATGTGGGTAAAAACAAGGGATAGTCACCATTGGCACTAACCTCGTATAATAAATAATTATATACGATACCGATACATGCAGCCTGGCGGTGACCTTACGAGTATTCTTCCCCCGCTGATATGACGTACGTCACCGAGACAAACTTTATTTTTGACAATTTTGTTCATTTCATCGGAAGACGGACGGTAAACCTGGTCCAACGCAAACTCATGCACAGGTAATATTTCTGATGTCACACCACACTTAACATCGTGAGGGTTTCTGTCACTCCTTTTTACCTGCTCGGGTAAACCAAATACATCAGGTAAACCAAATCGCTCCTCTTTACCTGTTCAGGTGAAAAAAATACACCAAAAAAATAGCATCACGACTTTACACGCTCTCGCGTCTTGAGTGTGTAGAAAACAGGCACACCTTGCCAGGTGAAAAACAGGTGAAATGCGCGAAGGTATCGGACTCTAAGACGCCCGAAATCCCCAGGTAAAACTGGTGCAACAGGTGACAGCGTCGCCGAGCGGTGGCTGTGGCTGTGATTGCGTGCGAGGGAGGGGGGAGTGTGTGATCAGAGATCATGAGGTCAAAGTTGTCGACTTGTTTTTCTTCTTGCTACTGCGTTTTACTTGCTGAAGTGTATACTTTCTGCGGAGGTGGAGTGTTTCCGTAAAGAGTCTCTGTTGAAGTGACTTTGGTTTGAATGGGGGTTGCTAGTGTTGTAGTTGTTTTAGTTTATTGAAAAATATAAGTTCTTTCTCACTCTGAGAGGCAATTTCTGTCTCTTTCTTTGTCTCTGTCTCTGTTTCAGTCTCTGTCTGTTTGTCTGTCTTTCTCTGTCCCCCCCTCACTCAGCCTCTCTCTGCCTCTCTCTCTCTCTCTCTCTCTCTCTCTCTCTCTCTCTCTCTCCCTCTCTCTCTCTCTCTCTCTCTCCCTCTCCCTCCCTCTGTCTCTGTAACTCTCTCTCTCTCTCTCTCTCTCTCTCTCTCTCTCTCTCTCTCTCTCTCTCTCTCTCTC
>NC_090258.1:6753701-6758701 GCF_037325665.1 Littorina saxatilis | reverse complement strand
CGAAACGATCCGGTCCTTCCCGAAGCGACGACGACAGAAGAAGAAGGGGAAAGGTAGGAAGAGGAAGACCCGACGCCGCAGAAAGGGGAAGAAGAACAGACGACGAGGACGAAAGAACCGACAAAAACACAAGAAAAATGACGTCAACGGGTCTATGACGATCTACGATCCCAAAAGTAACATCACCGACGTCGCGGAAAGCAGCTACAACACCACAGGAGACACCGACAACAACCAAGCTCTCAAAGATTTGTCAGGAAAGTTTGTGGAGTTTCGCAAACAGAAAACCAGTTTTTGGCCAGCTTCCAGGAATTCCCAAAACGACGAAGGCAACCAGCAATGGCAGATTGACACGCAGACGTTCCAGAGCAAGATGGCGACGGAAGAGGAACAGAGGAAAAAAGAAAGAAGGAGAGAAAGGAGGAGGAGGAGGAGGAGGAAGGGGAAAGGAAAGAGGAAGCACAGAGGAAAGAAAGAAGGAATGGAGGAGAGGGAAGTTTTCACGAATTTCGATGAGAGCAGGGAAAATTCGACGCAGCCCGTAAACCAATACTATGAAAAGATTCATCTGTTTGGCCTTGTGGACACTGCACAAAACGCAACTGATCCTATGACGTCATAGAATTATAGCTGTCCGTCTGTCCGTCCGTCTGTCCGTATGTATGTATGTATGTATGTAAATCTCTCTCTCTCTCTCTCTCTCTCTCTCTCTCTCTCTCTCTCTCTCTCTCTCTCTCTCTCTCTCTCTCTCTCTCTCTCTCTCTCTCTCTCTCTCTCTCTCTCTCTCTCTCTCTCTCTCTCTCTCTCTCTCTCTCTCTCTCTCTCCAACACAAAGTTTACACTTCCCTCTTTCTACGCATGCTCTCACGACTCTTGCCCCGGCATCCTACCCCCCCCCCCCCCCCCCCCCCGATCCCTATACCCCCACCCCCATCCCCCCCCCCCCCCCCCCCCCCCCCCCTCCCTCCCTACCCCAGTCGCTCTGTTTTCAGTTAAGAACGCACAACCGTTCTCTCTCTATATACGGTATATATGTTACAGTTAATCTGTGAAACCAGGGAAGACGTGTATTAACTAGGTAATACATGAATTAACTGACGAAAAAAACCAGTTAATTCATGTATTACCTAAACTAGTTTAGTTAATACACGTATTCCCTGGTTTCACAAATTAACTGTAACATATACAGTACCAACTTGGAATATTAAGTTGGATATTGTTTATTTCTCTCAGTGTTTCTGTGTCGTGTCCACTTTATTAGTTTCACACATCATTCTGCATTTTCAATGTGTTCAAAAGCATCATTCCTACCTATCTCGTGAGTGAAACATAAACATGTTGATATTATTTTGTGTCTGTGTACATATTGACGGTACATTATATGAGAAAAGAGTTTCGGACACTCGACAAAACAAAAAAACACATAACTAAATCAAAATTTAATTTTGAAAAAAAAAAAAACCATGTCGTATATCCACACTGTACGTAGTTTCGACAAGCTAGTCCTTATAACTCGGTGTATACTTGCTACACTAAGAAATGCAACATTGTGAATACATCTCGGCTTATGTTATGTTGTACAAGACATGTTTGTCGACTTTTGATTATTACAGATTGTTAAATTGTATTTATGTAAAAAAAAAATATCACTGGTGTTTGTACAAACATATTTGTAACCATCATGTGCCTGTTCTTGTTGGTAGAAAATGCCAGTGTGTATAATTCAACCAAAGAAGGCGTCATGTTGAAAATGTAGTGGGCTTATATCGATTGCAGGGAGATATAAGGAGACCTATGTTTCTCTGGCACATATAACTTCACGCTTAGGTGAAAAGTAGTCTCCGTTTTATGCGTACATCTCATTCAAATGGTTCTTTTTTGTGTGTGTTTTTATTGTGTTTTGATGTTTACTGTAAGTCAAGCTAAGGGCTTGAAAAAGATGATTGTTATTGTACACTCTCTTGTTAACGAAATAATAATTATAAGCAAAAACTTTAAATATCGAAGGATTTTTGTAATAACGAGTGTTTTAAGTCTTGTAACTTAGCAATCTAAAGATGTTTTAATTGCAAACAAAGGAAACTGTTAAAGTTTAACATTTTAGTTCAGTTGTAAAATATGAATCTTGAGTAGTTAAGTATACCAAAGCTTGTTACTTCTATCGTCGTTTGCAAAGGAAGGGGGAAAAGGCTGTCGGGGTCAAGGACTGGGCCTCGGCAGGTGTAAGTTTGTATATATTTTTTACAATGAAAATTCGTGTATTTTGTGTTCATAAATGTACAATAATTATTGACCCAAAACGTACCAGTTTATCAAATCTAAGCTGACGGGTAGAAATGGTACAACTGTGTCCGTAAAGTAGCGTGTTGTATAATGTAATGATAATAACAATAATAATAATGACAGCTGATAATTATAGCGCGAACTACAGTAAACTATGCTCTCCGCGCTTTAATAATAATAATAATAATGATAATAATAATAAAACATTCTTCGCCGCCAAATGGCAGTCTCATTGCGCTTTACATTAGACATTAAAATTCAACATTTTACATATAAAGAGTTTCCTCGTAAGAAATAACATACAAGCATTACAACAACAAAAAATATGTTCATAGACAACGACCTTTTATAGTTATATAAGATAATCTAGAAAAATTGTTTTTAAAAAGATGAAAATACATAAGATAAGTTATAGACACATAGTTACACATAAAAAGTCTGACAATAAAACAGAACTTACATAAAAGCGTACAGATCTAAAACAGAACGAAGATGTAACACAGACTGTGGGGCTTTACATAATTTGAGGTGGTTCGTTTGCAAAAATGTCATTGCCTTATCTGCTTCACAAAAAAAGGAGTTACTGTGCACTGCGCAACGCAATGTAAGCATATACGCGTGAATAGATTGTGCCGCGGTACATTTCTGTTAAAAGATATGTTGTAGCACGTGATGGGAGCCTCATTATTTGTGACCCTCCACCACGAAATGAGTCGCATGACTGTCACCTCGCGCGGTTCTGCGCTAGGCTTAATATAAGTCCGGGGAGTGTCTGGTAACAGTGTGAGGGTCACCTTAGTTACACGCTTATAACTCAAACAGTTTTTGCTCTTTTCTAAAACGGGTTTCACCACTGGATAGAGCATAAAAAACTCTTTAGGAAAATGTAAAAATATGAACATCATGCAAAGGTGACATGCGACTCATTCCGTGGTGGAGGGTCACATTTCATCTTAAGTCCGTCCTTAACTGGGCGAAGTGGACTACGCGAAGTATACTGAAGCTGGCCGCACGGAGCTTTAGCACTGAGTTTTCGGTAAAAAGACTTCGCGAAGCTGGCCGCACGGAGCTTCAGCACTGAGTTTTTGGTAAAAAGACTTCGCGAAGCTGGCCGCACGGAGCTTCAGCACTGAGTTTTCGGTAAAAAGACTTCGCGAAGTCGACTTCGGGCTGAATGAAGGACCGGCGTTACGTAATGGAAGTAATAAACTCTGAGCTATCTTTTCAGTACTTGAGCTAAAGCGGGGGTTGGATAGGATATGGAGGCGGGATTGGTTTAATTGGGGGGGGGGGGAGTGTTGATTCTAAACGGCTCGGGTCTAAACAAAAACACCTTGCATTAACCTGGACCGGCATTCTAAGGGAGGCAAGTACTGCAAAATATGTTTGTCTTTGTGAAGAGTCGCTTCCCTTGGGTTAGCAAAACGCAAGCAGGCTGCCGTTCCAAAAATAAACTGACCGAAACCTTACACAGATGACACTAAGCTGCTTACTGGGCCTTCGTAACATAATAATGGTTGTGTTCCAAAAGGAGAAGCTGCCGTTATTGGTTTGTGCTCTACAGCTAAGTGTCTCGATCATAGTCCATAAAGAACAAGAGATGCTGATACTATAGTGACTGACATGCAGTTGAAATTTCGACAGTAAAGATGGAAGTGACAAGGAGATACTTAGCCTTACTCATAATGCTGAAAAAATATATGTATTTACTAATTTGTTTAACATATTTTTGACTGTAAATAATTACTGTTGTATGTTGCATAATACTTGTGACGATTTGGTGTTAATAATTGATCAATAAACAAAACACAGTACAGGTATGTCAAATGAGTGTGTGTGTGTGTGTGTGTGTGTGTGTGTGTGTGTGTGTGTGTGTGTGTGTGTGTGTGTGTGTGTGTGTGTGCGTGTGTACGTATATGTGTATGTGTTTGTGGCTGTGCGTGTGCGTGCATGCGTGTGTGTGTGTGTGTGTGTGTGTGTGTGAGTGTGTGTGTGTGTGTCAGTATCCGTGCATGCGTGTGTGTGTTTGTGCGTGCATGCGTGTGTATATCAGTGTGTTTGTGTGTGTGTGTGTGTGTGTGTGTGTGTGTGTGTGTGTGTGTGTGTGTGTGTGTGTGTGTGTGTGTGATACTGTTTGTTGGTCTGCCTACTGAGCACCTGTCTGTCAGCATGTCTGTTTTTCTGGAAGTGTTACAGACATTCTAGACACTGCGATGTGTGTATGATACTGTGTGTTGGTCTGCCAACTGAGCACCTGTCTGTCAGCATGTCTGTTTTTCTGGAAGTGTTACAGACATTCTAGACACTGCGATGTGTGTATGATACTGTGTGTTGGTCTGCCAACTGAGCACCTGTCTGTCAGCATGTCTGTTTTTCTGGAAGTGTTACAGACATTCTAGACACTGCGATGTGTGTATGATACTGTGTGTTGGTCTGCCAACTGAGCACCTGTCTGTCAGCATGTCTGTTTTTCTGGAAGTGTTACAGACATTCTAGACACTGCGATGTGTGTATGATACTGTGTGTTGGTCTGCCAACTGAGCACCTGTCTGTCAGCATGTCTGTTTTTCTGGAAGTGTTACAGACATTCTAGACACTGCGATGTGTGTATGATACTGTGTGTTGGTCTGCCAACTGAGCACCTGTCTGTCAGCATGTCTGTTTTTCTGGAAGTGTTACAGACATTCTAGACACTGCGATGTGTGTATGATACTGTG